>NC_080792.1:16736290-17038790 GCF_028018385.1 Neofelis nebulosa | reverse complement strand
GAGGGCGCTGGTGTCCCTGGGTCAGAGGACAGCTGGGAGAACTGCTCAGCCCCAGGCTGATCTAGGGGTTCCAGGACCTGTGATCTGACCCGACTGTGGGGCCAGCTCTGAGATATCACGAACTTAAGGACAAACCTGGAGCCCGAACCCCCTTGGGAGTCTGCATGCCGAGGGACTTGGTGGCCGGGGCAGAGGCAGAGCCCAGGGACGTGTATCTAAGTCCTTTGCTCTAGCGTCGCCCCCAGACCAGCAGCGGCAGCACCTGCGAACTTGTCAGAAACGCAAATTCTCCGGCTCTGTCCCAGACCAGCTGCACCGGAGAGGGGGACGCGGCCCAGCAGGTAGTGCTTCCGCGGGGCCTCCAGACAATTCTGATGCTCGCTCAAGTCTGAGAACCAGCAAAGCAGCATCTCAGTGGCAGTGCTCACGGCTGCCAAGCCAGGTGAAGCCTGACGTTAAGTTGTGGAGGAAACACGAAAGAATACAGAGAAAGAAGAAAAACAGAAGAAAAGCGTCTTGGAGCAAGCACAGAACGGAAGGGCTTCTCCCGGCCCACATAGGCACGTGGAAAATGCTAGTTGCACCTGCTTCCCGATACTGTCAACAGCTTCCTATCTGTCCGGAGCCTCCCACTCTGGCGTGTCCGATTTGTTTGGCCAAAGACAACCTTTGTGGCAGTGACCTTTTACGCAGCTAATACTGCTCCCCTCACTGCCTCCAAAGCACACAGAGAACTCGGAGGGCTGATGAAAATCTTTCAAGGCTACAAAACACTAAAGCCTTCCCAAACACTGTGCACTTGTCAGAGAGTCTTTCTCTTTATTGGGATTTCGGATTATTGAAAGGTCATCTGGGGCCTGTTCCTGGAGGGATTACAATAAAACAAAAGAGAGAAGGGCATATTGTGATGTGCGTGGTGCTCTGTCCTCCCTCAACTAGTCTCGCTTGTCCGATCACAGCGCGGGCAGCCAGTGGGAAGAGTCCGAAGTCATTCCAGAAAATAGCACTATGAGCCGGGGGTGGGGGATGGGGGGGCGCCGAAGCGGATCAGGTGGTTGCCTCGCACTTCTCCCCAGAATGAGAAAGTTCTCCAGGGGGAAGTGATTCCTTCCGGGCTTTGGCAGCTCTCTGGCTGCCCGAGGTGCATGTGACTGCCTCAGGCCTCAGTTTCCCTTTCTGGACAACGAGAACTTCAGGGCCTTAGTGCCTCCGACAGCCCTATGCCCCTTCCGCCCATCCCTGTTCCTTCTCTCTTCTCTCCTTGCTCCTTTCTCTGCACAGCCACCTTCGATTTCCTGCTCTAATCCACATAGTTCGTGCTCTTTTCACACTCTTGATTTTCATTCAATCGGGCAAGCGACTTGCCCATCTTGTGCGCCCCACAAGGGCTATGCCTTGAGGTACAGTGGCACTGGAAGTTAGAGGCCCGGATTTTGAATCTTTAGGCAAGCCACGCAAGTTGAGCCTCAGTTTCCCCATCTGTGAAGTGCTCGCCACACACGCCCGACAGGACCGTCCCGTTCATCCACACAACCAGGTAGTAAACGACCCTGTGAAGTCGACAGTCAACATCCTTGTGTTACAGCTCAGGGAAGTGAGGTTCCGAGGAGTTGAGCGAGTGCCCCAAGGTCACACGGCCGGTAGACGACAGAGCTGGGATTGCAATCAGGCTGGGCCCCCAGCGCTTCTCCTCACTAACGCCGGCTCTTCCCGCCTTGCAGTTTTGCTGCGAGAAGGACACGACGGGGCGTCCGTGAGAACCTTCTGAAAAAGCTAAACCCCACATAAAGGGAAGGAAGGATGTGGCAGATTTTCTCCAGGCTAGGGGGACGCCCCGCCTTCCATCCTCACGCGGTTGTCCCTTGTTGTGAGGGAGACACACACTTTCTCCTCCGCGCACAAGAGCCGACGCTTCGCAGCCAGGCACGCGGGGGCGGGTCTGGACGCCGTTTCCCAGCCTCCCTTGCAGGTGTAGCCACGTGACCGAGCTCCCACCAATAGAAGACGAGCGGAAGCGTGTGTGTGGCCAGGAGGCATGCGTGACATGCGCTGTGCTTGCTTCCTGGGGGCCTCCTTCTTCCTGCGGCCTGGAAGTCGCCTGGCGGAGACCCGTCCTTGACCGTCCTTGGCGTGACCGCGCCGTGGGAGATAGAGAAGGGGGCCTTCCTGCAGCCAGTTTCGGTTCTTTAACACGTTCTGTGGCGGAGTCTCTGCGCTACAGCAGCCTTACGTAGTCCCAGTGAATACGGGTTTCCCCCTCGTCTTGTCTTCCTGCCGCTTCACGCTCTTTCTTTTCCATGTTCACCTTCCGTCCACCTGCAGGGTTCTAGAACCAACTCTGCTTGGGGCTTTTTGGCAATCACATCAACACTGGAGTTCCCTCCTTACCTTAGTTAACGGGAGTGAGAGACTATGAGCCTCATTGCCTCCCTCTCAGAAGATCAATCTCAGATAACTGTTAAAAATAAGTTTCTTCTGGGGCGCCTGGGTGGCTCAGTTAAGCATCTGACTCTTGATTTCAGCTCAGGTCATGATCTCCTGGTTCCTGAGATCAGGCCCTGCGTTGGGCTCCATGCTGACAGTGCGGAGCCTGCTTGGGATTCTCTCTCTCTCTCGCCTCTCTCTGGCCCACCCCTCTCTAAATAAATAAATAAACTTAAAACATATATATTTTTTTCTGATTATAAAAGGCACACTGGAATTAATAAGCAATTCTAATGGGGTTGCAGGATGGAAGGTTAATACACCAAATTAAGTCAGTTTCCAATATAGTGGTAATGACAAGTGAAATTTGAAGTTAAAAACACGATACTACATGCATTAGCATCCAGAAAAATGAAATACTTAGGTTATAAATCTAACACAGTGTGTGCAAGATGTATATGGGGAAAACTACAAGACTCTGATGAAAGAAATCAAAGAAGTAAATAAATGGAGAGGTAGCCCATGTCCTATTGAGGAAGACTCAATATTTTCAAGGTGTCAGTTCTCCCCAACTTGATCTATAGCTTCAACACTTAACAATAACTTAATAACTTAAATCCCAGTAAGTTAAAGTTATTTTGTGGATAGCAACACACTGACTTCTGTGTGTGTGTGTGTGTGTGTGTGTGTGCGTGCGTGTGTGCGCTTTTGCACTATTTACTTATTGACTTCACCGTGCTACAAGAAGTCTGTTAATGATAGGTCATATTTACTGACCACTTGCTTTGGGTCTGTCCATACCCTGTGCCAAAGTCACCTCTCTCCTTCCTGGACTTTCCCCTCTGCCTGGACTGGGGAGTCACCAGGCCAGGGGTTTGGGGGCCATCACCCCACAGAGGCCTGGGGGGCTGAGGAATCACTACCACTTCCAGCCTCTCCCACAGGTGACTGACACACTGGTTCTAAAGTTCACATGGAGAGGTAAAAGACCCAGAAGAGCTAGCACATTTCTGAAGAAGAAAAACAAAGCTGGAGGACTGACACTGTCTGAGTTCAAGACTCACTATAAATCTGCAGGAATCAAGACCGTGGTATTGGCAACCATCGGAACAGAATGGAAAGCCCAGAGATAGAGCCACATAAATATAGTTGACTATTGTTTGACAAAGGAGCAGAGGCAATATAATTGAGCAAAGATGGTCTCTTCTGCAAATGGTGCCGAAACATCTGGACTTTCACAGGCAAAGAATGACTCCAGATACAAACCTTACATCCCTCACCAAAATTAACTCAAAATGGGTCACAGACCCACATGTAAAACACAAAACTATAAAACTCCTAGAAGATAACGCAGTGGAAAATCTGAATGACCTTAAGCCTGGTGATGACTTTTTAGATAAAACACCAAAGGCACCCACCATCGGTGAAAGCAATAGTTGATAAACTCGACTTCCTTAAAATGAGAAGTATCTGCTCTTCGAAAGACGCTGCCAAGAGAACGAGGAGACAAGCCATGGACTGGGAGAAAAAAGTTGCAAAAGACACATCTGAGAAAGGACTCTTATGTAAAATATACAAAGAAGTCTTAACACTCAGTAAGAAGAAAACAAACCACATGGTTAAAAAATAGGCCCGAGACCTTCACAGAGACGCTTCACCCAGGAAGATATCCAGAGAGCAAATAAGGATCTGAAAAGGTGCTTCACTGCATTCGTCGTCAGGGAGATGCAGATTGAAACGACAGTGAGATACCACTATATACCTACCAGAATGGCCAAAACCTGGAGCACCGGCGACACCAAATACTGGAGAGAATTTGGAGCAACGGGAACTCTCATTCATTGTTGGTGGGAAGGCAAAATGGTGTGACGGTACAGCTACAATGCGTTGGCAGTTTCTGGCAAAACTAAACGTACTCTTACCGTAAGATCCAGCAATTGTGTCCCTTGGTATTTACCCAAAGGAGCTGAAAGCTTATGCCCACACAAAACCTGCGCATGGATGTTTATAGCGGCTTTATTCATAATTGCCAAAAGTTGGAAGCATGCAAGATGTCCTTCAGTGGATGAACGGATAAAGAAACTGTGGTACATCCAGACAACGGAATATTATTCGGTGCTAGAAAGAAATGAGCTCTCAAGCTATGAAAAGACATCTTAAATGCACGTTACTAAGTGAAAGGAGCCAATTTGAAAAGCCTACATACTGTATGAGTCCAACTGTATGACATTCTAGAAAAGGCAAAACTATGGAGTAACAGTAAAAAAGATCAGCAGTTTGCCAGGGGTTAGTGGAGAGGGAGGAATGAGTAGGCAGAGCACAGAGGATTTTTTGAGCAGTAAAACTACTCTGTATGAGACCACAATGGTAGATAAATGTCATTACATGTTTGTTAAACCCATAGAATGCACAACCCCAGGAGTGAACCCTAATGCAAACTATGGACTTTGGGTAGTAATGATGTGTTGCTGTGGGTTCATCAACTAACAAATGTTCTACTCTGGTGGGATGTTCACAATGGGGGAGGTTGAACATGTGCTCAACGAGTTGCTGTGAGTCTAAAACTGCTCTCATAACGTCTTTAAAAAGAAGCCATACGTGTTCTCAATTCAGAAAACTTGGAGAGGGGCGTCTGCCTGGCTTAGTCGGTAGAGCGCACAACTCTTAATCTCAGGGCTGTGAGTTTGAGCCCCATGTCGGGCATGGAGCCTACTTAAAAAAAGAAAAGAAAACTTAGACTAGTGAGGCTACAGGAAAAGAAATGAAACGAAGCAATAAAATCACTCACAATCCTACTTCCCCAAGCTGTAAAAAGATGACTGTTGACATTTTGGGGTGGAAACTTCCAGGAATTTTGTTTCTATGTACATATCCACTTTTCCCTCTACAAAATTTAAATGTCTGTTTAAATTGGCTTCCAGAGTAACTTTATCACTTTGTATCTTAATATATCCACATTGCAATTGTTGATTTTTTTTCATTATCCATTCACATTTTTTTAAAATTTTTTTAAATTTTTTATTTTTTTTAATATATGAAATTTACTGTCAAATTGGTTTCCATACAACACCCAGTGCTCATCCCAAAAGGTGCCCTCCTCAATACCCATCACCCACCCTGCCCTCCCTCCCACCCCCCATCAACCCTCAGTTTGTTCTCAGTTTTTAACAGTCTCTTATGCTTTGGCTCTCTCCCACTCTAACCTCTTTTTTTTTTTTTTTTCCTTCCCCTCCCCCATGGGTTTCTGTTAAGTTTCTCAGGATCCACATAAGAGTGAAACCATATGGTATCTGTCTTTCTCTGTATGGCTTATTTCACTTAGCATCACACTCTCCAGTTCCATCCACGTTGCTACAAAAGGCCATATTTCATTTTTTCTCATTGCCACATAGTATTCCATTGTGTATATAAACCACAATTTCTTTATCCATTCATCAGTTGATGGACATTTAGGCTCTTTCCATAATTTGGCTATTGTTGAGAGTGCTGCTATAAACATTGGGGTACAAGTGCCCCTATGCATCAGTACTCCTGTATCCCTTGGATAAATTCCTAGCAGTGCTATTGCTGGGTCATAGGGTAGGTCTATTTTTAATTTTCTGAGGAACCTCCACACTGTTTTCCGGAGTGGCTGCACCAATTTGCATTCCCACCAACAGTGCAAGAGGGTTCCCGTTTCTCCACATCCTCTCCAGCATCTATAGTCTCCTGATTTCTTCATTTTGGCCACTCTGACTGGCGTGAGATGGTATCTGAGTGTGGTTTTGATTTGTATTTCCCTGATAAGGAGCGACGTTGAACATCTTTTCATGTGCCTGTTGGCCATCCGGATGTCTTCTTTAGAGAAGTGTCTATTCATGTTTTCTGCCCATTTCTTCACTGGGTTATTTGTTTTTCGGGTGTGGAGTTTGATGAGCTCTTTATAGATTTTGGATACTAGCCCTTTGTCTGATGTGTCATTTGCAAATATCTTTTCCCATTCCGTTGGTTGCCTTTTAGTTTTGTTGGTTGTTTCCTTTGCTGTGCAGAAGCTTTTTATCTTCATAAGGTCCCAGTAATTCACTTTTGCTTTTAATCCCCTTGCCTTTGGGGATGTGCCGAGTAAGAGATTGCTACGGCTGAGGTCAGAGAGGTCTTTTCCTGCTTTCTCCTCTAAGGTTTTGATGGTTTCCTGTCTCACATTCAGGTCCTTTATCCATTTTGAGTTTATTTTTGTGAATGGTGTGAGAAAGTGGTCTAGTTTCAACCTTCTGCATGTTGCTGTCCAGTTCTCCCAGCACCATTTGTTAAAGAGACTGTCTTTTTTCCATTGGATGTTCTTTCCTGCTTTGTCAAAGATGAGTTGGCCATACGTTTGTGGGTCTAGTTCTGGGGTTTCTATTCTATTCCATTGGTCTATGTGTCTGTTTTTATGCCAATACCATGCTGTCTTGATGATTACAGCTTTGTAGTAGAGGCTAAAGTCTGGGATTGTGATGCCTCCTGCTTTGGTCTTCTTCTTCAAAATGACTTTGGCTATTCGGGGCCTTTTGTGGTTCCATATGAATTTTAGGATTGCTTGTTCTAGTTTCGAGAAGAATGCTCGTGCAATTTTGATTGGGATTGCATTGAATGTGTAGATAGCTTTGGGTAGTATTGACATTTTGACAATATTTATTCTTCCAATCCATGAGCAGGGAATGTCTTTCCATTTCTTTATATCTTCTTCAATTACCTGCATAAGCTTTCTATAGTTTTCAGCATACAGATCTTTTACATCTTTGGTTAGATTTATTCCTAGGTATTTTATGCTTCTTGGTGCAATTGTGAATGGGATCAATTTCTTTATTTGTCTTTCTGTTGCTTCATTGTTAGTGTATAAGAATGCAACTGATTTCTGTACATTGATTTTGTATCCTGCAACTTTGCTGAATTCATGTATCAGTTCTAGCAGACTTTTGGTGGAGTCTATCGGATTTGCCATGTATAATATCATGTCATCTGCAAAAAGCGAAAGCTTGACTTCATCTTTGCCAATTTTGATGCCTTTGATTTCCTTTTGTTGTCTGATGGCTGATGCTAGAACTTCCAGCACTATATTAAACAACAGCGGTGAGAGTGGGCATCCCTGTCGTGTTCCTGATCTCAGGGAAAAAGCTCTCAGTTTTTCCCCGTTGAGGATGATGTTAGCTGTGGGCTTTTCATAAATGGCTTTTATGATCTTTAAGTATGTTCCTTCTATCCCAACTTTCTCAAGGGTTTTTATTAAGAAAGGGTGCTGGATTTTGTCAAAGGCCTTTTCTGCATCGATTGACAGGATCATATGGTTCTTCTCTTTTTTTTTTGTTAATGTGATGTATCACGTTGATCGATTTGCGAATGTTGAACCAGCCCTGCATCCCAGGAATGAATCCCACTTGATCATGGTGAATAATTCTTTTTATATGCTGTTGAATTCGATTTGCTAGTATCTTATTGAGAATTTTGCATCCATATTCATCAGGGATATTGGCCTGTAGTTCTCTTTTTTTACTGGGTCTCTGTCTGGTTTAGGAATCAAAGTAATACTGGCTTCATAGAATGAGTCTGGAAGTTTTCCTTCCCTTTCTATTTCTTGGAATAGCTTGAGAAGGATAGGTATTATCTCTGCTTTAAACGTCTGGTAGAACTCCCCTGGGAAGCCATCTGGTCCTGGACTCTTATTTGTTGGGAGATTTTTGATAACCGATTCAATTTCTTCGCTGGTTATGGGTCTGTTCAAGCTTTCTATTTCCTCCTGATTGAGTTTTGAAAGAGTGTGGGTGTTTAGGAATTTGTCCATTTCTTCCAGGTTGTCCAATTTGTTGGCATATAATTTTTCATAGTATTCCCTGATAATTGTTTGTATCTCTGAGGGATTGGTTGTAATAATTCCATTTTCATTCATGATTTTATCTATTTGGGTCATCTCCCTTTTCTTTTTGAGAAGCCTGGCTAGAGGTTTGTCAATTTTGTTTATTTTTTCAAAAAACCAACTCTTGGTTTTGTTGATCTGCTCTACAGTTCTTTAGATTCTATATTGTTTATTTCTGCTCTGATCTTTATTATTTCTCTTCTTCTGCTGGGTTTAGGCTGCCTTTGCTGTTCTGCTTCTATTTCCTTTAGGTGTGCTGTTAGATTTTGTATTTGGGATTTTTCTTGTTTCTTGAGATAGGCCTGGATTGCAATGTATTTTCCTCTCAGGACTGCCTTCGCTGCGTCCCAAAGCGTTTGGATTGTTGTATTTTCATTTTCATTTGTTTCCATATATTTTTTAATTTCTTCTCTAATTGCCTGGTTGACCCACTCATTCGTTAGTAGGGTGTTCTTTAACCTCCATGCTTTTGGAGGTTTTCCAGACTTTTTCCTGTGGTTGATTTCAAGCTTCATAGCATTGTGGTCTGAAAGTATGCATGGTATAATTTCAATTCTTGTAAACTTATGAAGGGCTGTTTTGTGACCCAGTATATGATCTATCTTGGAGAATGTTCCATGTGCACTCGAGAAGAAAGTATATTCTGTTGCTTTGGGATGCAGAGTTCTAAATATATCTGTCAAGTCCATCTGATCCAATGTATCATTCAGGGCCCTTGTTTCTTTATTGACTGTGTGTCTAGATGATCTATCCATTTCTGTAAGTGGGGTGTTAAAGTCCCCTGCAATGACCACATTCTTATCAATAAGGTTGCTTATGTTTATGAGTAATTGTTTTATATATCTGGGGGCTCCGGTATTTGGCGCATAGACATTTATAATTGTTAGCTCTTCCTGATGGATAGACCCTGTAATTATTATATAATGCCCTTCTTCATCTCTTGTTACAGCCTTTAATTTAAAGTCTAGTTTGTCTGATATAAGTATGGCTACTCCAGCTTTCTTTTGGCTTCCAGTAGCATGATAAATAGTTCTCCATCCCCTCACTCTCAATCTAAAGGTGTCCTCAGATCTAAAATGAGTCTCTTGTAGACAGCAAATAGATGGGTCTTGTTTTTTTATCCATTCTGATACCCTATGTCTTTTGGTTGGCGCATTTAATCCATTTACATTCAGTGTTATTATAGAAAGATACGGGTTTAGAGTCATTGTGATGTCTGTATGTTTTATGCTTGTGGTGATGTCTCTGGTACTTTGTCTCACAGGATCCCCCTTAGGGTCTCTTGTAGGGCTGGTTTCGTGGTGACAAATTCCTTCAGTTTTTGTTTGTTTGGGAAGACCTTTATCTCTCCTTCTATTCTAAATGACAGACTTGCTGGATAAAGGATTCTCGGCTGCATATTTTTTCTGTTTAGCACACTGAAGATATCGTGCCAAGCCTTTCTGGCCTGCCAAGTTTCAAAGGAGAGAACAGTCACGAGTCTTATAGGTCTCCCTTTATATGTGAGGGAATGTTTATCCCTTGCTGCTTTCAGAATTGTCTCTTTATCCTTGTATTTTGCCAGTTTCACTATGATATGTCGTGCAGATCGATTCAAGTTACGTCTGAAGGGAGTTCTCTGTGCCTCTTGGATTTCAATGCCTTTTTCCTTCCCCAGTTCAGGGAAGTTCTCAGCTATAATTTCTTCAAGTACCCCTTCAGCACCTTTCCCTCTCTCTTCCTCCTCTGGGATACCAATTATGCGTATATTATTTCTTTTTAGTGTATCACTTAGTTCTCTAATTTTCCCCTCATACTCCTGGATTTTTTTTATCTCTCTTTCTTTCAGCTTCTTCTTTCTCCATAACTTTATCTTCTAGTTCACCTATTCTCTCCTCTGCCTCTTCAATCCGAGCCGTGCAATTGTTGATTTTTATGTTACAAGTGGTAACTCTAAAAACATATAGGAACATTTTTTCCTTTGGTATTTGAAAAAAAAATGCCTAAGGGTTCACATAAAAAAGAAAAAAAAAATCCCTCAGTAATGGCATGCGTATAAGAAAAAGTTGGTATCTCAAAAACGTCCCCTAATATCACTTACCAGGAATTCGTGCCTATTTGTTTATTAAATGTGCCAATATACGTATTTCGTATTCCTGACTCAACAAGTAGAGACAGACACGTTTGCCCTATCAAATCCAGGCAGAGGCGGCCTGGCAGCTGGCCGTGTGGACAGAGATGAGCTGACTGCTTGTGGATTCAGCAACAGGGATTTGTCTCCTCGCAGTGACTGGACTCCTCCCGACCCAGACACAAGCCGACTCGGAAAGAATGCTATGATTTCCCAGGGCTTCCCTGGCTGTCTAGCTTTCTCACATTACTTCTCTGCCGTGTCTTGTGAAAGCGTACAAATGCTCTCGCTGCGTCCACTGGAGGAACAAGCCACCTAAGTCTCCAACCTGTAGACCGGCGGGGACCTGCGCCTGGCCCTCAGGCGTGGGAAGATGGGAACACGATTTCCTTTCATTCCCCCACTAGACTGGGGCCAATATCTAATCAATTTCTAGGGCGGCCTGCTCTGGTTGACCGTTGCAAAAGGAGAACTTTCACTTGCTGCTGCAAACAGGGCGAGTGGGTTTAGTTAAGCCAAGTGGGGTGGGGGGTGTTTCCCAGAGGGGAGAGGAGGAGGGTGGTATTTTCATCAGGTTGTGGGAGTGAGCCTATTGAGGAGTTAACGTGGATTGAGGACCTACCATGTACCAAAAGAGGTGACAATCCCTTTATTTATTTATTTTTTTAATGTTTATTTATCTTTGAGAGGGAGAGGGACAGAGCGCCAGTGGGGGGAGGGGCAGAGAGGTGGGGGGAGACCCAGAATCCCAAGCGGGCTCCAGGCTCTGAGCCGTCAGCACAGAGCCTGACACGGGGCTCTAACCGACAAGCCGCGAGATCACGACCTGAGCCAAAGTTGGACGCTTAACTGACTGAGTCACCCAGGCGCCCCCAGAGGTGCTTTGCTCTTGTCCCCGCAGGTAAGGGACCCCCCCCCCAGCACTTCTGACTCAGATCTACTGAGGGCTGGAGCAGAGTACAGCAGGGAGGAGAGCAGAAGGGAGTCATCCTTGTCTGGGGGCACAGCTTCTCCTGTGTTCCTGACACAGGATTTCTGGCACCCTCTCTTGTTTGAATGGTCCCCCAAAACGTAGCGCGGCTACAGCAGAACAGGCCTGTGGGATGGGACATTGCTGACATTTGCTGGCAATGCCCCTCCCTCAAAATCCAATCAATGGAGCCGTTGGGGCCCAAAGAGATGATCTGAAATTGGCTGGGACCCGGTGAGTGGCCAACAGCCCCCACTCAGAATAAGGCTGTGGCTGTCTTGTGCGTGAGGCTGTTTCCATCTCCACCCACGTGGCCTACCTGAGTGCTAAGGGACCAAGGGAGAGTCTGGTGTCCCTACCGGTCTTCAAGTCCAGGCAGGTGCACGTACCCACCTCTTATCTCCGTTGTCTTGACCCTTCCCCAAGAAAGAGTTCTAGAAGTTCCTCTAATGAGCTAAATGTTTTCCTTAGGGTCAAGGCCTTCTTGTTTGTCACTTCCGGGGTCGTTTGTCTTCCAAACGGTGCGTGCAATATCGCATTTGGGCTGTGGCCAGACTTCTCCCCACTTCCCAACCTGCTTCTCCTGGACCTCAGGGAAGTCTGGCTGGCCTTCTGCTCATCCCGGATTCCTACTGTTTTTCAATCCCTGATGGTCCTGACTCCCTCCCCAATATCCATGTTCTTCTCTAGGTTCTCTTTCAACTGAAATGGGAAAATCTCAAATCTGAGAAAAACCCAAGATAAGAGGGAGCTGGGGCTGGCGTGGGTGTATGCAAGAAACCACACGTGTTTAATCTGAAGGAAACAGGTAGAGAGACATCTGCTGACGTGCAGTGGTTTCTGAAGGTCTCAGGTCGTATTTGAAGCCTGGCTTCTGATCAGCACGTGCCTCTAATTCAAGACCATTCAATGGGTTGCTGAAGACAGACCGGATCTGCCTTGGTTCCTTCTTCCCAAGGCTGCTCACCTTGGTCGTAGTTGAAAAGGCATCTGATTTACACAACTGGCTTGGCCTTCTCCAAGGAATATTTTAGTTAAATTGTGTTAGAACGGGGCTGGGGATGGGGAGGGCGGGGTTCTTCTCCCTGGAGAGTCTTTGGGGTTACATGGATGCTTTGGGCAGGAAAAATGGAATCATTGGGGGTCACAAATCCCACAGTCCACCAAGCCCCAGAACGCAGTGCTGAGCAAGAGAGTCCCAAAGCCTTGTGTTTGGGATGCTGACCTTCTCTTGAGGTTATTCCCTTTCTTCTACTCGGCTTCCTGTTCTCACTTCTCCTGCTACTTACGACTGGCTCGAGTGGCAGTCTCCGGAACTTTGCATAGTTTACGGGCGTGGGCCAGAGTCTGGAGAATTTTGATCTTTCCTGAACTGCTTATATTGATTTTGTGGCGGTGTGAGGTATAATGAACGAAACAGGCGTTACGAGTCCCCCCTTCCCCCTGTAAATCAGCATCGAGCGAGGGAGGTGCCGGTGAGTGGGATCAATAAAACGCAGAGTTGACAAATAGGGGGACAACTGATGTGGATGTGGAATTAATTCCTCTCATATTTCTGATCACGGAGCATGGCTAGACAGCACAGTATATTCTTTTGCACAGCATACGTTTCATGGATGGCTTTTACATAAGTGATCCTGCTCATTCTTCCATAAAGTAGGGAGGCCTGGTGGCCATCCCATTTCATGCACGAGGGTGCTGGAGCTCGGGGGTCACCCTGCGTGCGGGTTGGCACCTGACTAGGGTAGGGTTGGACCCTCTTCTTCTGGTCCTAGCGTAGGACTCTTCACCGTACAATGTGTCTCTTTGCTTCCATCAGTTTGCTTGGGTTTTGTTTTGACAAAAGTAGCACGACTTTTTCTCTAGACAGAAGTGGAACCCAGTGAATACAGTAATTCTTTTTGGTAAATAAAATAACCAAGGGCCAAACTGATCTAGCTGCTATGGTGTAAGCAGCTTGGAGACGTGCCATCATTTGAAGAGATCTTAAGTTGTCTTTTGGGAACCAGGTACTGTGCCAAACTATCGAGTTCACTCCTCGCGGCTCCCCACAAGATGGGCAGAGTCTCCTAATTTTAGAGACAAGAAACCGAGGGTGCACGAGGTTGAGAAACTTGTCCGGGTTACTCACCTTGTGTTGCGAGATGAACTACATCTCCCTAAAATTCATGTGATGGGGCCTGAAGCCCAAGACTTCAGAATGTGGCCCTATTTGGAAGTAGAGTCATTGTGAAGGTAATTAGTTAAGAGGAGGCCATCCTGGAATAGGGTGGAATTCTAATCAACGGGACTGGTGTCCTTATAAAGTGGGATATTGGGGTACGGCCACGCCCACGGGAGAATGCATTGTGAAGACAAAGGCAGAGATTGGGGTGATGGGACAGAAGAAACCCCAAGATTGCCAGCAAACCTCCAGAAGAGAGGAGATTGGCATGGAACAGATCCTCCTTCACAACCTTCAGCTAGAAACACCTTGATCTTGGACTTGCAGCCTCCAGAACTGTCTTCTTCTGAGAGAGTAAATTTCTGTTGCTTAAGCCCCCCATCGTCACCCTTTGGGACAGTGGCTCTCGCCAATGAATACACCTGGCACGGGGTGGAACCAGGCAGCAAATCCAGGCTGGGCTCCAATGTCCCTGCTTCGGACTGTGAGGACAAGGCGTGCCATCAGCCAGCTCAAAAGACGGAGTCCTAAACAGCACATTAAAAATATACTTCCGAGTGTTTTAGAAGAACCACTAGGGAAGAGGAGAGGCAGTGTTGGCTGAATTGAGCCCCCAAGACTTTGTTTCCCATGGCTTCTGTTTTCCTGGCACAGGCAGTGAGAAGATGAACAGTTGTTGCCAAGTTCGACGATGGATGCCGAGAAGGGCAGCGGGCACGTGGGGAGGGCCCTCTAAATGAAGGGCTCCCCAGACGCTTCCACACAATTTCTGGACAAACAGGTAATTACAAACCACGGTTTCGTCCCTGCTCTTCACCAGCTGGCCTTTATTTGCAGTTTGCAAAGGTTGGTCCTTGGTAATTTCAGGTCCTCGCTTCAATTCAGGAAAACACTTCTGCTAATAGCCCTTCAGCAGCTTCGTGGAGACAAACGCACCTAAATGCCTTATCTGCTTTTTTGCCAGATACATAGTTGGAAGGCTATACTAGTGTAAAGACGCCTAGCCAGCAAGGCGACTGATGTGATGGGAAATACGCTGTTTCACAAATTCAAATACAGTTCCGCCGATTAAAGGCACCAAAGATGATCTGCTCTTCAAATACTGAGAGCATGTGTGGATTTAGACCCTTGTTCCAAGTGCAGATCATTTTTTTATGTTTATTTAGTTTTGAGAGAGAGAGAAAGAGACAGAGAGACAGAGCACGAGTGGGGATAGGGCAGAGAGAGAGGGAGACACAGAATCCCAAGCAGGCTCCAGGCTCCGAGCTGTCAGCACAGAGCCCGACGCGGGGCTCAAACCCCCAAACTGTGAGATCACGACGTGAGCCGAAGTTGGGCGCTTAACCAACTGAACCACCCAGGCGCCCTGAAGTAAAGTATTTTCTAATGACTTCTGCCCCATTCCTTGTCAATGGTATCATGCACAATTTAAGATATACATAGTTATTTTTATATAGAGCCCATTTGGGCACCTGGGTGGTTCAGTCGGTCAAGCGACCGACTCTTGGTTTGATCTCAGGTCATGATCTGACAGTTCCTGAATTTGAGCCCCACATTGGGCTCCGCAGCTGGCAGCACGGAGCCTGCTTGGGATCTCTTTCTCTCCCTCTTTCCCTGCGTCTCCCCCACTCATGCTGTCTCTGTCTCTCTCAAAATAAATACACAAATTTTTTATACTAGCCACTTGGTAAAAACTAAACCAAACCCAAACCAAAATAATAACAACATTCTCCCACATCATTCTTTAAAAAAAATTGTTTAATATTTATTTATTTGAGAGAGAGAGAGAGAGAGAGCTGGAGAGGGGCAGAGAGATAGGGAGACACAGAAACCAAAGCAGTCTCCAGGCTCCACAGAGCCCAATGCGGGGCTCGAACTCACAAACTGTGAGATCATGACCTGAGCCCAAGCTGGACGCTTAACTGACTTGAGCCACCCAGGTGCCCCGACACTTCTACCATCATTAATGACACTAATGATCAATAATCCATAAACTATATGCCTGAACCCACTCTTTCCAAAATCACATTCCTGTAGAGATTCCGGGGAAAAAAATAAGGAAAGTATTCACCCAGTTAATTAATATTGACATGTCTATTTATGCATTCTAGTTCCTGAAGAAACATAAGACATAGACCCAACCCACGGAAACCGTTGGGGAGAGAAAAGAGTCAAAGCAGAAACAGTCAAAGGACAGAGCAAGCCAGTGTGGCAAAAGTCTCCAGCCTGAGTAGTAAGTACAGACAGCAGGAGGAAGCAGGGACTCGGGACATGAGTGGCTTTTCTCATGTCCACCAGAGGGCGGGGGGGAAGATGAGCCGGGAAATCTGTTCTGCGGCATCATTCTGGGCATATGGCAGGTGTTCAGGCAGTGTTTTCCCCCCGCATCATTTAAAGGGCTTCCAAGAAACTCTCCTGCTACCTCCCTCCGCCTTTCTTTGCTTATTTGCATACCGACTGACCTTAAAGTCTGTGTGCGTGAGATACGTCATGCCTGCAAAAGAGCGCATAATGTGCCTTTCGAGTTTCAAGAAAATAAAATCAACACCTATGTGTCCACCGACCATTTTAAGAAGTAAAACGTTACCACGCCCCTTGAGTCTCACAGGAGCCCCACGTTTTGTTCAGAGGTTACCATTCTCCCAACTGTTCGCTGCTTACTCTCTTCACTTTAGAGTTTTCCCACAAATGTATATATCCCTGAGCCAAACATTACGTCAATTTGCCTGGTTTTGAAAGTTATAGAAACATAATTATACTGCAACTTACTTTTTCTTTTAAGGTTTTGTTTTTTTTTTATTTTTTTAAATGTTTATGTATATTTGAGAGAGAGAGAGAGAGACGGGTTTCGAGTGAGGGAGGGACAGAGAGAGAGGGAGACACAGAATCCGAAGCAGGCTCCAGGCTCTGAGCTGTCAGCACAGACCCCGACGTGGGGCTTGAACTCAGGAGCCGTGAGATCATGACCTGAGCTGAAGTCAGATGCTTAACCGATGGAGCCACCCAGGCGCCCCTGTGAATGCCACTTTTAAAAAATGCCTTTTAGTCAACTATTTTCTTACATTTATGGAGTCTTTTTACATTTCATGGCAATGTACTTACCTACACGGGTGGAACAAAACTATGTCCTCCTTTTTTCTTTTAAACCAGAATGTAACTGGACAAATTGATCGTGCAACCTGGGTCAAGCCTGGAGTGTTCTATCAGAGAACCCATCTCGTTGCGTCTGATATGACAAACCCACCGGTGAAAGTGCCTCGTGTCACTGACACTTTAGGGCATTGTCTGACAAGCTTCTTCAAGGTCATCTGACTCTCTGGATAGGGAATTATAGCTTTGTTCCTTTCGCTATTTTCTATTGATTAGGACCCAGAAACCTTACAACTCTGTAAACTTAGATGTTTATAAAAAATGCCTGCTGAGATGTGGAAGATTTTTATCTGGTAAAAGATAATTCTACAAATTATGACTGTTTTATTTTTTATTTTTTTGCCCTGTAGGATATTAAGCCATTAAAAAAGTATAATTCAGAAATCACAATCCAGTATTTTATCTGTCTCTGTCTATTATCTATCCATCTATATATCTATCACCTGTCTATTCCACTCACATGAATTTCTTGTATCTTCCCTTACACTGGCTTTATCATTCTACTGATTCTCTCATTAATGACTTGAGTGAAATTTTGACATATGCTCCCTATGTATTTAAATGTGTGTGTTTTTAATGTTTATTTATTTTTGAGAGGGAGAGAGACAGAGTGCAAGCAGGGGACGGGCAGAGAGAGAGGGAGACATAGAATCCAAAGCGTGACCTGAGCCAAAGTCAGACACTTAACCAACTGAGCCACCCAGGCACCCCTGAATGTGTGTGTTTTTTAAAATGTTTGTTTGTTTATTTGTTTATTTATTTATTTTTGATAGAGAAAGCGAGCAAGAGAGGGGCAGGGAGAGAGGGAGACAGGGGACCTGAAGCGAGCTCCACACCGACAGCAGAGAGCCCAATGTGGGGCTTGAACTCAGGAACCATGAGGTCGCGACCTGAGCCGGAAACTTAACTGACTGAGCCACCCAGGTGCCCCTTGAATGTGTGTTTTAAAAAACATTTTGAAAAGTTAACTTGGATATTCCTATCCCCTGTGCATGTGGCCTGCTAAAGTCCAAGCTCTAGGCCACCGGCGACCAAAAAAATACCCGCAGTAGAACTGCTTGCCCTCTGAATCCAAGCTTGTTTGTCCTTTCTACTCTCTGAGGAATTTCTTTATTTTCCTGGCAGCTCAACTGTGCATTAAATTAAAAAACAAATTCAGGGGCGTCTGGGTGGCTCAGTCGGTTGAGCGTCCGACTTCCACTTAGGTCATGATCCCACTGTTCGTTCGTGGGTTCAAGCCCCGTGTTGGGCTCTGTGCTGACAGCTCAGAGCTTGGAGCCCGCTTCGGATTCTGTGTCTCCCTCTCTCTCTGCCTCTCCCTGGCCCGCACTCTGTCTCTCAAAAATGAATAAACATAAAAAATTTTTAAAAAACAAATTTGCTGTGCTGTATTGAAAGGGATCTGTCTGAGTATCTAGGCTGCCATAGTGATCAAAATAGAAGTGCTTCCCACTGATTTGTTAGCAGTTAGATGCTCATTGTATTATGCTGACTTTTCTGGGCCGGGAAAAGGCCTCTTTGCTCTCTGGGTTCCCCATCCTCTGTACTTCTGCTTCATCCTGGGGGGCCCTGGAGGATGGGAGAAAGGCTGGGGTAGGAAAGAGAAGGGTAGGTACATTCTGAGCCCGGGCCTGGTACCGAGGGAGGGTATGGGTGGCCAGAGGGCAACACGGAGGCGGTGAATGAGGGAAGAAGCAAAGGAAGGAAGATAGACCTGCAGGAGGGCAAGGCCACACCCATGCCCAAGGGAGTCCCTGTAGTGAAGCTCGGGACTGCAATGGGACCAGAGCTATCTAAGGGTAAAGAGGGGTCATGCTGAACAGCAGCAGGAATAAAACTGCAGCCTCCTGAGCAGTGGGCAGGGCGGTCCCTGACGTCCCCTGGCTGGAGGCACCGGCCCTGGGTGTTTTCCCAGCACAGGAGGTGTTTGGTGCATGGTGCTCACTCCCTCAGGGTTCTGCTTGCTCCTGAGGATGTGGGGGCTGACTGCGCCTGGCAGACTGAGCACCCCAGAGAAGCCGTGGGACTGGGAGCCCCAGGAGCCGTGGAACTGAGCGCCCCAGGAGCCATGGGACTGAGCTCCCCAGGAGCCGTGGGACCGGGAGCCCCAGGAGCTGTGGGACTGGGCTCTTCAGGAGCTGTAGGACTGGGAGCCCCAGGAGCCATGGGACTGAGCTCCCCTGGAGCTGTGGGACTGGGAGCCCCAGGAGCCGTGGGACTGAGCACCCTAGAAGCCATGGGACTGGGAGCTCTAGGAGCCATGGGACTGAGCGCCCCAGGAGCTGTGAGACTGAGTACCCCAGGAGCCGTGGGACTGAGCACCCTAGAAGCCATGCGACTGGGAGCTCTAGGAGCCATGGGACTGAGCGCCCCAGGAGCCATGGGACTGAGTGCCCCAGGAGCCGTGGGACTGAGCACCCTAGAAGCCATGGGACTGGGAGCTCTAGGAGCCATGGGACTGAGCTCCCCAGGAGCCATGGGAGTGGGAGCCCCAAGAGCCGTGGGACTGAGCACCCTAGAAGCTATGGGACTGGGAGCCCTAGGAGCCGTGGGACTGAGCACCCCAGGAGCCATGGGACTGAGCACCCTAGAAGCCATGGGACTGGGAGCTCTAGGAGCCATGGGACTGAGTGCCCCAGGAGCTGTGAGACTGAGTGCCCCAGGAGCCGTGGGACTGAGCACCCTAGAAGCCATGGGACTGGGAGCTCTAGGAGCCATGGGATTGAGCTCCCCAGGAGCCGTGGGAGTGGGAGCCCCAGGAGCCATGGGACTGGGAGCCCTAAGAGTCGTGGGACTGAGCTCCCCAGGAGCTGTGGGATCGGGCTTGCAGGCCTGATTGTGCTCCCAGGAAGCTCAGAGCCTTGTGCTTGTCTCACTCATGGCCTCGCAAACTCTAACGAGGAGAGAAAGAGATTAAGAAGAAGGAGAAATCGAACAGAGGCAGGTTGTGAAATTCCATGTGTCTGAGCAACTGCCCTGTGGGAAGCGCTGTTGGGGGGAGTAATCGCTTCTTGGGTGGGGGGGGGGGGATGTCAGATATCCGAGAGGGTCCTGCTTTCAAAGATTCTGCCCCCAAAGTCGTCGAACTGGTCAGAAGGTTGCCTTCATTTGGGGACTGGAAACGAACTAGGAAGCAGCGTTCCCAGATGAACGCTGGAAAGCGTTCCTAATGTGGAATCTGCTCATTACTGGTTCGATAAGCACAGACAGGTCACCTACTCTCCTAGCCCCTGCCTGCTCCTCGGTAAGAGGCAGAGGCTCCTACAGAGTCATTGTGTGTCTGCTGGTTCTGCCCGGGACCTGCTCCGTCTCATGGGGACAATATATGTGTTTAGAGAACAGCCCCTCGCCCACCGTAACCTCCCCATCACAGGGATCTAGAAGGGGCTGCAGTCACAGTTGCCATTAGCCATGGCCTCAGGGGACGGCCTATATGTCAAACCAGTTAGAGTGCTCCATGATTTCCCCACCGGAATTAAGTGATTGCTTTCCTTTGTGTCTGTGTCTTTCCTTCGTGTCGTCCCCCAGCTGCTGGCTGTTAGAGTGGGGCCCCGTTGAGCCTGCTGGGCCATCATCCGTGACAAGCCATCACTGTGGCCGACCTAGCTCGGGGTGGGCCGGGGAGGGGCGCACGGGCTCCCAGGAAGCCTCAGCCTCGTGGGCTCCTCCCGCTGTGGGGCATCGGGGGGACAATCGGCCGGGTGGCCTGTGACCCTCTCGGGGCCTCCCTGGGCCCGCGTGCGACTGTAACAAACGCACGACCCTGATGTGCTGGCACTTCTGGCAAAAACCTGTTTGGGCAAACAGAAAATCGCCAACCACGTTAAGCGACATGCCGCGTAGCATCTGTTCTGTGACCCGTGTAGCAGCTTCTGAGTGGATTGGCCCTTGAGCCTATCCTGAGGCCCAGTCTACGATGCTTCTCGCTTCTGGCTCCAGAGAGCCTCTGTGGGGAGAAGGGGTCAGGGAGGGCAGAAGGGAAGAATGTTTACAGCCCCTCGTTTCCTTCTATTATGGAAGCCAGCCCGCCTCCTTCCCATTCTCCCTCTTCACATGAGTCCACCTGCACGGTTGTAAGAATGTTCTGTATTGGTTAAGGCTATTAGAACCCATGACAGAAACCTAGTTTTCCCCAAGTTAAACCAAAAGGGGACTTTATTATAAAAATACCAGGGCTATCGTGCAACCCAGGTCGTGCCTGGGACCTCCGGGACATGGAACTCAGACGTGGTCGGGGCTCTCCTTCTCTCATCTCTGTTTTGCCCGGAACATCCCACTGGGTCCTCCTCTCCTTCTTTCTGTAAACACGTCGTCTCTTCTTGTGTGGTTCCTGAGGAAACGTGACTGCACGGAGACCCAGACACGGAGGGAAAGACTTTTCTGTGCCAGTTGCGTATGGTGTCCATTCCTGGGCAGGACCACCGGGGCCACAATGGGACAGGCACTGAGGTCGGCCCATGGTGACCGGGAATCTGTGCCAGGACCCGTGGCTGAGATCAGGATCCTGTTGGAACATGGGGGCGGCTCCTGGCCCTCCCGCCTCTCTTGACACCCTGTTCTTAGAGGCTGACCCCCAAGCTGAGCGCTTGGACACTGATGTACGTCCACGCTGCCCTGTACTCTCCCAGTAACTGCACGTTCTCCAGCTGTCCTGCCCCAGAGGGTTGACAGAAAACCAGATTCTAAATCTTCCCGCGATTTAGGTGGCATGGCTGACCTCCCCTAGTCACTCATAACATTATAAATGTCTAAAATTATCCCAATTATTTATGTTTACGTCTTCATGCAAGCAGGAACCCCATCAGTATTATGCACTGCTAAGCACCTAGGTCCTGGGACAAGGTAAGCAGTAAAGATTCAATAAATGTAATTCATTTTAATGAGTTTCTGCAAAAGTAGCAGACTGTTAGTTTTAAGCTTAGAATTCACATTTAGCAGAGGCAGGCCATGCCTTCACAGAATTGTCATGTATATTATTAATAGTTTTGCTCCAGGTTTCCATGTCCCACTTCTTGTTTTTAAATGTTTATTTCTGAGGGAGAGGCAGGCAGAGGGCACGTGTGAGCAGGGGAGGGGCGGAAAGAGAGGGAGGGAGAGAATCCCAAGCAGGCCCCGTGCTCTCAGTGCAGAGCCCGACGTGGGGCTTGATCTCATGAAACGTGAGACCATGGCCCGAGCCGAAATCAAGCGTCGGACGCTTAACCGACTGAGCTACCCGCGTGCCCCTCCATGTCCTACTTCGTAATCCCTTCCTTTGTACCCCAAGATTCTGTCTTTGCCCCAACACAGACAGCCAAAGGGCAGTTACCCCCTTTGGGGCAGAAGGGATCATTTCAGAATCTCAGGTTAAGGTGATGAGTTCTTGATTTCTAAGATCAAAGGCACCATTCAGATGTAAAAGCACAAGGATGTGAAGGGGGCTGCTCTCTAGCATAAGCAATTTTTCTTTGAATCCCTTTGAAACCTCTAAGGTCGGGCATGGAGAGGAAAGTTAGAGGAGAACTGGTGCAGATTAGCAGGCTGTCTGCTTCCACCCCCTTCCAGCTGAGTCCTGAAGATCGAGCAAGGTCTAAAGATACATGCTTTGTTGTTGTTGTTCTTTTTTTTTTTTAATGTTTATTTATTTTGAGAGAGAGCACGAGCAGAGGAGGGACAGAGAGAGAGAGAGAGAGAGAGAGAGAGAGAAAGAGACAGACAGAACCTGAAGCAGGCTCCAGGCTCTGAGCTGTCAGCCCCGACCCCGATATGGGGTCGAACCCATGAACTGTGAGATCATGACCTGAGCCGAAGTCAGATGCTTAACTGGCCGAGCCCCCCCGGGCGGCCCATACATGCTTTGTTCAAAGATTGGTCGTTCCAGACTGGAAGTGCATCATCTGGGCCTCTGAGCACTTTGCCAGTGTCCCCTGAGCTCCAGTGATGTAAGAGAGCAGAGAGAAGGGGACGCAGGGCTTTAAAGCCAAATGATGCTGAGTGATGTACCGAAACCCACTTTGGGATCAGAAAGACTTGGGAAGACAGTCGAGAAAGGACCCAAAAAGCAGACCAGGTAGATCCCGTAAGTCTGGGGCTTGAGGCGAAGCACGCGCACATGAAGGCTGAGGCCAGGACAGGCACATCAATGGGGGCAGCAAGGACAGAAGCAGGTGACTCCATAGGGGAAGAGCTCACATCCAAGGACCAGGTAAGACAAACTATATTTTCAAGGATTCTGGAACAGGAGGGAAACAGATCAAGGAGAAACAGATGCAAACTACAGGCCCTGCAAGTCAGGATATGCCTCCCTTAACTCGGTTGCCATCTGGGGAGGAAAAGGAGGGGGTAGGAGCGAGTATTTAAATACTCTCAAATTGACCCAGTTTTAAAACTGAAAGTGATTATATTAAGTTACTGCAAACGAGGCAGAAGGGGGCTTTAATAGAACTTTTCCAGGCTATAGGAAAAGGTAGTTACATTTTGCCCCCTGGAGGCCATGGCTGTGAAATTTTACTTGCCACGGAACCTTAGAGGCCACAACTTTGTTTCTACAGATGAGGAAACGGAGGCCCAAGGAGAAAGATGGGTGGTTCGAGGTGATACTGCCCTACAGGGGCACAGCAAGGAGGACAGCACAGATCTCCTGGATCTTGTTCCGGGGTGCCCAGCACCACAGGGCATTGTCCTGTGTCTGTCAAACTCTCGCACAAAGTACCGAGCCTCGTGGACAGAGCAAATGTAAGAAAATGTCTGCCTAGCTTTTTCTCTTTTTCAAATAGAGATAAACTGAGAAGCTAAGTTTTTTTTTTTTTTTTAAGTTTATTTTTGTTTATTTTGAAAGAGAGAGAGAGAGAGAGAGCAGGCAGGAGAGGGGCAGAGAGAGAGGGAGATAGAACACCAAGCAGATTCCGTGCTGTCAGTGCAGAGCCCAACGCGGGGCTCAAACTCACCAACGCCAGATCATGACCTGAGCCGAAATCAAGAGTCGGACGCTTAACCGACTGAGCCACCCAGGCGCCCCAAGAAGCCAAGTTTCAAAAGCTTTTGACAGTCACGTGACAGCCAAGTGGTGGGACATACAACGCAATGAGCATCTTTGATTAGTGAACGTCCTCCCTGCCTTCCCGTTGCTGTTCCTGACACTTAGCATAAAGTCCCCTCATGGGTGGCCGTAGCAACTGTGACGCACAGGGAGGTAATCAGAGGAGCTGGGTGGGACAGAAGAGGTGGCAGCTGGAGAAGTGGCTTATTCTGACAAGAGCGCTTAGGCAGCAGGTGGCAGATAGATTGAGGAGAAGAGGCAGCCAAGTTTCCACGCTCTGATGGTGACATCCCCGAGGGAGGGCGCGGCTCTTCCCAGGTGTATCCTTCCACGGATGCAAAAGGTGGCAAGGGCACAGGGCGACTCAGAATGTGGTGTCTGGCCCCGTTAACCAGGTGCTGCTGATTCAGATGTGACATGAAGCGACGCATTCCTGCCCAGCCGGCCAAGCTCCAGTGTTCCCTCGAGGGCTGACCAGATTCCAAGTCATCCATCAGATGTCTTCCTGCTTGGTCTTCATTTAAGAACGAGTCCTACCTCTCTCCCTCCAGCCCAAGGACATGAAGATCCCTGAGATTCTGCCCTGGTCTTCACTTAAGAACGAGTCCTACCTCTCTCCCTCCAGCCCAAGGACATGAAGATCCCTGAGATTCTGCCGCGCTCGGGACGGTTTCCAATACCTTCGGTCTGTAGGCGGTAGCTTGGACTTGGGAATTGAAAGTCGAAACTCCCACCTGGAACTGTGTCTGCTCATCAGTCCCAGGGGCTTGAAAAGGCAGAAAGCAACAGAGACTCCGTGGTGTAGGAAGCAAGAGAATGAGTTTGGACGGGGCAGATCTGGATTCCAATCCTGGCTCTGTCTTCTCTTAGCTCTATGTTGTTGGGAAGGCTGCTTATCATATCCGAGACTGTTTTCCATTTTCTCTAAAACACGGTTTTGGTAATTGCTAATAAGTATAAAGAAGCGTTTACCTGATACAAAGTAAATATGGAAAAAAAATGTTAGCTGGTATTGACTCTGTAGCAATTCTTTGCCCCCCTCCCCCCACTCGCAAGGGCTACCCAGATGTGCTAAGAGGGTTCTAGACTAGAGTGCATACCTTTGATTACGTCCTACGTCCTCTTACTCCGTATGATAATCATGTCTGCACATATACAGCTTCGGCTGGATTTAAGAACTGTGTCTTACTCACCTCTGGGTTCCTAGTGCTCAACGGAACAGACAAATCAGTAGGTAAGAGAGTGAACCGATTGTCGTATAGGCGATCTCTCAAAGGTTTCTTTCTGATTATGCCACATGATAGAAGGGAGGGTGTATGGGATCGGCCTGTGTTTAGGTGATTTCATTCAGAAAATTAGTGTGCCTATTTCTCCATGGAAGAAGGAAAAGAAAGCAATATTACATTTTGGTTTAAGATATGCAGCAAATCCAAGGCAACTCCAGAATCAACACCTAGGCAGAAGAATGCTTGATTTCTGACACGAAACTAGATCTCCCCAGATCTGGCAGCAGGGCTTGCGGTAATTCAATTCCGCTCCTTTTCCTCAGTCTTTGGAAGAAATAAGCTACTGGGAGCTCAGACTCTGTACTTGATATCACAGAACTGCCAGAGATAGAGAATGAAGAGCTGAGAACAGAGACAAAGCGACAAAAGCCCCAGTCAGGGGGTGGGGTTGGAGACTTCGGGGCGGCTTAGTGGTACTTCGAGACCTCACTTACTTTAATGACTTCCTTTGTAAGAACAAGACAAACAGACAAAACCGAGGGCCCAGTAGCATGAGGAGTTGATTCCCGAGGGATCTCCAAGATCACACTTGTCACAACCATATCACACGGAGGGAATGTGTGGATGCTGAGCGTGGACCCTGCCCTTGGGCAGGATGTCCGGTCAGGTGTCACAGCCTCTGCTTTATCTCCTTCTTCAAAGGGCCTCTTTCCCTGTTTTTAAGAGCCTAGTGTTAAGGCCATTCCTACAGCAGGGTGGCAGGGAATGACCGTGAACCACACAAATGTATCTGCTAAACCCAAACTAAATATATTTCCAGCTCAACTTCTCCTTAGCTGGATCCTCAAAATGCTCCTGTCCTTCCAACATGAAGTATGGTGGAGGGGAGATTGGAATGCAAAGAAACAAGACTAAACCAACAGCAATTCATAGATACTATATAATTCACTTATTTATTATATCGACTTCTGCTAGAATGTAAGCTTCATAAGGGCAGGGATCTTTGCTTGTTTTGTTCACTGATGTTTCTCAAGTGCCTAGCACAGGGCCAGGTGCATAGTTGATGCCTCAAAAAGATTTGTGAATAAACGAATGAAATAAATACTGCATAATTGAGTCAATGAATGATCTAGCTAATCTAGGATCGGGACAGCAGTAATCCAGGATTTGGAAATTGTAAAATTTGAGTTCTAATCCAGACTCTGACCCATTATCATACAGACTTTCTGGGCCTCTGTTTCCTCGTGTACAAAATTAGGTGGTTATTTACTCATTCAAGTAACATTTAGCGCAACACAACTACGGTCAAAAGGATACAAAGATGCTTCCTTGCATTCAGAATCCTACCACTTCTTACAGAGCACAGAACTCCGAGGTTTCAAAAATCCCGCCTCTTCCAAGCCCCGCCCACTCGCCTGGCCTTTCTTTAGGCTCCTCCCCGATTCAGCACTGCCGGCCGCCAGTGCAGAGGCCCCGCCTCCGCCCGGCGCAGTCATCCAATGGCTAAGGTACACGGTTAGGTGAGTGCCAGGGAGCTTTAGGTGTCCTTTTGGCGCCTGACCAGAGTCTTGGGGAATTCAGTTCCTCTTGAATAGTCACTTCCCCGAGTTGTCTCTGCGATATGCAGGATCACTCTCTTTTCCAAGTTCGCTCCGAAGGGTCGGACAAGGCTCGTGAGTCCCATCGCTGCCCTCCCCAGGAGCTCTGGGCCTTCACTGGACGAGCCTCTCGCCCCGCGGCATTCTGGGAGTGGTAGTTTTCTTCTTCCCAGTTCCTTCCCGGCGGCCCGCTGGCTAAGACGCGCGGGACTACCACCCCCAGACGCCCGAGCGAGTCACCAGTCACGTGGCCCGCAAGGCCAAGGGGCTGGTGGGCGGGGGCCGGGCCGGTGCTCCGCAGCTGTCTGTGGCACCCGGAGCTGGCGGGCCGTGTCGGCCCCTGGAGAGCCCGCCATGGTGCGCGCGGGCGCCGTGGGCACGCATCTCCCGGCCTCCGGCTTGGACATCTTCGGGGACCTGAGGAAGATGAACAAGCGCCAGGTGAGGGAGACCCGCGCTGGGGGCGCGCCCGGGAGCAAGAAAAGGCTGCGACTGCGGGAAGTCGGGGCTCCCTGGGTAGGGTTCGGGCAAGGACAGCGCCCCGCGCCCCCAGGCTCCCCCACCCGGCTCTCAGAGGCCCTGGGTTCAAGTCCGCGCAAACCTACGTGTGGGCACGGGTGTACGCTTTCCTGCGCTGACCCGAGCGCAGTGAGGGGAGTGTGGCCAGGAAGGGGAAGAGGATAGAAATCTAGTCCCGTGGATGTCAAATGTGGTGGAGAAAGCGAGAGATGACTCGGCCGTGAGTGACAGCTGTCTGCACGTTGTTTGAAGGGCCACCTCCTGGAGGAGGGAATAGACTTCTCTGTGAGGCTCTCGAGGCCTGACATCCAGAAGAAGGCTGCCCGAGGGTAGAAGGGGCGGAAAGGCCGGCGAAAGGAAAGAACTTTCTGGCAGTGGGAACTGTCCAGTGCTGCCTCCCGAAGTAATTGCTTCGCACTCTGGGAAGTGTTTTGCCCACCGTGCGTCGGGACTAAACAAAGCTCCTTGTGCCTGGCGATCTCACTGGTGGTGCTCAATCATTTTAGACTGATGCAGTGTTCCAGAACTCTTCGCTAATCTCCGACTCTGTCATCTGGCTGCACCTTGAATATAGGCGGCAGTTAGCGTGGGGCCCCTGGGCAGCTGGGGTTGACTTTTCGCTCTTCTGTGACCTCGGAGGAAAACTTCCTTCTTGCTCTCTCCTTAGTCAGCTCCTTGGCCAGCATCGCTGCCTTTGAGTCTTCAATATAAGGCGAGAGTGAGGGACTGGAAAGGAGGCCCTCTCAGCCAGGAAAAACGCTACAGCCTAAGCTTCTAGAGAGAGAATTTAGGGGACCTGTAGGGCACGTTAGAGCCTAATAGATCCTAATTCTTCTATTGATACTAACAATAAACTATGCTAAGAAAAGTGGAACCATCCTATTGGTAATTTTGATTGTCTTTGAAAATGGTATAAATTCTCATGATTTTGAGACATCCTGTCATTTTTGCCACTATATTGAGGAGTCAGGTGATGCCTGTGGCATGGCACAACGTATTCCTGTGGACATATGGTTTGTTATGTTTTTTCCCAAATAGAATTACATACTACTGCGGTGGCGGGAGAGTTTGGTGACTTGAACTTCATGAACTGTGTCTAGAACCTGGTTGTTTCTAGGTGTGCCTAGCTGATGAGCCCTTGGGAGTTTCTGTGATTAAGAGGAGTTGTGGCAGTGATTATCAACAGCTCGAAAAACCAACAGCTAATTCCCTGAGCACCGATGCTGTTCCCAAGAACCTCCAGAAAAGGGAGCTTTATTTAAAAATCTAGACTTAATTGGCTGGCGTTTTTAAATGTCTCTAAAACTGGTACTGATTGCGGGTGGCTATAATCGCAGACGATCAGAGAAGGCCTTCTGACGAATGTATCAATTCCTAAACTAGTTTGCTTTTTGAAAAATCTGTATATTCCCTCTCTCAGTGATTAGGCCTGTTGGCTCTTGCATTGTCTATGTTTTGCTAGTTTTCTCATTAAAATTCAGAGGCTCAAATCTGCTGCCTCGTGGTACTTTTTTCCCCCCCTCTCCTTTTAAGCTTTGTCCTTTTGTTTCTTTTTCTTTTCCCCTCCAAAATGGCATTCTCTGACACCTTGTCAGGCATGCATGCTCCAGCAATCTTGGAAGTGGGACCCCCTTTCTCTGCTGCCCCAGCTTGCTCTAAAGTAAGGCCAGAGCCACATGCAAAAACAAGGATTCTTTGTTTCTGCGGTGAGGAACAGAGGAAGGAAGAACTACAGCGGCTGGCATTTCTGCTGCTTTGTGGGCCAGAATCTCTGGTCCGGAATGTTTGTTTAAAACTCTCAGACATTAGCTATTTCATTTTTGGTTGACAAAGACTGAGTGTGGGCTTGCTTCTAAACTTTGCTGGGGTTGTGAATTGCCAAGCGTATAAAGTTGGTAGGCGAAGATGAATTAATACGCACCAGTGAAACGTGGTGGCAGATTCTGTTAGATCCCAGTTTGTCAGCGGTTCAATCCAAGTTGTGTCTCTAGATTCTAGGATTTCAATCCTAGACTTGGATTAGCTAGTCTCTTAAAAAGTAGGGTGTTGAAGTATGATCTGTGGTTTTGCAACTAGCTTGCTTATTAGGTTTTTGTATAATCGGTCGTTTCTTTAGCAAATCGATGTCTTGCTCAAAGGAAGTTTTTTTTTGGGGGGGGGGATTTGATTTTACTTCCCCATGATGAATTTTGCCAGCACAGAAAATCATACTGGAAAAGATATTCTTAGTACCGGGTCTTTATAACATAAGTGGCGAGAATTTACACTTTGCTTTTATCAGGGTGGAGACTGATGGTTTGAAAACTGGTCTACAAATGACAATTTCTGTTTAAAATGGTGGCTTGTGGCTTTCCCGGGCAGACCTGCAATTCATAACGAAACAACATTTACTTATCAAATCCTTCAAGGCAGAGTGGGTGGAGAAGTTTCTGAATGTGAGCTACAGTGAACAACTTCTGCTTGAGACCAAGGTGCCCTGCAAGGCCAATTTTACTTTGGAAGCAACAATTTAATGTATTACAGCCCGACACCTTAACCATATCTGCTTGGCAGTCCAGTCTCCTTATTTGCACTTCTGGGAATTTACTGAGAGTTTCATAATTTACTATTGACATAGTAGACAAAGAGGATTTTTTTTTTAAATTTTTTTTTCCAACGTTTTTAAATTTATTTTTGGGACAGAGAGAGACAGAGCATGACCGGGGGAGGGGCAGAGAGAGAGGGAGACACAGAATCGGAAACAGGCTCCAGGCTCCGAGCCATCAGCCCAGAGCCCGACGCGGGGCTCGAACTCACGGACCGCGAGATCGTGACCTGGCTGAAGTCGGACGCTTAACTGACTGCGCCACCCAGGCGCCCCGAGGATTTTTAAAAATATATATAAAGTTTTTATTTACTTATTTTGAGAGGGAGGGGGAGAGAGAGAGAGAGAGAGAGAAGAGAGAGAGAGAGAGAATTCCCAAGCAGGCTCTGCGCTCACATGATCTCACAGTTCACGAGTTTAAGTCCCACACTGGGTGAGCTTGAGCCCCACTTTGGGTGAACACAAGCCCGCTTCAGGTAAAAACACAAGCCCCGGGTGAACCCCACTTCTCTCTCTCTCTCTCTCTCTCTCTCTCTCTCTGCTCCTCACTTGTGCCCTCTCTCTAAAAAAAAACCAAAATGATGTGTATAATTGCAATAGTGATGGATGGCATAAAGAAGTACAGGATGCAGTGAGACTGTGTAAAAGTTTTATTAGAATGCGGCCAGATTCATTCTTTTCCATATTGTCTTTAGTTTCTTTCTCACTACAGTGGCAGAGCTGAGTGACTTCAACAGAGACCCTATGGCTTGTAAACCTGAAACACTTATTATCTGGCCACTTGCAGAAAAAGTTTGCCGACTCCTAGCCTAGTGGGTCAGGAAAGGCTTCCCTGGGGAGCCGATGTCGAAAGCAGGATTTAAGATGAGCAAGCATTAGGTGTGCTGAGGAGTCTGGGGAGAGAGCCTCTGGCCAGAGGAAGTAGCCAGGTGAGGTCCTGGAGTGGATAGGAGCGTGTGCTCTCCGAAGCGTGGACAGGTACCACTAGAGCACCTGCAGTGCAGTGAGCTTCACCAGCCGAAGCTAGGGATTCGGGGATGTACCAGGCAGGGCGTAAGAGACCGTATTTATCCTCAGAGCAGTGGCACACAGTTGAAGGGATGCGGTCGGAGCAGGGCATAGAGATGACCAGATGGCCAGAGGCGCCTCTGAAAATGAGTACGGGCCGTAACAGGGAGAAGGCACTGGAAGAGGTGTGCGTGGACGTCGGGAGGCTGGTCAGCAGGCTCTTGCAGTTGCCCAGTGGGCGGCGTTGGTGACTTGGATGAGAGCGCAGCCAGTGGGAATCGAGAGATTGGAACAGGGTCCAGAAGTATTTAGAAAGTAGAATGTGTAGAGCAAACGGGTGGGTCGGTGGGGGGTGGCCCCTGAAAGAACAAGAGTCCTGCCACGTAGGTGACTCCACAGGTGTACGTGGGCAGGTGGGGGGGGGGTCATTGAATCAGAGACGTGGGGATTGAGCAGTTTCAGTTCCACGTGTGTTGCCAAAAGTGGTTGGTTCAGGTGGGGGAAGGAGGTCTTTAGAAATGAGGATGTCTAGGGACTGAGACCCTAGAGTATTGGGTAGGCCGTCCACGTGGCTCGTCGGGTCACCCAAGACAGGGGTCGTGAGGAGGAAGATAGAGGCAGGTACTGGAGTAAGGAGCCAGCCTGGAGGCCCCGAAGGGAAATGCCCTGAAGGACTTACATTTGGAGTAGTAGTAGGCACAGTGACTTCTGTCCTTAAAGCCTCTTGGAAGACCGGAGACGTCTGGCCCAACAATTCAGCTACGGCCGGAAGGGTGTTGGGATGTGGGCAGGTGTTGCTTTTCCCCTGTCGTTGCCAGGGGCTGGTGGGTGTGGCAGGCGGCTGTCAGCAAGGAAGAGCCTTGAGCTTCAGCAGGACAAGCCGGGCGGATATTAACTCAGTGGTCTAAGGTGGGACGAGGCCAGCTTCGAACTCGATATTGTCTTGAGTGGCTTTCTGCCTCTGTTCTTAACCAGATATCATTTACTTTTTAAAACGTTTATGGAAAATGTAAACTTCCAGGTGTTTAAAGTTTTTGTTCACTTTGAAATGTAATTTCAGATGCAGAACAGCCTCATTGCTAAGTGCTAGAGGACTCTGAAGCCTCATGTGGGGCCTCCTTGGCCAGGGCGCCAAGGGGTGGTTCTAGGCTCTGTGCCAGGCTCTCACATCAGACGTGCCCTCTCTCTGCCAGAGCGGTAGGCCCTCAGGGTAGAACTTGAGTAACAGACTCTTTTTTTTTTTTTTAATTTGCATCCAAGTTAGGTAGCATATAGTGCATCAGTGATTTCAGGAGTAGATTCCTTAGTGCCCCTCACTCATTTAGCCCATCCCCCCACCCACAACCCCTCCAGTAACCCTCTGTTTGTTCTCCGTATTTAAGAGTCTCTTATGTTTTTGTTCCGCTCCCTGTTTTTATATTATTTTTGCTTCCCTTCCCTTGTGTTCATCTGTTTTGTATCTTAAAGTCCTCCTATGAGTGAAGTCATATGATATTTGTCCTTCTTTAATTTCGCTTAGCATAATACCCTCTAGTTCCATCCAAGTAGTTGCGAATTTGAGTAAGGGACTCTTCAAGGTTGAGGGTTCTGGGAAATCCCAGAGAGGTAAGTTGAATCTTACCGAGGCTTTAACAAAGTAGGTCCCGTGGATTGCTCTGGTTTGTTGTTGTTGTTGTTGTTTTCTCTCTTTTCTCTCATTGAAAGAGAAACAATAAATGGAAGGCTAATTCCACGGACAAAAGTTGAAATGCTACCTAAGTTTGTAGTTTGCGTGACTTAGTTTAATGTCCTAAAATAAACACAGCTTCGTTTGTTTGTTTGTTTGTTTGTTTGTTTGTTTGTTTAAAAACCAGCTCATCCCCAGCTTAGGGCTAGTGAATATAATTCCATTGGTTTTCACTTCGGGTTTGGCCTTTTTCGTTCCAGCTCTATTACCAGGTATTAAACTTCGCCATGATCGTGTCTTCTGCGCTCATGATCTGGAAAGGCTTGATCGTCCTCACCGGCAGCGAGAGCCCGATCGTGGTGGTGCTGAGGTAGGTTCTGCAGGCTGTCATGCTGCCGCCTTGTCACAGAGGAGCAGCGTCGCCTTGAGTGAAAGCCTGCAAGGCAACCAAGACTGGGGGTTTTGGTTGGATAAAGTGTTAGAATTTTCCGCTGATACCTCTTTTCATTGTTTCTCACTTTTGGTGAAAATCTTGTCTTTCTCAACAGACATTTTAGAGCTTTTATCGTGTTGATACTAATGCTCCAGTGCAATATATTTGCTTTTGTATTTTAATGCTTTAATCTGCCTAAAATAACAATCATATGATATTAATGCATTAATTGATTTTGAAACATAAGTAATTTAAAGCCATTACTTGGTTTTCTTTGTACCAAGCAGACAGGGAAGTGTATATCCCCGGTGCCTAGCGGAGTGTGCCGTATTTTTTCAAGCCTCTTCTGCAATACTGGTGTAGGTGCCTACTCTCTTGAGACTATTACTCTTATAAAGCCCAGGAGGTTAAATTTAGAAAAGTTAATACTTTAATTCACTTCGTATAGCCGTAAAGTCAGGCAAGGGGGAAAATTTAATCAGTTTGAAATTAAATAACCATATTTGGGAGTCCTTAGGTACCTCAAGATGCTCTCTGTCCGTGTATCTTAGACCATTGAGCCTTACTGTGGGTGGAAATGGAGGCTGTTATTTTTTTAAAAAATTTTTTAAATGTTTTATTTATGTTTGAGAGAGAGAGCTCGAGTGAGAGAGGGAGACATAGAATCCAAGGCAGGCTCCAAGCTCTGAGCTGTCATCACAGAGCCTGACACGGGGCTCAAACTCGTGAACCGTGAGATCGTGACCTGAGCCGAAGTCGGACGCTTAACCGACTGAGCCACCCAGGCGCCCCTGGAGCCCGTTTGTTTTATGAGTGGGGTCACCACCGGCCAGTGCAAGAGCCAAGGTCAGCATACAGGGTTCTTGGCTTCCAGACCAGCGCCCTTTCCCTCCCCTGCTACCTGCTACCACATCGTGGGGCTTTGGCCATGGCCCTGGCTTCAGCAGGCTGCCCCTGTGTGGCCGGCCAAGGGGCCTACTTCTAGAGGTACACTGCTTCCATAAATGTAGGAGCCTTCGGATAGCATACGGGATCCCAATTCACTGGTTTTCACACTGCGCTCTAGGACTGCCCCGGGGGGCCAGTGGATAGGTTAGGAGGGAGAATGGGATCAAGTGTGTGGATTCTAGACACCTCAGCCTTGCTTTAGTCATGACAGCTCCATTTTTATGTATTGTAGGTGGTGATGCTTCCTTGTAAGATTTCGTTTGAGGGAAGGGTTTTAAGGCTTTTTTTTTTTTTTTCCTAAATAGAAATGAAAAAACCTCAAATTTAGATGGGCCTTCTCACTTAACAGATAAAGAGCCTGAGGCCCACCAGAGGCCAAGCCACTTGTGTCTTACAGTTACTCTTGGCAGAGCCAAAATTAGATCCCAGGTGTTCTGGTTTTCCTTAAATCACACAGACACAGTCGTACAAAGAAATTGTTGTAACATTGCAGTATCTGGGGACTTTTTTTTCTTTTTAAAGCCTCCTTTATAGTACTAAAGCACTCTGGTTTGTCAGCATAAACTATTGACATCATGAGCAATGTGTGACCTTGGGGAACATTGACCTTTGGCGAATCCCTGGCCCATGAGGAAAGCAAGTGTAGTTGATATTAGTGAAACATTTCAAAGAAGTGCTTTCCTCATGGGCCGTGATAATGGCTTTTGGTGGCAAATGGTACTCTTGCTGCCTCTGAGACTCGTCCGGAAGGTTTTTCTAGCTGCAGTTCTTAATTGTTTTCTCTTTCTCTCCCTCTCAGTCATTTATATTTCTAGCACTCTCTCTGTTTTTTTATTCATTTCCTGTTAGATCTGTTACCATACTCAGCTGTCATTGGTTTAACTTAAAAATAAATGCATCAGCAGGTACTTAGTGACAGGCCCTGCTGCATCTCTCCTTGCTGATCTGCGTTCCTTGGCAAGCTTAAGGTGTTCCAGTGCAGGGAGGGACAGGAGGGTCAGCTTCTTGAGCTGCACTTATTATGAACCCACGTTTTCCTTTAAAGCACCCCATTTCTTCACCAGTCTGGCTCTTCCTGTCCCATCCTGCCCTCAGCAGACTCGCTGGTTTTTGATTGTATGGCCCCTATGTTGCTATATTTTTAGGTCTTATTCATTTTCTCATGCGTGAAGACAAAGCATGAGCCTATGTAAAATGAATTGTGTTTTGATGATTTCAGCTTCTGCTAGATTACAATTTACTTTGACTCCATCGACGATTTTTGGCATGGGTTTAAACCGGTACCGTGTGGGATTATTTATTGACCTCCACATCAGAAACAGTCAACATTTGTTAGAAGTGGGCTCCCTATAGCGTATGGTCTAAACGATGATCCTGCAGGAGCCCAAAGACTTGGGTTCGAATTCTGTCCCAACCCTCAGCTTGGTTTTCGGATAGATCGCTCTCCTAAGACATTCGTTTGTTGGTTTCTCTTCCTTGAGTGGCAATGCCATGTCCTCGGTGCTGCAGATGAACCACAAAATGCAAGAATTGCCCTAGAGTATCAACGAGCTTTCAGGGTCTGCAGTTCCGAATGAAAATAGTAATGTCTTTGTGGATGTAGGACTGGTTTTTAAGGCTAAAACTTGGCAGCTTCTACTTCAAAGAGTTCACATTACACTTGGTTCTTTTCTCTACCTAATACAAAGTACAGAGGGGCCTGCTACTATCCTTTTCATACTTAAATCTAAGAAGAAATCCTTTCCTTTCTCACTCCGTGTCGTCACCGCGAGCAGTCAGAAGGAAACCACAGTGACTTGTTTCACAGGTCCTAGATACGTGACAACGGAAGTTGAGACTCTCACCGATATGTTTATTATTGTATTCTTCGTGAATTGAAACGTTCCCCTTGGGAGCCCAGGCTAATTTGGACGTGATTTTGTGTCTCTTCCCAGTGGCAGCATGGAGCCGGCCTTTCACAGGGGCGACCTTCTATTCCTGACAAACTTCCGAGAAGACCCCATTAGAGCTGGTGAAATCGTGGTCTTTAAAGTCGAAGGACGAGACATTCCAATAGTTCACAGAGTAATCAAAGTTCATGAAAAGTAAGGAGGCTTTCCTTCTTTTTGCTGTTGTTTGGTGAATTTTGGTAGCCGGTTTTATTTGTTTTATTTTTTATATATCTTTATTTATCTTTTCATTAGCACTGATTGTTATCAAACTTTTATTTATTTGTTTTTTCCTTTGTTCCCCCCCCCAGGTCTTTATTTAAATTCCTGTTAGTTAACATACAGTGTAATATTAGTTTCAGGTGTAGAATTTAGTAATTCAGTTTTGGCAGCCTGTTTAATGGCTGATTAGAAGTGGCAGAAACTCTGGATTATGTTCCTAGACCCGCCGTTCACTAATTGGGTGACTTTGGACCTGCTACCTCGCCCAGCCTGTAGGATGGGGCTGATAACATTACCATTTCCCACCGTGACTCACGGGATGATTATGAGAACCAGACGAACAGGTGTCTCCTGAGGCCTCGGAAACTTAAACTGCTGTGTGACGTAAGGTGAACCTACTGTAGCCTAACACTTATTTGAAGGAGGCTCAGAGAGACTCCAATCCCACCGCAGCCGAGGATGATCTTGACAGGACTGTCTTCTGACACGCAGAGAGCCGCCTGTTTCCCTGTGCCACTTTGGACCGAGTGGCACGCTCTCAGCGGTCACCCTAGCCCTGGACGGACCCAGACGCCTTTTCCGGCTCATCCCGTGGCGCGGGCAGCGCGTGTCCTGTGCTGGTTCTCCCCCGACGGATGCGCTTCCTTTCCTTGACATGCCAGCGGTGGCCTCTGAAGACACGCTTGGGAAACTAGAAGCTTCTATCTCAAATGTACTAAGTTCTCACGGGAGAGTACAGTATCAGGGGAATACAGAGTATTAGTGGAAACGTTACATTTTATATACTCGGCTATTCATTTACCTTTACGCAGCTTAGTGTAGCATTTCCACCTGCCTGAGTTATGGAATTGCACTAAGATGTGTGTGCTTGTGGTTTTAAAAGAACAGAGCCTTTCTCATCTTCTCGTCACGCGTGGACGTGGGGGGACGTGCACACGGCTAGTGCAACTATCCGAACGCTTCCGGTATTAGGTTCCCAGGCCACTCCCTGCTTCCAGGCGTTCCCCGAAGACCTTGGTAAAGAAGTTGAAAGAGAACTTATTCAAAGTGGAGGAAACAATGATGATTTTCTAGAATTTGCATGAGTTGTGAGAGAGGCCGCGTGGATTTTTATCCTCTTGATTTCCTTTATAACCACAGCTGCAAATCAGCTTGCTGCCTTTGGCATGGCTTCAAATCTTTGTGGGCTTTCAGTATTTTATCTAATTATAATGGGGCATTTTTTTCATTTGTTTTATTGGAAGAAGACCCTCTTTAGAGCTCTGTAATGCTATAATGTTGTGTTTCTAGTGACAGGGCCGTGTAAGCATCGGTTTGGAGTGTTTAAAATGATTCCCACATGTCTCTTTAACACGCTGGTTTTATGCCATTTGTGATTCCTGTTTCTCTGCAAACCAGATTTTATACCACTTTGCTCAGTGGTGAGGGAGATAATGCATTAACATTCTACATTTGGCGAGGAAAAGTATGAGGAGGGGTGAGGGCACCCTGGGGTTTGAATTACCTTGCACTCAAATCTCTGTGATCCGGGACCAAGTTCGTGTCCAGAGTGAAGTGGAATATAATCCGCGGTGACACGCTGGTCTTTGCGGACTAAGAAAGTGAAAGCAGTCGCTGGAAGCTCATCGTTGCCCTGCCGGGGCCCTTGCGCTTTGCCATGCTTTTTGGTTGGCAGGAAAGCTTGGGCGTTTTAGAACTTGAGGCTGCAGAAGCGCCAGTAGATTCGTGCTTTAGTCGGATGGTTGTAGTCGGATGGTTCTCTGTAAGCCATCCCCTCAGACCGAGAGAGATCAAGTTCTCGCGGAATGCTCGTCCGAATGCCTGCAGCAGACCGTCAAGTGCCGGGTAAACTAAGTGCTTTCTAACGATGCCGTGCTGAAAATCGTTTTTGAAAAGTCATTGTTTTGCTTTCTAGAGATAACGGAGACATCAAATTTTTGACTAAAGGAGATAATAACGAAGTTGACGACAGAGGCCTGTACAAAGAGGGCCAAAACTGGCTCGAAAAGAAGGATGTGGTGGGAAGAGCCAGAGGGTGAGCATTAACCTTTAAGTTACGTAAAGGCTTCGGGAACCAGAAAAATAGAAACAAACTAAATGTACGGGCTAAAGAGAATCACTCGTTACAAACAGTCTATGTCGGGAGAGTTGGGAGTAGTCTGAGTTGTGCTCCGTGTATGGGGTCCACGGTGTAAATACAGCTCAGAACTAAGGACCGAAAATCTAAAACTGAGTTCAAGTATATTGTCTGCATCATCGGTTTAATCCTGTTTTTGAAAACAATCGCCCCGTAGAGGTTAGGTATTTGTGGTTTTAAATAGCAACTACAAGAGATAACCACTGTGGAACACTGTTCCCTGCACCTTGTACAGATGCGTGTGCATATATAATACGTGACTTTACATAGGAGGATTTTGTTTTGTTTCTTTACCCAACATGAAGTTAGAAATTGGTTGCTGTGTCAGATCTACATCCAGGTAGTTTTAAATGGCTACGTACCGTTGTTCCCCTGAGAATCACAAAATCACAGCTTACGTACCCAGTCCTTTCCTGGGGCGACACATTTAGGTTATTTCCTGTTTTTCACTGCCCAAAACAGTTAGGTGATAAATCTTGTAATATTCATCCTTGCATAATTGCGCCAGCAGTGAGTTCTGCTTCTGACACAGCAGAGCGTGTATCCTCTTATTAAAAAAACAAAAAAGGCAATTTCTCCCCTCTCTTGGTGACCCTTTTCTATGTTTAACCCTTGTTAGAAGTGTCTTTTTTGTTGTTGTTGTCGTTAATCTTCTCTAAATCCCATGAGCTGTCGGAGGCTGGAGAACACTGGTTACCCTTTTCTAAGATTCAGCTCTACTAATCAGATTGTGATTTGAGGTCTCTTTCTGCTCCTTTTCTCCCTCGGCTCACCTTTTAACTATCTTACACCGCTGCGTTGCACCTTGAATATCTGTGGGGAGATGGGAGTGACTTCCAGCTGGTCAGTCCTCGACTTGTCCTGTCCTGGGGACAGGCTGTGTATAAAGGGGAGGTTGGAGCTGCTGACTTACATAAGATTGGAGGGTACCCATGTGTTAACCGCGTATCCCATGAGTGAGGGGAGACTTGGGTCACACTGATTACATATTGACATTAATTTTGTCAGCAGAGTCATTGGCTGGCTTATGCCCCGGACCTTCGGTGTCTGGGAGCATAGTCACATGTGGGTATCAATTATGGGATTCACATCTGTGTTCACTGCCCAGCGAACGTGTTTGTTATATTTGAAAAGCCCTGTGAAATGAAAATGATAATGTTCTTTCCGTTGCAGACTGATTCTCCGTGTACTTTGAAAGCTTTCTCTAACAGCGGTCTTTATATAGGCTATCTGAATGTTACTTCTCCCCTGAAAAAATTAAGAACCAGCTTGATGAAAGTTGTCAGTTCCATTTGTACAAGCAGCTTAACTAATTATTTTAATTCTGTTACGGTGAATGCAGCAAGCACAGACAAGTGGCATCTCTAGTTGAAATCATGTGCCTGCTTAAAAAATGGTCCTGGCTGTTAGTTGTGTTGCTTTTGATTAATAAAGCCTTTTGAGGCAGGAGTGACTATTAATCTTACAGCCCCAATCAGTGCTATTCCCAAGGAAGATTTGTTTCCTAAGGCTGATTTAGAGTATTTTTAAATGTTGCTGTCATCATATTACAAGCAGTTTTTATATTTCTGGCTTTTCATCCCACAATTTAGGTTTTTACCGTACGTTGGTATGGTCACCATAATAATGAATGACTATCCAAAATTCAAGGTAGGAATTTGTGTATATGTCTGAATTAAATATATATATATACATATATACATATATATATATGTATATATATATACATATATGTATATAGGCACTTTTACACGTGCAGTTGTAAAGATGCAGTCTGTTTAAAATGTTTTCCTTGTTATTCTGTTTTGCGGAGTATTTGTATTGAACTACAAATTGACATAACCATTTAAATTATCAACATTTAAATTAGTTATTTAAAATAATTACTTTCATCTTTTATGTTCGTGGTGTATTCTAAAATGGCACCTATATATTCATTGCTTTTTATCATGAAAACCTTTAAACATACCAAAAAAAAAAAAAAAAGCGATACAATAGACTCAGTAACGCTGATCTCCCTACTTCAATAAAAATGGTGTCGACGTTTTTTTTTTAACAACCACTCGAAGAACAATAGGACATGGACGCACGAGTGAGCAGTGGATTAGCTGTGTTTGTTGGGTGCTTGATCCTTGGTCCATCAATATACTGGGGGCTTTTTAAACCATAGCAGGGCAGGCATGAGAGAAGAGGTCACCTTTTGATTCCATCCCCAGCCTAGTATTGAGCGGACTGCAGCTGAATACATTTATAGAGCAAACTTGTAGACCTCCCAGTAATTTTCCACTGTGTTTTCTTTCCAGTACGCTCTCTTGGCTGTAATGGGTGCATACGTGTTACTAAAACGCGAATCCTAAGATGAGAAGTTCTTGGCACCAGATTGAAATGAATTCTGTCGCAAAAGAGAAAAACTAATATATTTGAAATGTTCCACTTTCTGTATAAAAGGAAACAATGTGGAGACATTTTTGTCTTGTCCAAATAAATGATTCATCAGGAAAGACTGTTTTCTTTTGTGGGCTCTGGTCTGAATCTGCCCAGTCTCTGTGGCCCTCGTCGTAGTCACTCTAAACCAAGCACGGGGGTCTGTGCCACTTCAGGAGTCAGGCGGGCCATTGCTGGACCTGCTGGTGGGGACAGCGCACAAGCCACATGGTGTAGTTGTAATGTCTGGGTTTCGGAAGTAAAATTCTTCACATCACGTAACATTTCCGAGGGAAACACACAGGCCCTCAAAAGCAAGTGATTTCTCGTTTACTAAAGTATATTCCGATCAGGGAATAAAGTCTAAAACCTTTTTAAGAGGAAAGAGGTGACCTGCTTTGTTTTGTGGTGCGATCTATCTTGAGATGGTTGGATAAATTATTGGAACGGTGCTTTTCGTAAATTATGAAAACAGTGCAGACTCCTTTGAAAACTTACAAAAGGTACAGACGTGTAAAAGGATCTCATCCCTTTCTGCGGCCTCTCGGGGGGTCTCTGCTGTTTGAGTGACATGTGCGCCCCATAGAGTCCGGCATATAAGGTGGCCCCTTCACTAAAACATTTATCAGCTACTTCTATCCCAGCCACCGCCTTAGGTGCCGGGGACATGAAGTCCTAGCCTGGATGGCGTTTGCCGCATGGGGAAGGAACAGATAAGAAACTGACAGTGATTTCAGGAGTGACAGTTGCCCTGGGGAAGATTAAACAAGGTAAGCTGATAGCGAGAGAGAATTCTGGCTTTCCATGTAGAGGTCGGAGAAGGCCTCTGGGGAGAGGGCCCGGAGCAGAATTAAGAAACGAGGCAGGGGAATCCTGGGGAAAAGCATTCCCGCCCAGCGTGGGGCCCCGGAGAGGGGAAGGATGTTCTCAAGCTTTCGTGAGCACGCAGAGCACCTGGCTGTTGTTGTCACATGCAGATTCTGACCCGGGAGGGCCGGGGCCTGAGACTCTGCATTCCTAACTCGCTCCCGCTCCGCGGGGCTGGCAAAGCTGCTGGTGCCCGGACCACGGCCCGCGTAGCAGTGTTAGAGGAGTAGAAAGGAGGCCAGTGGCATTTTCAAGTACACTCTTCACTTTTACACAAATGTTCTCTTTTCACTGGACAATGCGATGGTGACATCCTTTCAGTGAGAACTTACAAGTCTGCCTCCTTCTTTGAGGTCGGCCCAAACCTGGGGTAAGCGTTGAGCATCCCTAAAAGCCACTTAACCACCTATAGGCCTTGAGCAGGCTCAGTTCGCGCAGCATCAGATGGAGGACAGCAGCTGCTGCACTTACCCCCCACCCCCCCACCCCCCCGCCCCCCCACTCTCTCCCCCCCCGCCCCCCCACCCCCTCCCCCCCACCATCCCCAGGAAGAGGTGCCCATAACTCACCGGATGCTCAGCACGGGTGCTCGACATGTGCATAGTGCGCGCTCAATAAATGGTACCCGTTGTTATGTAAGTCCTTTTCAGCGTCAACCTGTGCCTCGTCACACACCTGCTCTTCTCTGAGTGAGCTCCTGATCTGGGAAAGACCAGCAGGAGTGATCCCCGGGGGAGCAGCTCGCCCTGGAATCCTTTATCTCTGCGGAAATAGGCTGTGGCCACAATGGCCCTCTCGTCCTGTCGAAATCAACAAAGTGAAAGAAAAAACGTTTACAGGATACTTTCTGAAACCATTATTCTCTTGTGCCCATTAATAAATTCTTTTCTCAAGAAAAAGATTTTTGTTCCCTTAACTAAGAATGAAATATAAAAATGTTGGGTCAAAGCTTTATTATTTTATCATCTTCCCGGGGTTCTGTTGCTGGTTTGTATAAGCTTGAAAAAAGTCTTGACATGGCTAAGCCTATCGCTAATTCTTTGCACGTACCTGATCCTGAAGTAAACTTTACAAAGACAGCCGAGAACCCTACCGTGGCTCAACCGGTGCCATTCAGTTGTGGTTCATTAGCAGGCACCAGCCCTTGGGGCCCCTTCGATGCCGTTGCTGCCTTTACGAAGCACAAGTGATGTGAGTTCGTGTTGGACTGAAGTTCCTTGAGCCACGGGTCTCAGCTCCGAGAGGACTTCCGAAGTTAAATGGTGTTTGCTCTACTGTGTGTAAAGCACTCGATGTTTCCATCAAAAACTGGGAAGTTTCCGCTATGGGAGCAGGCTTCGGGTTTTTTAAAAAGTTAGCAGGAGAACCTCTGGTTTCCCAGCCCGTGGGCCTCAGCCCAGCTCTTTCTCCTTTGACAATGAATGCGCCAGTCTTATCCAGATGCCACGCACGCACACACAGCAACCAGACTGGGGGCTTTAAACCGCTCTATAAAAATTCGGGGCCTGCCACCATCCCCAGCAAGGCTGAGCAAACGAAGCCTCGCACTGAGGTGGAGGAAGTCTGACCGTTTTAAGGGAGCGGGGTATGAAAACCTTCAAATTAGGGGAAGTGATCCTGGATGTCTCCGCTTTAAAAAACTCCCCAGGTGATGTGTATGCGGCCGGGGTGGAGAACTGCTGGGAAGAAGCATCGGTACAAATCGGTTGGGAGGCAATGTGATGACGATACGTGATCGTTCGTATCTTCCTTCGTGGAGTCATTTTCAGATAGCATGATGGAAAAATCCAGAAACGCAGCGGACGGATGGGCCACCCTCCGGCCCCCCTTTCCCAGTCTGATGCTAACGCCGCCGGCAATGGTCATCAGTTTCTGGGTTTCTGCTCAGGCACCTCTCCTTACGAAGCAGCCTCCCGGTCCCGGGGCTGCAGACAGATGTCACCCAGAAATTCAGGGCAGCGATCCAGCCACTGCATCCTGGAGTCAGCAGGTTCCCTGGCTTTCCAGTAAGAGGCTTGGTGTGGGGTGAGGCGGGGTGCGGTGAGAGGAGGGATTTGTAATCACATGGAGGGTTAAGCCCTGCCTCCACTTTCTAGATATGTAGTCTGTAATGAACCCAGACTCCATTTCCTCCTCTTGACAATGACTGTCAAGGCAGGGCAAGCACTTATTAGACGCTCGTCTTAGTCCAATAGAACTTTACCCTCTTTTCCAAGAACGCTGGAGTTTGAATACTGAGAATTGATCGATTGCCTCCCGATCCTTCTGGAACATTCTTTCCTATCATCTTTGGCCATGAACTCTCGCTACAGTTTCTCTGAATTTTTCATTTGCATCCCTATGTTGTTGCAAACGGACCCCATGGCAGGGGTATTTTCCCTCGGAGCGTCAGCTTCAGCCATGGGAACTTGCAGCAGCAGAAGAGGAGAGCAGAAACCCCTTTGATCTCACCCCCGTGCCCGTTCTGTGCCAGTTCCACACAGTGTGGGCGTGAACGCCTCCTCCGCGTGCCCTCTGTGGCACAGCCTCTGTTGGGTCTCCTCTAAGCTTCCCTCAGTCCTCACCCAAGGCCATCTACCGGCAGCCTCTTGGCAGGTTTCGTGCTTTCCCCACAGGGTGTAGCTTTTGCTACACAGCGGGAATTTCTTTTAACGGATTTCATTTTTTAGAGCAGTGTTAGGTTTACAGCAATTTGAGTGGAAAGTACAGAGTTCCCATGTAGTCCCTGTCCCTCAAACGCATAGCCTCCCGCCGTGGACATCTACAGCACAGTAGGGCGTTTGTCAACGATGGATGAGCCTACAGTAACACGTCATTGTCACTCGAAGCCTATAGTTTACATCAGGGTTTACTCTCGGCGTTGTATGTTTCAAGAGCTTGGACAAATGTATAATGACATGCATCCGTCATGATAATACCATACGGATTAAGTTCACTGCCAAAAATCCCCTGTGCTCTGCCTCTTCATCGTTCCCCCCCCAACCCCTAGAAACCACTGATTTTTTTTTTGAAAGAGAGCGTGTGCCAACAAGTGGGGGAGGGGCAGAAGGAGAGGGAGAGAGAGAATCTTAAGCGGGCTCCACACCCAGCACAGAGCCCAATTCGGAGCTCAGTCCCGTGACCATGAGATCATGACCTGAGCTCAAATCAAGAGTCTGATGTTTAATGAATTGAGCCACCCAGGCACACACACACACACACACACACCCCCCACTGATCTTTTTTATTGCTTCCATGATTTTGCCTTTTCCAGAATGTCATGTGGCTGGAATCACACAACATGTAGCCTTTTCAGATTGGTTTCTTTCACTTAATCATTTGCTTTTAAGTTTCCTCCGTATCTTTATCTGTCTTGATGACTCATTTATTTTTATCATAGAGTAATATCTCATTGTATGGATGTACCACCATATAGTGATGTATGGTGTATTTATTTACCTACCAAAGAAGGTCTTGCTTGCCTCCAAGTTTTGGCAATAAGCAAAGTTGTTGTAAACATGCATATACAGGTTTTGTGTGGACATAAGTTTTCAGGTCTGGGTAAATATCAAGGAGTGGGATTCCTGGGTCTTATACTAAGAGTGTGTTTAGTTTGGGAAGAATTTTGCATTCTCACCAGCGATACATGAAGTCCCCGTTGTTCCCCATCCCTGCCACCATTCGGTGTTGTCAGTGTTCCAGGGCTGGGCCATTCTGATGATCGTTAAGTGGATTCTCATTGTTGTTTTACTTTGCATTTCCCCAATGACATATGACATGGAACACCTTTCATCTGCTTATTTCCCATGTGTGTATCTTCTCTGGTGAGGAGTTCGTTAAGATCTTTGGTCCATTTCTTCTTTATTTTTTTTTAATGTTTATTTATTTTTGAGAGAGAGAGAGAGAGAGAGAGAGAACGCGAGCAGGGAAGGGGCAGAGAGAAAGGGAGACACAGAATCCGAGGCAGGCTCCAGGCTCTGAGCTGTCAGCAGAGCCCATTGAGGGGCTCGAACTCACGAACCGTGAGATCATGACCTGAACTGAAGTCAGACGCTTAACCAACTGAGCCACCCAGGTGCCCCAGCAGCATTTGTTTTGAAGAGACTGTCTTTGCTCTATTGTATTGCTTTTGCTCATTTGTCAAAGACCAGTTGACTATATTTACATGGGTCTGTTTCTAGGCTCTGCACTCTGTTCCGTTGATCCATTTGTCCAATCTTTTACTAATATAACACTGTCTTAATTACTCTAGCTTCATAGTAGGTCTTGAAGTCAGACAGTGTCAGCCCTCCAACTTTGTTCTTCTTCAATACTGAGTGGTTTATCTGGGTCATTTTTGCCTCTCCATAGAAAGTTGGGAATCAGTTTGTCAATACCCACACTGCAGGATTTTTACTAGGTATTTATATTTGGAAAAAACATAGAATCTTCCATTGCTGTATTCCTTTGTCAGTTCCATTCCTCATCCCCCTCGATGAAGAATTCCTCCCTTCTTTTAAATCTCAAGTTAATTTTTGTCCCGATTTGTGCATTGGTATAGAAATATCTGAGCCTCTTCTTCCCCCCGAGATATGCTGGGAGCTTCCTTTGTTATTTTTCTGTTTTGCTGTGACATGCCTAATATCCTCCGTAGCATCTGGTTTATCTGCCGTGGCTGCATACATATTCCCCCTCCCCTCTTGGTTATCAATTTCAAGAGCTCTTGATTAGATCAGTGGATTTAAAGGCAGGTGGATTGACTCTGACTTCTCACTAAGGAAAAAACGCATCATAACGGAATCAGGCTGCCATTTAGAGCTCCTACCTGGTAGCACTGGGGGCATTCGACTGGAGCTCCATAGTGGATGAGAGACCCAAAGGGAGCCTGGTGATTCACTCTCGAAGTTGACAAATCATCCTTAAGCTGGGTAATTTAATTCCTATGAGTGCAAAGCTATGCTTCATGGTCCCGCGGCACGCATTGTACATAAGCCAGATGCCTTTTCAAGTAAACATGGGAACCCAAAATGGAAAATAGCATTAAAAGATCATTTTTCACATTTTTATACTTGCAGTGTTATATTTCCTACTTTCCAATTTTTAATGGCAAAGTGAGTGAACCACGGTGGAACATTTTAAAGCCAAGCAAAGACCCATAAAAGAGCTTCCTTACATGAGTGTAGAAAGTTGGGGTTCTCCAAGTGCTTACTTGTCACTTGCCCTCTGGCAAGTCAGGAGTGAGGTCAGCTGCTACCTTAAAGGTCCTTGTAAGTAGTCTTGCCTGTTCAGAAACTAAGTGGAATAAATATTCCCAAGGAAAATGTTCTCCTCTGTAGTTTTGAATTTTATGTTCAAAGAATCTCTTGACTCCATGCTTCATAGATGATGGGTGTGACCGTATTCTTCCCATGAGGAAGGTCTCTCCTGGACATTTCTAGACTACCTCCCAGACTGAGATCCTGGAGGTAGAACTTTTAGACAAGAGAGCCTTCTATATCCAGAGAGTTAATACAAATGGGGTCACTGCAGATGCCTTGATAGGTGAGGTAGAAAAATTGGGGGTGTTGAGGAGTGTGAATTCCCTAGGGCTGTGGAATCACATTTGCTTTGATTAAGCAGCAGGGATTGTTATCCAGTGCCCTGCACCAAGATCCCACCCACAACTTCTCCCTCGGTGGGTGTAGACCCAACTGGCAAAGGCCATCCCACCTCCCCCACCTCCCGCCTCACAACATGTGCTCTTGTGAGTGGTTTTTGATGGGTTGGCCAGTGTAAAGTTGTGGTCAAAATTGGCAAGATAATAATAATAATAATAATAAATTTTTTTAAGTAACAGATTTGTCTCATTCAAGCAACTGATAGGAGCTTGCAAAGTAAGAATCCCAATGGGCACTCTGACAGGAAAGATATAAAGTGGAGATCAAGGGCTTTAAGGGGAAATTTGAAAAACAAATAGTCTCAGATAAAAAGAGAAGTTAAGAACCAGTTTGGGAATGGAGCTCCAGACAGCACCTGTAATTCTTCCCAGCTCCAGTCTGGGAAGGAGGTCTGGGAGGGAGAGCCACACTGTCCCCATCCTCTCCCCAGGGCCGTGATGGGTTTTCCCATCAGAATGCCTCTCACTTGCAACCAGGACTAGGCTACTAGGACCCAAGTCTTTGAGCCCCCATTGTGCTGTGGAACCCCCTCCTCTCCCTCCCCATCTCTTGCCATTTCCAGCTTTTGCCACGTGGGGAGTTAGAGGCGGCAAGAGGCCAGTGGCGGGGAGGAGGCCGCTGGGGTAGGTCTAGAAACTTGAGTTTCTGTATTTCATTTTCTAAGTTTCCCATCATCAGCGGTTTTCAGGCCCGGCCACCCATTCGAATCTCCTGGGCACACCGAGTTTCTGCCCATCCCCTCCTGACATGTGACACCCTCCCCGAACCTTCCCACCCATTTTTGCAGGCGGGACCAGACATTGCATTTTGTGAAGCGCCCAGATGACTGTAACCGGGCGGGCAGGGCTGTTCCTCACGGACGTGAGAGCAGCTTTCTCACCCCTGTGTGGGAAGCGTGTCCATTAAGCAGGTCAGGAATTCCTCTTCCAGAAGGGATTTCCAGGCCAAGGGAGCCCTGCATCCTCTCAATTCACCAGAATTTCTGGAACCTGATCCACCCACCTGGCCTTTACCATGGCGCAAATGCCTTTCCCGGAGAACTGCTTCTTCACTCGCCTCCTTGGGCACTATGACCAACTCCCTCTAGATCCACAGTAGTTCAGCATCTGAGAAGGGGTGTGTGTATACAAGGGACTTGGGGAGGAGAGGGGGTGGGCACTTTGCTCCCCGCCTGCATGGGTGGCCCTAAGTCGGAGCTTTCAAACCTTGACTGTGCATAGGAATCACCTGGGGGTCTTGTCAGGCTGTGGATTCAGTGGAAAAGTGTCTATTCATGTCTTCTGCCCATCTCTTCACTGGATTATTTGTTTTTCAAGTGTGGAGTGTGGTGAGTTCTTTATAGATTCTGGTTACTCGCCCTTTGTCCGATATGTCATTTGCAAATATCTTTTCCCAATCTGTCGGTTGCCCTTTAGTTTTGTTGATTGTTTCCTTTGCAGTGCAGAAGCGTGGGTTATAGATATAATGGAATAGTACTTGGCAATGAGAAAGAATGAAATCCGGCCATTTGTAGCAACACGGATGGAACTGGAGAGTGTTAGGCTAAGTGAAAGAAGTCAGGCAGAGAAAGACAGATACCATATGTTTTCACTCATACGTGGATCTTGAGAAACTCAACAGAAGACCAGGGGGGAGGAGAAAAGGGGGGGGGAAGTTACAGAGAGGGAAGGAGCCAAACCATAAGAGACTCTCAAATACAGAGAACAAACCGAGGGTTGATGGGGGAGGGGGAGAGGGGAAAGTGGGTGATGGGCATTGAGGAGGGCACCTGTTGGGATGAGCACTGGGTGTTGTGTGGAAACCAATCTGACAATAAATTATATTGAAGAAAAAAAAAAGAACATGGATTCTGAGTCAGAGGACTGGGGTGGGGCCTGAGATCGTGCATTCCTAACACACACACACCGGCTGCTGGTGCTGGTCATTGGGCCTCTTGGCAGAGCAAAGCCATAGGAAGCTACTTCCCTCCCACCCCTTCCTTGGAAGTTTCTGGAGTTTAAGTTTGGGCCAACTTTGTTATGTGGCTTGAGAGGTGAGGGAAGAGGGCCTGAGGGGGACCTGGGATCCTTGCTTGGGCAGGGTAGGATGTGACTGTACTGATTTGACTCAGGCAAGGTCTTGAGGCTACACGGAGACGAAAGCCCAGGTGAGGGGGGGTGTCCTCTCCTAGCCAGGTAGCCGGGCTGGGAGGCTTATCCACAGAAAACCAACCATGACCTCGAGGCAGCATGAAAGGACAGTTCCTCTCCTGTCCGTGCCCTCTGCGATTGTCCATGTAAGACTACCGTCTGAGCTTACGTTGACCTGCTTGTGCTGTGATCACCTGCTATCATCACCTGTCTTTCCCCCAAGTGCCAGTTCCTATGTGTTTCCTTAGCGCTCCAGGAGAGATGGGAGGAAACAAGTATATAAAAATCTTGAGCTGAGAGTGGCTGCTCAATAAATACATTTGTTGGGGGAATGTGAATACAAGAATTCGCTTGAATATTCCGCTCAACATCTCAGAAGAACCGGGGACACAGAGGTGTCATTTAACAGGAAGTATTAAGCAGGGTCCCCTGTCGCACACGTCTCCAGGATAGCTGCCACTAAGGGGGTGTCTTTGATGTCATTTCTTCCCCAAACACTGGCTTATGTAGCTGTGAGTTCTGAGTCTCTTCTGTAAGCCGTCTGGGCAGAGGAATTAGCAGCAAGGCAGCGAGATCCCTGGGGTGATTCCACTTCTGAGGAAGGCTGAGGCTATTTGCATCTCTAATCACAAGGAAATAACTCCTGATAGCCCCAACTAAAGCAGAAATAATTAAGAACGAGAGTGAAATTCCTGTACCAGGAGGAAAATGGCACGTTAATAAAAAGTATTAGAGGCCAGAGCATAGCAGTAAATTGCAGATTATGAAATCATATTTGAAGCCTGCTTGAAACTCCGTTAACTTTGTCCCTTGGAATTTGCAACAGTGTGATAGGCTTCAGTTGGCTGTTTCAGAATTCTTGGATTATTGATAGGTCAACATATTATATATATGGTATATATATATATATATATATATATATATATATATATATATATATAGTAGGGGAGCCTGCATTACAGTCAAATAGGCTGTAAAATGTTAGTTTTTCTCTGGTCTCCACTCAAAACTAGCAGCCTAACTGGAGACTCTGTGGGTTGATCAAAGTAACACACTCATATGTGGTATATGTTGCTTCTGAAATCCAAAAGGCTAATCAAACACCGTGCCTCCTTTTTCCTAGTAGATGCAAGGTGTAGCAATTAATCTCTTACTAGAGAGGGAAAAGCTTGACATGTCCCAGGCCATCGAACCCCCAGAATCATCAATTAAGTGGGGGACACCTGAATCACGTGAGATTTATCCTCACCCTCTGATGTGCGTGGGCCTTTAGTAAGGGCATCTAAAGCCACTTCCTACTTCTTCCTCATCAGATTCAATCAGCATGTCAGTGTGGGTATCCCAGGGACACTGTGTGGACTGTCAAAATGACCAAGATCTGTCTTGGACCATATTATGGCGGAGGGCAACGGACAAAGCCCTGAAGCAAGACTGTAAGAGTGTGCTGTTCGCTCTGCCAGGTAGAAGCAAATTGCTTTCGATGGTCCTTGCACGTTGGTAAGGAGGAAAAGGCATTATCTAGGTCAACAGATGTGTGCCAAGTCCCAGGGCTCTGTTGATTTGTTCAAGTAAAGATACTACATCTGGGCGAGGGGCTGTAATTGGAATTACCACCCGCTTTAACTTACAGTAGTCTATAGACTTTCTCCAAGACCTACCCAACTTCTGCACAGGCCAAACAGGTGAGTTAAATGGTGATAAATATCACCCCCCCACACACACCATTTCTTTCAATCTTTTGATGATGGCCTTGCTCTCTATGCTTCCCCTATCTTGGTAGGGAGGGGAGAGTTTATAGGCCTCTACCTAGCCCTTCCTACCATAATGACCCTTACTCTACATGTCAGAGAGTAGTTGGAGATTCTGAAGGGGCCAAGTACATCCATTCTAAATATACATCTAAGAACTGGGGAAATAACCTGAGTCTGTAGACCAATTAATTCCACTGTGAGTGGAATTGGGCTTAGACTTGGGCTAAGACCCAATCATTCACTTGACCACTATAAGCCCTCACTTTGATGTGTGAGAACAGTCACATTTAGGTCTCCAGGGATCAAGGTCAATTCAGAGCCAGGGTCTAGTAAGGTCCAAAATATCTAAGTCTAGATACTTCCATTTCCCCAGTGCACCGTCTCTCTAGTAAATGGTTTCAGATCCTTTTGCAGAAAGCTTTAAGGAAGATTTTTAACATGTATATCAATTATTTGTACATTTATAATAGGTACTTTTATGTACATTTATAATGTGTGTATTTATGTACTTCCTCAAGGAGACACAGCTTCCCTGCAGCTAAGGACTCTGGGTCTCGTCGTTGATTTATATCTGGAAATTCAGTGAATGATCATGACTGGTTACTCAAGTCAGGTTTTGGGCTACCAGACCTAGAGGTTTTTTTGTTTTTGTTTATGTTTTTCTTGTTACCTAAACCAGGACAATACCCTAGTGGGCTGTCTATTGTCTTCCTAGAGATACCAGGATCAGTTCACCACCACTAAAGATCTTTGAAGTCCAAGGCATTCTTATCACTGGTACATCCCTGCTGCCCTTTACAGATGTGCCCACTTTGACTTTGGTAGTTAAAGGCAGCCACCTCCTTGCTGCTACTCTAGGGTTCCTTTATCGCCCTTGAGGTCACAGAACCCAACTCAATGGTGTTTTCCAGTGCTTCCATACCTATTCTACAAGGAGACCAACCACATACTTTTCAAGGGTTCAGATTCTTCCCTCACTTATGTATTTCTCAAAGCCTCAGCTGAGAGGGTCTTCTGGACATTCCTGTGGAAAGTAGTTGGGGGTGAGTGGGGGTGCAGATTTCACATGATAAATCCAGTCCAACATTCCCACCTAAGCACACTGCAACAGAACTAATCTCACCAAGCATTGGGGTCTCTGTTTCCTCCCTTGAATCATGGAGCTGCCCTGGCCAACGGAGTACAATGGAAATAATGTTATTAGACTTTAAGGGAAAAATGAATATAATTTCTCTCTCTCCCTCTCTGTCCCTTCGTCTCTCTCTCTCTCTTTCATCACTTGGTCTGGGGAAGCCAGCTCCCATGCCATAAAGACACTCAAGTAGCCATGTGGAGATGTCCTATAAAGATGAACTGAAGTTTTCTGCCAATGACTAACAACGTTCTCATTCTGTGAGCGAGCCACCTGGGAAGTGGACCCTGTAGCCTCAGCCTCTGGCCCCCAAATGATCGCAGCCCCAGCCAACATCTGATTACAACCTTAAGAGAGACCCCAAACCAGAATGGCCAAATCAAGCTATTCTTGAATTCCCAACCCATGGAATTTATTGTGAGAAAATAAGTGACTATTGTCCTTTTAAGCCTCTATGTTTTAGGGCACTTTCTTACACAGAAGTGGAAAAGGAATGCATACGCATTGCTTATAGATACATACATATGTAATGAAAACGGAGGGAAACATGCATGGCTGTGGTTTCTATTTTAGGATAGTCGATACTTCTAGGGATAGAAAAAAGGAGATGGGGCTGGAAAGGAGTCCAAAGTAATCTTCAGAGGGATCAATGCTATTTTTTTTTAAATGATCTAAAGCAAATATGGCATAAGTTATGGTAAATCTGCATGATATATACATAAAGTGTATTTTATATTATTCTGTACATTTCTATGTGTTTAAAAAAAGTAAATTAAAACACTGAGGGTGAGAGGGCTAAAACATACTTTTGCCTAGATCACGGTTTGCCCAGGTTGAGTTTACTCCAGATTTTTAATGGCAGAGTCTGATTTTGGCCATTGGCTCTTGGTCTGCTCTTCAGATTTTCATCAGAGACATCAGGGCTGTTATTCTTGCCATAGAGAAGGTGACAGAAGAAGGTCCCCCGATGACTCTGGCAATCCTCCTATACGTAGAGCTGAGGGAGTTTGTTTTCTAAAGCCACATGTACGTGGAGGTAGCTGTTCATAACCCTCTAAGGGATGGCTTTTATAAGTTTTATCTCTGTGAGTGAAAACATATATGAGGGAATTACAGGAACATAATGTTATGGATCATAGAATTTTAAGGTAGAAAGGAAACTCCTGTTCATCCCCTCTCTCCCATGGCAGCGGGGTGTTTTACAACGTCCCTGACAGGTAGTGAATCAAGCCTTGCTTTTATACCTAATGGTGACTGATACTGTTTCCTGGAGCAGAGTGTTCCGTGGAACAGCATAGAAAGTGCTCAACTCCTATTGAACAGAAGCCCGTGTGACTCTCACCCACTGCTTTAGCCTCAAAAACAACACATAAAAAGTTTACTCGCGTCCTCATGACAACCCTTCAAATGTTTGAAAACAACAATCTGGTCCCTCTTCAGATTTCCCTCCTCCTGGTAATGCACCCTCAATTCCTTCAGAAAGCAAAGAATCTGGCAATTCTTGAATACCTGTTTTATATGCCAAGTGGTTTATATCCAGGGTTTTATAGACTCTTCAAATTCCCCGTGATTATCCACATCACAGATAGGGAAACTGAGGCTCAGGGAACTTAAGTTGGCCTAAGACCACAAGGCAAAAAAAAAAAAAAAAAAAAAAAGGATCAAAGCTCACTAACCAGGCTGTTTGTGAGACGTGGGGCCCTCAGAGGACACTGCAGCCCTCCCCGCCTTCTCCTGCTCTAACATGCAGCTCCTGAGATGTGATACCAAGAACCAGATACGACACAATGAGCTCATAGCCCTTTGTGATGTTTTAGCTTACTCGGTCGTCTCTCCAGCCCTTTGAATATGCAAGAAAGGCATCAAAACTCACGTACTGTGGGTCAGGAAACAGGCTCAGCAAGATGGGTGGCACAAAGACATCGACCAACCCTTGAGTAGCAGATTTGGGATTGCAAACCCACATCTTCACATTCAAGGTGAGTTTTTGCGTGGTGCCAAGATGCATCTCCATGATCCAGGATCTCAGCAGCATTAAGAACTGGTCCCACCCTAGTTAATCTGGATTCAAGTATTACAATTGTCCATACACGGCCCAAAATGGTCTTCGCTTCTCTAGCAGCTACGTGACAGTAGGAGAGAGCGTGGTTCTGTTAGCAAGCGGTCCCCCAAATCTCTGTTTTACAGATACTACTGTGACAATTGAGTTTACGTCGCTCCTAGCAAACCTCCCACTCTCTTCCGCCCCACTGAGCCCAACCCTGAGCTCCAGCCTGGGAGGGCTTTTGGAACGATTGCCGTGTCATCCGGTGCAGTAGCAACTCCTGGTAGCACCAGGGGACAAGCACCCTTGAGAAGCACCTGTTTTGGTCACAGACTGGTTGAGGCCACGGGGGAAAACACAAGGCTAAGGACTGAGCCCGAGGGTGTGGGTTCCAAGCACAGCGCCCGGAGGAGACATGATGGCAGAAGAGGGAAACCAATGTGTGTTCGGAGGCCACCGTGACACCATCACTGGTGCCAGCTTCGGGTGTGTGGCGGGAGGTACAGCATGAGGACCAGTCCCCTGGGCCCATAGTCCCTCTATGCAGTGGGGGAGGGGCGAAACTGATGGGTTTGGGGGAAGGAGACACAGGTGGAGACACCCCCCCCCCCGTCTCATCCTAACATGAAATCATTCTGATTTATTGCAGACCTGCTCAACGTCCCAGTGAAGGTCATTCAATGTCACTGCTTTCCTCCACCTTCGCCCCATTGTGGGATTCTGGTCTAGAAAAATCCCACCCCGGGCCCCTCCCATTGGAGGCTCCTGGTAAGGGCAGTAGACCCCCTCATACCCACAGCTGCCTTTCTCTAACTGCTTAGCCCACTCTCCTTTTCCTGGTACCATTTCTCCCCAACAGATGGTGTTTATAGACAGGGAAAGAATGGGAGTTCTTCAGCTGCAAGGCTGGCAATCAATACCCAGAAACCCTCCCTCTGGAGGTGGCCGCCAGAGGAGGGGCTTTCACAGATGTGGCCGCCAAAAGAGCTCAGGGCTGACGCCAGCCCCCACCAAGCCTGGGACGGGATGCATGGGGGACGCGATGACAACCTATCGTGTCTGTAGCTAGCTAAGGGCGTAAACACACATGTTTCTTGCGGGTTTCTCTTCTTTGGCCTTCAGGGCTGTGTGTGTGTGCAGGTTTTATATCCTCAGCCAGTAGCGAACAGAGACCGGCTTTGCCCTGAGCTGTGGTTCATCCTGCCGCGAGGAGGCATTTATTGAGCCGTAGTCTCTGCGTGTCGCTGTGGGATCCAGGAGGAAGGCCAGCGAGCTTTGGCTGATGAGCCGGCTGTGCTGTCGGGGCGACCTGCCCTCTGAGAGATGCCCTGGGCGAAGGAAGAAATAGGATGGGAGGCAGAGAGGGAGCGGGGCGGGCAGCGCGTTCGTGTTCGTCTGCTGGGAACCACAGGAATAGCCGGTAGATGTGGGATCACACACACGTGCAGGGGCGCCTCCACCACCCGGGGGTCTTGGGGGCGGTTGGGAGGGAGGTTTGGGTCGGAGATGAGATTTCGGAACCGGCTGCTGGGGGAGTTTGAACGGAGGGGTGTGGCAGTGAGTAGGGAGTAGAGGTGGCATGGGGGCCACAGGTGCTGAGAGACCATGGAAAAGGACACAGGCCCCCCCATAACCCCAGGACGAGGCGTTACTAGCTGCAGACAGGCTTCCTGGTGGGTCAGGGGCCTGTCTGTAAGAGGGCCTGGCAACGCGTGGGAGTTTGAGGCACCCCCCCACCCCGTAACAATTTCAGAAACCCCTCGATGCCCCCCTCTCCTTCCCCGTGAAAAGGCAATGTCTCTTTTGGTCACCGCCTCAAATGTCTGCGGCAAAGATAAACACCTTTACACTATAATTTGCGAGAAGGCCTGAGACACAGCAGGTGCCACGGCAGGGACAGCCCACGTGGGGTTTAGAAGCACAGGCTTTGGGTTGCAGCGAGGCCTGGAATCCATCCCAGCTCGGCCGTTCGCTTCCTAGGTGACTGCTGTCACTCCCTGAGCCTCATCTTCTCCGATGGGGGACCCCAATGTACACCTTCCTTACGGGATTCCTGTAGGGGTTAAAGGAATCAATGCGCTTTTTGGTGCGGTCGTATTGGTCAGCCACCGACAGATAGCAATTGTTGGCAGCCGGCCCATGCCACTGACTGGCAAAGGTTTGTTGATCAACAGGTACATGACAGGATCTCTATATAAGAGGACAAGCAAAGAGAGCGTGAGAAGACACCGAGGGGCTGGCTCAAAGGGGGAGAAGAAGAAGGGGAAGTTAGCAAAGACGACCACGGCTGGCAACAGAGGGCAGAGATGCGTGGGGTTCCCCACCCTGCCCAGAGGTACGTCTGGATCCCATGAGCCACTCAGTGAGGGATCTTCGTGTTGTCAGTCACAGAAGCAGGTGGCTCGGCTTCCAGTCTTTTCCGTGGATCTTTCACTTGGGTAAAGGAAACTCACTCCCAGGCCAACTGCTAATTAAATAGAGCCCAGGTTGAGACTTGATCTCTGGCCTCAAGCCATATGCAGTCAGAGTGGGGAAGTCAAGTACCAGCCGAACACGGAGACCAGCAGGTTGAACTGGGAAGGTGCAGTGGACTCTCGCCCCCTGCGTTGGGAGCAGGGGCCCTGTGGCTGGGACAGCGGGAGGCCACCAGGATGAGTGGCATTTCTGGCTGAGCCTTGGAGAGTACGGTCAGTACCACCGGAGCACATGGAAAGAGCATCCCTGCGGGCAGAACAGCAGGAATAAGGGGGAGCCTGAACAATGGTGGGGAGACCTGCCCCCGGATGAAGTTGCTTGTGTCTCAGGGTGCTGGGGACACGTCCGTCCCAGCTGAACCTAGCGAAGATTCTGGCAAGGGGCAGCTCAGAGTCAGGTTCCTGGGGGTATGGGGGAGACGCACTGGTTTCCTGAGGGGTGGGGAAGGAGCTGAGAGAATAGAAGGGACAGGAAGATCAAAGCAGGGTTCCCCCTGGGCCGAGGTACCACCTCAGAAAACACAAGGACAGGACACGCTTGGGGAGCACGCAGGATGGGGCAGGGGTCTTGTCAGGTGAAAAGGTGGCACTTGAGTCAAGGAAGGTGGAGGTGGGGAAGGGCCAGGTGCAGTGGAAGGTTTCCTGATTGCTCTTTAAAGTGAGAACAAATTCTACAGCTAATAACAACGATAAGGAGGCACCTGGGTGGCTCAGTCGGTTAAGCATCTGACTCTTGATTTCGGCTCAGGTCCTGATCTCACAGTTCGTGAGATTGAGCCCCATGTTGGGCTCTGCGCTGACAGTGCAGAGAATGCTTAGGATTCTCTCTCTCCCTCTCTCTCTCTCTGCCTCTTCCCCACTTGCACTCTCAAAATAAGTAAATAAACTTAATATATATATAATACATATTTATATGTTAATATATACATCAATCAACTCTCCATAAAGATCACGAACTTCTGGGAAATCAGACAATAAGTCTACACAAGGAAAAAAAAAAAAGACTTTGACCTGGTATGTTGTCTGACTCTATTTTGTGGCTCTTTCCCTCCATTGCATCAAGCGGGTGTAGACAACTGTGTCCGTTAACCCATATTCAGTTCCTATCATCCCCGTCCTTTGGAAGTCACTGTAGCTACGATGTTGTAAGTTGAATGACGACAAACACGTGGCAGTTTTCATCTTTTGTTTTTGTCATCTCCCTACATACCACTTTAATGGCAAAGCAATGAAATTGCCAGCATGAAAGCCATTGATGTCCCCAAGCTCACTCCTGGATCATTTTGCCTGAGGTTGGAAAAAACAAAAACAAAAACAGTAAAGCATCTTCCTTCAACCTGGGGGGGGGGGGGTGGATATTCCTTGATATTCATACTCTTAATTCAACTGAAACTGGTTTATCTGGTTTCTTCAGACTATAGGAATGTTAAGAGGTCGTGAATTTTTTTGGCTCCAATTAAAGAATTTCCTCATGAACCAACTCGACTGTTAATTCAACCTGCTTCTTTAGGATATGTAAGCCTCAGATGAAGAATGAAAGCTCAACACCAAGGAGACTTAGAGTCTGAGTTGTGATTTCATTTGTGCCTCGATTCAAAAATTATAGAAGGTGCCTGGGAGCCCCTCCAGCCAAGCTGAAGCTGGGTCTATAACCCCCACTCCATTCATCAGGATTAACAGTTAATTTCAATTCAAAATCAGGACAAGCAGGCATTCCAGAGAGCCTCCCCAGGCACCCTGGACCCAGCACGCTAATTTCCTGACAGTCAGCAACGAGCTGTTGTCCCTGAGAAGTCCTTAAATGGTGAGAGGCCCAATATTTCAGGTAGAAGCTAAGCAGATGAGGCAGTCCCAGGTCCCAGTGACACAGCGCTATATACAGGCGGGTTCTGGGATTTGGGAAATGACCAGAAAATCCTCAATGTGCACATATTCAGATACAGCAATTCCACTGTCAGGACGGGGCCCCGCAGAAATGTTCATCAATGCCGATGAAGATCATGCTCTCGGATGTTTATCACAGTGGTGTTTGCGACACCAAGGCAGTAACGTAAATAACCACCAAGTGGCAGTAGGTTAAATAAGCGACAGTCCGTTCACACGCAGGGGCAATAGTCCTGCAAAAGGAGAAGGCAGGTTTCTGTGCAGTGACAGGGAAAAAAACCTTCGGCATAGTGACTAGTGAATAAAGCAAGCTTCGGAATAGAATGTGATCCCCGAGAAAGGAGAATACGTTGACGTGTACCATGGTGGGTAAGAGTATACACTCTGCAGGCAGACTGCCCGGGCTCAAATCCCAGCTCCATTATTTACCAGCCGGTCACCCCGAGCGTGAGAAGGAGGCCTTGGTCTCCTCATCTGCAAAATGGGGATAATCAAAGTGCCAGCCTCCTAAACACACAACAGGCTTTCAGACAAAGTATCACACTATTAGTAATGAGCAACTCTGGGCAGCTAGACTTGGAAGAAAGGGGGATTGAAATGGTTACTATGTGAGCTTCCAGACTGTTTTACATTCTTTGTAAGAATGCTTAATCAGACTTTTCATTTTTTTTTAATGTTTATTTATTTTTGAGACAGAGACAGAGCATGAACGGGAGAGGGGCATAGAGAGAGGGAGACACAATCTGAAGCGGGCTCCAGGCTCTGAGCTGTCAGCACAGAGCCCGACGTGGGGCCCGAACTCACGGACCGAGATCATGACCTGAGCTGAAGTCAAACGCTTAACTGACTGAGCCACCCAGGCGCTCCCCCTTCCCCCCCCTTTTTTTTTTAAATATTTCACTTAAACAGGCTTTTAAAAACATTTCCTCTGAACTAGAGGCCATCTATTAACAGACAACAGCTCCTGCCACAGACTCAGTTGACTGAGGATTAACGAAGGGTGAAGATGTTTATCCGGGACCTGGAGACACTCTGAGCCGCTCCTAGGTGACAGAGGCCTTGGTCCTCGGGGAAAGCCAAGCCCATTGAAAAGCGCAAAATTCGCAGCACAAAGGACTCTCTCCAGCCCCTGCTCCCCTCCCCCCACTTCGAGGAGTGACCAAACTCTGGGAGATTTCTATCAGCCCCTAACCATGTCCCTAGGATGACCCTAGTTCTCTTAAAATGCCAATCTAAGAAAGCTCAACGCTGTCAAAAGAATTTATTTGTTCCCTCTAAAACATGACCATAGGTCCCCGGCATTTCTTTTCTGGGAGCAGTTACTTTAGAAACATTGCAATTATAAATCCCTTCTCTGCCCCTTTGAGATGTAAGTCTTCTGCCACCCGGAAATGTGTCCTCCAGGATCTGGGAGTCGCCTCCACGAAATGCAGGCGTCCATACCCCTTCCTTGACTCCCAGTCTTGTGGGAGAGTAGGAACCCAACTTTGGTAGGTGCCTTCCAACTTGCAAACTATCTCCGGTCATAGAGATACGAGAAGCGAAAAGCATGTTTCTCCACTGGATAAACACCCAATAGCAAACACAGATGGCCTGAGCACACTGACCCCCGCGAGCACATCCTTCAGTACTTTTCCTTTAGCACAACCCAGTGTTGAAAAACTCTCCCGCTTGTTTCTCGGGCTTTTGGCTAAGATCAAGCGTAAACATTCTCCCACCTTCTATTTCAGTTCTATACCGAGGGCTCTCCCCTACTGCACTCCCTTTGGCAGCTGTCTGCCTCTGTGTCTCTTTGACACCACTGGTGGGGGGGGGGGGACGGTCCAACAGGAAGCCACGACCACAGAGGAAGGAGGCCTTGGGAATTACCCAAATGGTATCTACTGAATCTCTGCCTCCCAGTAAACCGTGGAGGAAGAAGAAGGTAGTGAGGGCTCACTATGCAAAAGCCAACTGAAATGTGCAAAAGTTTTCCTCCCCCCGTGTGAACATTTGAAAAGCTCCTTTCCTGAGTACTTTGCAAAGTACTAGGAAATGTGCTCCGCTCTCAATATACTGCATCTCGCGAAACCCTCAGAGCAATCCTTATGAGGTAGGTGCCATTATTTTCTTGGAATCGAACACTCAGGAAGATTATGAAATTTGATCAAGGTCACACAGCTGGCGAGTAGCAAACCCAGCTGTCAAACTCAGTGTCCCCTGTCTCAGTAAGCTTTTGCACAGCTAAGACAAAAAGCATGAGAGCACGCATGTGAGGTACAGCTTAAATTCCCTGTTCATTCTAGACAGTTTTCTCTCCATGGAAGGTGGTCTTAGTACACGTCATCGAAAAATGGCCTTACTACAATGATAGCAACAACACACATCTCTGTAGTAAAATGTTCAGCCTTATTCCCCCAAAACTGGGTTTCAGGCCCCTGAAACAGGGGTGGCCATTGAACAGAGCACAGAACCCTCCCTTCTTTTCTCCATAGAACCTACTGGTCTCTGAAGTGTCACCTCTAGGATCTGACTCTCCAGCTAGAACATCAGCTCCCAATGGACAGGGGTTTTGTCTCTTTTGTTAACTATCTGTCTACAGTGTCTAAGAAAGCTCTGGGCCCATGGATGGCACCCAGTAAATATTTGTTCACAAAAGGAAGAAAGGAGGGGCGCCTGGGTGGCTCAGTCGGTTAAGCGTCCGACTTCAGCTCAGGTCATGATCTCACGGTTTGTGGGTTCGAGCCCTGCATCGGGCTCTGTGCTGATGGCTCAGAGCCTGGAGCCCGCTTTGGATTCTATGTCTCCCTCTCTCTCTCTGCCCCTCCCCTGCTCATGCTCTGTGTCTCTCTGTTTCTCGAAAATAAATAAATGTTAAAAAAAAATTTTTTTTAAAGGAAGAAAGGAAGGAGAGGGGGAGGGAAGGAGGAATAAAGGAAGGAATCTGAAATGGGATTTAGAAATACACTATCTCTAATTTAATCCCCACCCTCACCTAAACTGAACGATGAGGGGCCAGTCAGGTAAGGGACTAGCCAGTGGGGAGGAGGTCTCTTTACTCCTCAGTCAGGTGGGTGGTGGTGATGGTGAAAGAGAGGGCCAACTTTGAGAATAGCCTAGATAGCACAAGGTTTCTCAGCTTCAGCACCATTGACATTTGGGGCCAGAAAATTCTTTGCTGTGGACTTTTCTATGCATTTCAGATAATTAGCCACACCCCTGGCCTCCGATAGGAGGTGATGACGGTAGCACTCCCCCCCCCCGCCCCCTACCTCTGAGTTGTGACAACTAAAAGAGTCTCTAGACATTGCCAAATATCTCGGGGTGGGGGGGATGGAAGCTGGAGATGGGGGTGGGGGGCAAAATTGGCCAAGGTCCGGAACCACTGGCTTAGAAGATGACGTAACGCCTGGCTACTAAGCAGGTAAAGAGGGGGTAATTAAACTCCGGTGCTTAAACGGAAGTGGGGGACACTTCAGGCTTTTGGGGGGTACTCAAAGCCATTGCACCCACTGTGAGGAGAACAGGGATCTTGGCACCTGGTAGGGTTCCAAACTCCAGAAGCAGAGGAATATTCGTCAACATGATGACTCAGGAAATGAATGTTCTCATGCACTGCCTACTGTTCCAGGTAAGAATTTAAGACATTTAATAAGAAAATTGATCTGTCCACACATGGTGAAAGAGAATCGAACGAGCAACAAGCTAGGCAGATTCAAAAGCCTCAAATCATTCTAATACCGGCACAGCCATTTCTGAACACAATTACGGCCTTGAAACCCCGCAGGGGAATTCAGTGGAAATCATTTAAATATTTATTTGATAGGAAACCTCTGACCCAGGCAATTCATCAAGCAATTAAAGAAGGAGAGCCTGGAAGTTTTGACGGAACGCGGTCTTGAGTTCTGCTGACAAATGGTCAGGGCAAGTAACAATCAGTGGCATCTTAAATTAGATCTGAATGTGACTGAAGAGTCAAGGGTCCCGTTCGCCTCCGTACAGGAAGCTGTATTATCCAATACACCGGGCTCATTAACAACCAGGAGGAGAAAGGAAATCTGACTTTCAATTTAGATTAAATTTGCAGATAATGCAAAATGAGTGACAGTCATGGCAAGTACAAAAGATACATTCAAGTCAAAATTACCAGAGGAACTGGACATTTGAGAACGCTGGTCAGAGCTAAATAAGACGGCGGCGCATGAGAAAAGGGAAAGCATGTCACTGCGGGGCCTGATTACATTTGACGGTCTGAGTCATCAGCGCCCGCGAGGGAGGGGTCGGGGCGATGCTGGACAAGCTGAAGGGACACTTGGCTTTCCTCCAAGGTACCTTGGAAGGCTGGCTTCATAACAGCATATTGTGGTTTGTTTGTGTTTTGAGAGACAGAGAGAGACAGATGGGGGAGGGGTAGAGAGAGAGGGAGACACAGAATCCGAAGCAGGCTCCAGGCTCCGAGCTGTCAGCACAGACCTGGACGCGGGGCTCGAACTCACAAACCGCGAGATCATGACCTGAGCAGAAGTTGGACGCTTAACCTACTGAGCCACCCGGGCACCCCTAGTGTATCGTGATTTAAGGAGATTTTGCAGCCGAGGACGTGGGAATGGCAGATACAAACCTGCTGTCCCCGCAATCCACACTCAGGGGTGCAGAGTTTTCCTAAAGGCAAATGGAACTCTGGTGAGGTCCAGACCCTCATCTGGCTACAAGGTGATCCGCAAACCATCATTCTGTCTCCATCATCACCATCATCAATTCTACCACCTCCTGAGTCCCTACAGACAGCCCAGACTCCGTTGGAAGAGCTTTACAAAAGCTTTTTGTAAAGCTGTATTTAGCTTTACAAAAATCTGTAACAAAGGCTGGTGAACATCTATTTGCTACTTTGACACGTGCTTTAACACAGGCATACTGAAGAAAAGCGCACTCGAGAGAACATACGAGACAGGAAGCTAAAGATTGGCATAATGGAAAAGATTTCTCTTTTCCTGATAGCTGAATAATCTAAAAGGCACTTTAAAATGCTTAAGTCGTAAAGGACACTTATCTTGATGAGCACGGAGAAATGTATAGAATTGTTCAATCATTGTATTGTACCCCTGAACCTGTTGTACACCTGTAACACTGCATGTTAATTAAGCTTTATAAAATAAAATAAAATAAAATAAAATAAAATAAAATAAAACAAAATAAAATGCTTAAGTCGTAGAGGACACTTATCTTGATGAGCACGGAGAAATGTATAGAATTGTTCAATCATTGTATTGTACCCCTGAACCTGTTGTACACCTGTAACGCTGCATGTTAATTAAGCTTTATAAAATAAAATAAAATAAAATAAAACAAAACAAAATAAAATGCTTAAGTCGTAGAGGACACTTATCTTGATGAGCACGGAGAAATGTATAGAATTGTTCAATCATTGTATTGTACCCCTGAACCTGTTGTACACCTGTAACACTGCATGTTAATTAAGCTTTATAAAATAAAATAAAATAAAATAAAATAAAATAAAATAAAACAAAATAAAATGCTTAAGTCGTAGAGGACACTTATCTTGATGGGCACGGAGAAATGTATAGAATTGTTCAATCATTGTATTGTACCCCTGAACCTGTTGTACACCTGTAACACTGCATGTTAATTAAGCTTTATAAAATAAAATAAAATAAAATAAAATAAAATAAAATAAAACAAAATAAAATGCTTAAGTCGTAGAGGACACTTATCTTGATGGGCACGGAGAAATGTATAGAATTGTTCAATCATTGTATTGTACCCCTGAACCTGTTGTACACCTGTAACACTGCATGTTAATTAAGCTTCATAAATAAAATAAAATAAAATAAAATGCTTAAGTCGGTTTTTTTTTTTAGTTGGCTTGTTTTGGTTTCTGTTTTTGTTTTTTTAATGCTCACAACAACCCTTAAGAAAGAGCAAACAGATGCTGAGCAGATAAGTGCTTTGGCCAAAGTCACATGTAAATGGGGAAGAGGGGATTAACAACCCATATTCCTTGGAGAACAAACTGCACCAGGAGGAAATCAGTGAGAAAACCTAGAAGATTCCCGGTAAATTTGAGAAAAGAATGTGATCCTAGTTGTAGGTAAATTCTATTTGTTGGCTGTGGTCAAAGAGACATGACATTTGCCTTTGATATGCTCCTATCTTGTTTTTCAGAATCTGGCTGTATTGCCGAGGGATTTGTTTGGCGGTCGGAAAAACCTTATTAACAGTGGCTTAAACAGATAGGGGTTTATTCGTCACACGTGACAAGGAAACGGAGGTGGACAGATGCTAGTGATGATGTCCCATTTCAGCCATGTCGGAGCTGACATCTCTGTTTCTTTCTGGGCCTTTCTGCCATGGTTGCAAGATGGCTGGTAGAACTGGGTGGAATGAGGCAGGAAGAAGGTGGAAGGTTGGTGCTATCTGTATCCATTCCCTTTCTCATGATGGCAGAAGACTTCCTACAGCCACAAGCTGACTTCCACGTAAGTCCCAGTGGCCAAAATAGGTTACACAGCCATTCCTGCCCCCGGAGAGACTAGGAAAGTAGGAAGCAGGACTGCCATGATTGAGTTGAAGCGGCCACGCTCCATCACGGGAGGCTGGGGATAGCAAGACAGAAGGAAATGGCCATTGGGAAGCGACTCAATGGATCTACAACAGCCTCCTCGTCTCCTCTCTTCCCTTCAGCCAAACAACCGGATTCCTGCAGTGCTTTGATCTGAGTAGCTGACGTGCTGTAGCTAAAATGGGAGTCAGTAGGGAGCTAAGACGTGCCTGTTCACAATAGTTCACTTTCAGTAGAGTTTTTCGAAGGAACTTAAGTCACAAATCTGTAGAAATGGCTTCTGGAAAGCCATCCTTTTGCAAGGGTAAACATCCATGAAGAAGTCTGAATGTTCACGGGAATAAAGGTCTGGCAGGCATTTATTTCTAGGCAGTAAATAAAATAGAATTAGAGGCCCTCCAAACATAGAGGAATAACTTGACAGATCACTTAAATGGGGAGGATTGGCTTCTGTACCAGGAGATGATGGTGGGCGGTTTTTTAGAACCTTAAACACATGCTTACCTAGTTACCATACGACCAAGCAATTCCACTCCCAGGTACTTACCCCAGAGACATGAGAACACATGCCTGCTACACAAAGATATAAGTGTTCACAGCAGCTTTGTTAATTATAGTTAAAAAAAACAAAGAACAGAGCAAAACAAAACAAAACAACCCCCACCCCGCCCCGTTGGAAACAATCCAAATATCCGTCAGCTGAGGAATAAGGAAACAAATGGAAAGACAGCCACAAATGAAAGACTATTTATCAGGAGAGACGAACATCCGATACATGCAACCGTGTGTCTAAATCTCAAAAGCATTACGGTAAATGAAAGATACCAGATGCAAAAGATTACCGACTGTAGAATGCCATTGATACGAAATTCTAGAGAAGACAAACTGATCTGTGGTAACAGAAACAGCAATAGTGATTTACTGATGCTGGAGGTATGCTTGGAGGGGACGGAAAAGTTCTTGATCGGGGTGGTTGTACACACTTGTCAAAACTCAACAAAGTGTATCCTTAAAACAGATGCCTTTTAATATGTCAATGATACATCAATAAAGTTGGTCTAGGGGCGCCTGGGTGGCTCAGTTTGTTGAGGGTCCGACTCTTGATTTCGGCTCAGGTCATGGTCCTAGCGTCTTGGGATTGAGCCCTGCCTCTGGGTTCTTGCTTAGCATGGAGACTGCTTAAGATATTCTCTCTGTCTCCCTCTGCCCCCTTCCCCCACTCATGTGCTCTCTCTCTCTCTCTCTCTCTCTCTCTCTAAAAGTTAAAAAAAAGTTGGTTTATGTTTTTAAAAAGTTGGTTTATATTAAAAAAAATCTCCATTTTCAAATCAGTAGACTTTAAAGCAAAACAGATGGCTGTCCATAATACGGATGGGTCTTAGCTAATCAGTTGAAGGCCTTAGTAGAAAAGGACTGATCTCCCTTCAGCCAAAGGAATTCTACCTGCAGTCAGCCTTTGGACCCTGCAACTCTGCCCTGAGTCTCTAGTCTGCTGGCCGAGGCCATCAGATTTGGGACTTTTTTTTAGCTTTATTAAAAAAAATTTTTTTTAGCTTTATTAAAAAAATTTTTTTTACATTTATTTATTTTTGAGAAACAGAGCGAGACAAAGCATGAGCGGGGGAGGGGCAGAGAGAGAAGGAGACCCAGAATCTGAAGCAAGTGGTCAGCACAGAGCCCGACGCGGGGCTCGAACTCACAGACCGTGAGATCATGACCTGAGCCGAAGTCGGACGCTCAACCGACTGAGCCACCCAGGCGCCCCAGATTTGGGACTTTTAAGCCTCCAGTACTGCTTGAGCTAATTCTTTAAAATCTATAGATGGATAGATAGATGATAGGTAGATAGATAGATAATAGAGAATCTGTATATATTCATATATATACATATCCTGTTGGTTCGTCCCTCTGGAGAACCATGACTAATGCAGACAGGTAGAAATTAGGTGTGAAATTAGGTAAAGCTCTGGAACTTTAACGTACAGCTTGCTGCACCAGGGTCAGCAACGAAGAGTTGTGTTTTAACAGGGAGGGCCTGTACCATATCCAGGGTTCTAATGCCAGCTGCTTGACCATGGACGCTTGTCTGCACTTTCTAAGGCTCTCCCTCCCGAAGAAAGGGAAAAATAAAACCATCTACTTGTTAATAAGAGTTCAATGAGATATCAATACAAAGCAATGCTCGCTTTATTGGAAATACCATGACTACAAGAGGGTCACACAGAGTTAAGCCTCCTGACTTCCGGAGCACTTCTCTTTTCTTTGTCTCTGGATACCTACGTAGTGTCCCCTCCTTTGTCATAGGTGATGACCAAAGTGGCCCCAATTTGAACCTGAAGAGGACCAACGCTAGTTTACACTTGAATTAGAATTCTGATTTTGGCAGAAAGGACCCTCACGCTATTATAATATTAGGTGCTGTGATCAATCATTTTAAGTAGCTTCCACCTAATTCATTTGAGTTGATGTTATTCTCCTCATCACTGTGGTCAGCAGGCTTCCAGAAACGCCATGCAAGCCTCAAGACATGGTTCTGCGCCAGGCCCCACTCCTTCGCCAGCGTTCCCAAGAGGCCGTGCGGGTAGGCTCCATGTGTGCACTTGACCCACCAGGCACCCTTGTTCCCATCATACTGTGATGTATTGGTCTGAATACCTGGGTGCCACACAGCTAGGCGCCGTTGAGAAGGAGCATAAGAGAGACAGATAGATGTACCTTGATTTGATAAGTCAAATCAGATTAAGCTAATAGCATTTCAGAGACTTTCCTGAATAGTATTTTTCTTAGGAACTCACTACTAAACTCAGTTGCAACTTTGCCTGGCTAGAGTTGAAAGACTATGACCAGGAGAAGCCAGCTGGTGGGGGAGAGGGGAGTGGCGGGGGGATGATGGTTCGGAGAGAACTATGCTCTACGTTGATGCGGTCAGCTTCTCACATTATCTAGAAAGCGCTTTCACAGTCAAGGTCTTTTTTATTGTCCTTACAAATATCCCAGGAGAGGGACAGGGTGGGGAGCATAGCCTCTGCAGATAGATGCTTAGAAGAAAGAGCTGGAGTTGCTCAGGCTCAGAACTTTCCCTCCTACAGCCTCAGTGCTCACCTCTACACAGTCTGCGGTGTGTGTGGGGGGTAACGTCTGAAGCCCCCCAGCCTTCCAGCCAGAGTTGGCCCGAAACGGGCAGCATCTCATACTCTGGCTTTCATTTCCCTAGGAGGCCAAGTGACGTAAGCATATATCTATGGAAAGTTCTGGAAAAGAGTGCCTCTTGCCCAGCACATCCCTTGACCGATGCTCAGCTCCCTCTGGGGCTGATCTAAGCAAGTGATTCCTTCGTGGTTACCCTCAGCAGCACCTCTGTCTGGCGCTTTCTTACGTTTAAAGGGGACACAGTCACACTGGAGGATGTCCAGGTCAGTGAGGATTGGGGAGGGGAGGAGCAACCGTTGCATTTGGGGCGTACGGATGGCACAGGGAATATCCTGTGTAGGGAAGAGTTAGGGCAGGCCTGATGAGCTTGGGAAGCGCGCAAGGGTGTGTCGGAAGGACTGGGCAGGGCAGAATAGGACCATGTGATGGGGGGGCGGAGCCGGAAACCCTCACGATAAGGAAGAGTTTTCCAACGTCAGTGTTGTCCAAAGAGGAGATCGCGTGAGTTCTCCAGCATTGGAGGTGTTCAAGTGGGAACACGAGGCGCACCAGGTGAGGGAGCAGTTAAGTTAGACCCGAGGTTCTCAGCTGGCGATGATTATCGCCTGTGATGGGCCTATTTGCGATGTCTGCAGGTACCTTGGTTGTCACAACCGAGGGATGGTACTCGCATCTCATGGGCATCTTACCAGGCCCAGGACGGCCCACACAACAAAGAGTTATCCGGCCCCGAGTCTGAAGAGTGCCGAGGTTGAGAAACCCTGGAGCAAATACACTGTCAGTCTGGAGTCTAGGGTAAGGGCCCCATCTGTCCGGGGGCCCGGAAGACCACGGAAGGTAACCAGTGAAATGCCAGGAATATCTGGATTTCAAGGAAGATCGCCCAGTGGTATGTTCCAGTAGAAAAGTCTCAGAAACATATTTTCGGTTTCAGACGTGGTGGGCTAGATTTTTGAGACTCCGGCCGTCTCTGCTGTAGCCAAAACTCCGAGCCTCTCCAGAAAGCAAGTGTGTATGCTCCCACCGCTTCTGCCTACTTCCCCGCGTAAGTTGGAAGGCGATGTGCAAAAATCTAGAGGCAGGGTGTGCGGAGGGAGGGCGGATAGCTGACAAGCAAACAGAGGAGTCTGCGGTGAGATTTCACCCAAAGGCCTCTAAAAACTATGCCCAGCGTCTCTTCTAAAATTATTTTTAGGATGCTGTTTATGCCTTCTGGGTGATGAAATGTGTCAAAGCCCAGAAAAGTTCTGGAACTACAAAGAAATCCATTTTTACCAGACTTAGCACACTTAGAGCTTGGGAATCAGATGGATCTGAAGTCGACTCTTGGCTCTGCTAATTACCATCTGGTCATTGGACAAGTCATTTCATTCTGCTGGCCCTCACTTTCCTCATTTGTAAGACGGGGTAAGTGACATCTGTGTCACAGGACAGCTGCGAAGGCCACACGAGTGAAGGTACACACAACCAGGCACGACGCCTGGTCCATCAGAGGTGTCCACTAAGTGGCAGCTATTATTTCTATGATTACCTGCCCCCTCAGGGGATCTAAATAGCACGGGATATCGGGCGAGGCCCTGAACAAGGAAGTTAATGCTTCCTTGAAGCTCACGACGTAAGATAAAAATTAGCCTGCCCTAATTATATTTCTCCATGATTAAAATAAATCAGCAGCTGCCCGTCGATAGATACACATGACCTCATTTGACCCCCTTAACAACAACTCAGTGTACAGATGAAGAACGCTAGGTGACTGGCCCGAGGTCACATAGTGGCTCCTGCGTGGCTGAGGCTGAATGAGAACCCACGCGCACTGGGCACACAACTGCCCTGTTGCTGGCCATCTCGCCTCTCAGCCTTCTTCCGTCGTTCGGCCCTGGGCCTGGAAATCTTGGGGCATCTCACCGCAGCAAGATCTGCCCTCAAAGCCTGCCACAGACACCAATACGTAAGTGACCCGTTACAGCAAACGTAGCCCCTACCCCTTAAGAAGAGACTCCCAACCTGGACAGTGGGGGGGAGGGGGGGGCAATGAAAGAGATGGGACCTATTTCCGTATTTCAAAAAGTCGCCCTAAAAACACACCTTGACTCTTGACGAAGCTGAAAAGATTAACTAACTAATGTTGCACCGATTTAAGCTGGAATTGCGTTGATTCTGTGTGGTAATACTGCTTATGTCAATCAACATGGTTAGAAATTCTGATGGACAGTTCCTATGCCCTCGATGAGTGAAAATGGGAAGTCTTGACAATGTGATCGGCTTTGAAATCTGAATTCGATGGGAGAAATTAAGAAAAAATGCCCATGGCGGTGAAATATCTGGGAGTCACTAAGCTAAAAGGAAAAATACAAATCATGGAATATTAGGCACAAGACAACGTGGACCTGAGGACCTGGGGACAAGGGTCATGGTGTATGACACGCTGGGTGCTAATCTTCCCTTCTTTTCAGGGAACACTGCCCTGCTCCACGCAGACCCTGCCACCGATGTCCCCGTGTGTTCCTAGCCCCTGACAGGAGTTGCCTGGACATTCTGGACACACTCCTCTAGAAGCGGTGTGGCTGGGTCAAATAATGAGCCAATTGATCACATTTCTCTCTTGGAAACGGGGAATCAGGCAACTGAGAGGTGGAGTCAGTTTCTAGCAGAGGTGGAAGACAGGAGGCAGTGTGAAAAGTTGTCCCCTGCAGCAGGTGCTGGGTTGGGGGGGGGGGGCGGTGGATAACTCTCTCGTAGCGGGTGGAAGCTGCATGGGAATGGTGACCCATGAGTGGGCAGGAATGTCAGTCCACAGCATGGAGAATGGAACAGAAGTGGAGAGGAGGGAATACTTCATGGGCAGCGGCTCTAGGATTGGGGTTAGTCCTAGCTCCCATAAAACCTAGAGGTATGTTTCACCCCCTGTGGAGTAGAGAGCCCACTGGGGGAAAACAGCCATGGAATTCCTTGGAAAATGCCAGCTGGGGGTGGAGAGAAGAGCACCCAGGGGTGTGGCCCTGCCCATCTCCCACAGGAATGCCGGGGCTTGAACTCACAAACCATGAGATCGTGACCCGAGCCGAAACCGAGAGTTGGAGGCTTAACCGACTGAGCCACCCGGGCAGCCCTGGTCCCACTCTTTACATCCACACTCACACCGCTGCCTCATGGGGAACAGGGCTTCCCTGCCTCTAGACATTGGGCACGGCCCTGGGACTTGCTCTGGCCCATGGCATGCCGGGTAGACGGATGACTGTGTGAGTTCTAAGTCTAGGCATTAAGAGAGCTTGTATGTTGTCTCTGCCATTGCCAGAAGAATATACTCTGGCTAGCCCACTGGTTTCAGAGGGTGAGAGAAACGCGGAGAAGAATTAAATCAAACCTTGGCCAGGAGCCAAGACCAGCAGGGCCGACGTGGGATCAACGGAGGTGCCCTGGCCCACCTGCACACACGTGAAAAGTTAATGCCACCGAAACGCTGTGCCTGTTTTGTTGCACAAAACTTCCGTGCAAGTAGCTACATGGTAAGATCCCTTTGCAAAGATTAGATTGAATGTTCCTAATTTGGGCCCCAGTGATGAGTGAGAGTGTCGCACCCCATTGAGCCTCCAGGTGCTGATCATGGTACATAGTAAGAGATTCCCTAAGGGATCTAGATCCTTGGGGCAGAGGAGCGGGGCGACAGGTCCAGTCTTTCCTGTCCATGGAGAGATTCCCCTTTTTGCCAGCCTTGTAGGATTTTGTTTTACTTTATTAAATACAATTTGCAAGGCTCTCCTCACACCTGAGGTCCACACTAGGCTGGTTCTGGCGGCTGTCCACCGAGGTGCCATCGGGGCCAAGCAGCTGACCGTCACAACTCCCAGTCTCTGTTACGCTTCCCCGCGACCCTGGGGCTGCATTTTTGCCGACGAAAGAGGACAGGAAGAGGGAATCGCTGCGTGTGGGCTGGCGTATCGTGAGAGGGCCATGCCTCCTCACTTTCCCCTTCCTGCCGCCTTGCAGCCCAGGCCACGGAGTCAAGGAGAGTACACTAGACCGGTACTAACGAAGCGTGGTCCATGCCTCAGCGGCTCATCCTTGACTCGTTTGTTACTCATCTACAGCACGATAGAGAGCTCGTGCCGGAACGCAATGCACCTCCATCACTAACACACTGTTCAGCTCAGCTGACACTTTTCCCCCGTGGTAAGATGTTCTCGATGAAGGAAGCAGTGCATCGATTTACATCTTGGTGCCGGCTCCTCTGCCTCCTCGCAGAACAGCCCTGTGAGCCGCGCCACACCGGGGAATGGTACAGGTACAAGACGGAACGCACCCGGGTTCCCGAACGTCCGTGTGGAACGGAGCGGCTTCCCAACTGAGAACACGCACTCCGGGCTATAACGAAAAAGAGAAACAGACCCGTCTTATCAGTGTGGCATTGCGCGGTGAGATGTCGTTCTCGTAGCATTTTAGCTTTTCCCTAAGTCGGCAGAGTTAACCATCTCTTCCTGGCAGGGCTGTGGTGAGGATTTTAAAAGGCATCGGAGAAGTTACTCAGCCAGGATCTGTTAGGTCGCATTCACGATCCTCGCTGAACCAAACATGCTATGGTTTCCTTCTCTAACTGGATCTGTTGGATCTGTTCTTGCGCCCAGGAGTGGGCCAGACACTGTGGACACAGCCCTGAGCAAGACGGACACGGTCGCTGCCCTTATCACTCATAAGGGCAAAGCAACTCACGAGTCCAGGCCCAAGACCGGGTGTAGACAGCCTGTGCGCTGGGATGCTTAGAGGAAGGCCGGAAGTGAATGGGGGCCCCCAGGTACTTCCTGGCCTGCAAACGACACAAGAAACAGTAGTTGGCCTGAAGTAGAAGAGTCACACTTTCGGTACAATTGTTCCTACACGTTCATGTATCTACAGCGTTTTTCCGTGATCTCATGGGAGAAAAGCATCATTTAAAGATCTCAAAATAGGAGCGCCTGCGTGGCTCAGTGGGTTGAGTGTCCGACTTCGGCTCAGGTCACGACCTCACAGCTCGTGAGTCCGAGCCCCGCGTCGTCGGGCTCTGGGCTGACAGCTCGGAGCCTGGAGCCTGCTTCGGATTCTGCGTCTCCCTCTCTCTCTCTCTGTCCCTAACCCACTCGCAGTCTGTCTCTGTCTCTCTCAAAAATAAATAAACATTAAAAAAACTGTAAAGATCTGAAAATAATCTTGATTAAACTAAGAAAGGGACATTTTTCTACAACCTAATCTGGAAAGATGAAAGTTTCACGCTCCCCCACCAAAGACCCAGGGTTGTCGAGGGCGTTTAGACCTGAACATTTCTTAGGTTAGTCGTTCGTGAACCAAGTACCTATCGAACACCACTATGATTCAGGTTCTCTTCAGGAACACAGGCGGACAAAGCCAAGCCCCTGTGTTTATAGTAAAGGTCACGGCCAAGCGGGAGGTAGCCAGCCTACAGATGACCACCTGACGGTCGTACCTCTGCTTACTGATGGGATGAAGAGACAGGGGACCCAGGAGAGACCGGAGTCCAGGCCAAGACCAAGTGTGGGCTTTTCCTCCGGATTTTCACTGGGTCATTCTCTCAGGATGGCAGTACTGTCTTTCCTTGGCTGATCACTGCGATCGTAAAATTAGCATTTTTTAAAATCTCATAGCCAGACACGGGCATGGAAATACTCGTCCAAGCCCAAGGATAGTCAGTGGTGCCACGTGCACGTGAAGCTCTCTAAGAACCGCACAAATACAGCGAATCACCGGTGGAGGAAAATGTAGGATTTCGACCTCATCGGCGCCCACACCAGAGGCCGGCGAGGAACACCCGCACTTGGTGCAGGAGCACGCAAACGAACCCCCAGTTCTGGCAGCCCGAACGTGGAACAGCATCCTAACCAGCTTCTGTTTCTTGTGGCACTGCTGTGGCGTTAGCCCCCTCTGTGTCCAGGGCATCGGGACGGGAGTCCCGCCCTTAACCGTTCTTCACAGCTGAGAACACAAGAAGCAGAGAGGGGAGTTGAGCTACTCTGGAGAGGCGTGTGCCTTGGAGTTAGGGACAGCTCGAGCTTTCTGGTGGACGCAGCCTAGGGACCTCGACATAAAAGCAGCTTCTTCATGGAAGCAATATGCTTATGAGAGGGGCCAGGTGCATAATAACATTGCCGTTAGCTGGGTTCCCACAACCTGCCCGTCCCCGCTCGTCCTGCAGTTCATCATACAAGCGGGCAAGGGCGGCTCTGAAACCCCAGGCGGGGTGAGGCTATTGCTGGTGGCGGTGGTGAGAAGGGGGGTCCGTAAGAGGGAGACGAGGGTCCTTGGTCTAGGGCCGCCACGAGGGAGCTGGTCCACGGAGGGGGAAAGGTGTGAGAATCAGAAGTCCCTCGCTCTCCTGGGGCCTCCCCCCCGCCCCCCCCCCCCAGTAAAGCCCAGCCTGGAAGCGTCCATCCTCCTGGGGCTTACCCCCTCCTCCCCGCCCCACCTCTGCGATCCGGCCAGGGGTCGCGCCCCCCCCCCCCACCTCGCAGGATCCGTAGGCAGCTAACACGGCAGACCCCTCCCCACCCCCACCCCCCGGTGGCGCCGGGGAGGAGTTCGGGAAATCGTGTCGGAGCGGAGGCGTCGAGGGTGGGCAGAATGAATCCCGCGTGGGCCGGGCGGACGCGACTCCCGGGGGGGGTGGGGGAGGCGGCGAGGGGCAGGGTGGACACAGCCTGGCCCTCCCCCTCGGCGGGAAGACGGATGGTCCCTGGAGACGGCTGCCCCCATCGCCCCGGCTCGGCTCGCCGCGCGGAGACGTCAGAGCGCTCGGGGCCGCGGCGCGGGAGCCCCCCGCCCCGCCCCCGCCCGCGCCGCCGTATAAAGTCGGGGCCTGGCGGCGGCGGCGGCGGCGGCGGCGACGCTCTGCGAGTCCGGGTCCTCGGCCGCCGCTCCGTGCCGAGCGCGCACTCCAGCCTCCCCGCCCGCACCATGCGCCGCCGCCAGCTCCCCCTCGTCCTGCTGGCGCTGGTCCTCTGCCAGGCGCCCCGGGGCCCCGCCGCCCCGCTGCCGGCGGGCACGGGCACCGCGCTGGACAAGATGTACCCGCGCGGCAACCACTGGGCCGTGGGTGAGTGTCCCGCGCGCCGCAGCCCTCGGCGGGACCGCGGCCGCCCGGGCCCCGTCTCCCCAAGCCCTCGGCGTTCCTGGGGCGCCGGCTTTGGGCGGCGGGGAGGGGGCGGAAAAGGGTCTGCCCCGACCTTTCCAGCCCGGCACCCCCCTCCCGCCCCCCACCGCCTTCCGCGTCCCGGGAAGACGTCCCCGAGCGGCCTCAGGCCGGGCGGGTGGTCCTTTCCCGCTCTGTTCCCGCTCCCCCGCGGGGACCCGGGCCGGCGCGCGGCGCCCCAACAGCCCAGCCTTCCCTCCGCACCGACCCCACGCCTCCTTTGACCCGCGCCGTCGCAGCCTGTCCTTGAACGACGTGGGGAGCCGGGTCCCCGAGCGCGTCCCGGGGGCCCTGGGGACCCCGGCCGCCGGGAGCCGGACGCGGGCTGCGCGCCGGAGCCGAGCGAAGCCACAGGTGTGGGAGCGCGTCCTGGGGTCCCTGGCTGCTCAGCGCGCGGGGCTGGAACGCCGCCGCGTGTCCGTGGCTCTCTCCAGTTCCCTCGGTCCTCCTGTCGCGGCGGCCGCTTCCTCTCCCCTGCCCTTTTGGCCGGCCCTCCCTCCCTCCCTTCTCGAAGGCTCGCGGCGCCCGCTCCCCGCGCCGATCCCGGCCTCTCCGTCCCCCGAGACCCCGTTGTCCTCCGCCTCCCCAGACCTGCCACCTCGCCCTGCCCCCTAGCTCCTTCCTCCTTCCCGCTGCCCACTCGTCCCGGCCTCCGGGTCCGGGCCAGGAGGTGCGCTGTCCCGGCCCCGAACCCCGGCGGCGAGGACCGGGCGCGGCGGTGGGGCCGGCGACGTCCGGGGGGCGGGCGGCGGGGCGCGCACCCACAGCTTTCCCCGCGACCGGCCGGAGGGTAGCGATCCCGCAGCCTCGCGCTGGCCCAGCGTCACCCCGGGGGTCTCCGCCGCGCCAACCACAGGCTCCGTCTGGCCAATACGTAGCGTCCAGCTTCCTCAGACACCTCCCCATAGGGCCACCTCCGACAGCCCCAACACTTCCCGGGAAGCTGGTCCATCCCGAAGAGGTTTAAGGGGTGGCGGTGGTGGTGTGTGTGTTTCCCTATTTCTCTAGCCATCTACTCAGAGTGTGGGAGGGTGTGTTGGAAAGACACTTGCTAATCCAAGTATCGGGCGGTTCACAGATGGTGTGAGGACCAGGACGGATTTCTGGGAAGAGGTGAGGCTGGAACTGTCACGCCCTCAGCTCCACTGCTGGGTGTGCCGGCAGAGAAATCCAGAGCTCGGCGGGGGGTGGGGGTGGGGGGAGATGTGCAACGGGGTAGTTAGTTTTCATCGTCGCTACAAGAACTGTCTGCCAAGCTTGGGCAGCCCCGAGGTGAAGGTGTTTGTGATCTCGGAGGGACACCCGGAACCCAGCAGGCATGGAGGGGAGAGGCCGGGATGGGTGAAGGTGAAAAACCCCTACCCTTGAAGAGAGAAGGATATTTGCGAGGCATTACAGAAGCCAAGCCTAGAATTAATACTTGAAAGGGGCTTCTGGGAATTTAGAGGGAGTGGCCACCGTCCCGTGCAGCCATCAGCCAGTGCGCTCTCAGATTTCCAATCTCCTTTTGCTCCTCCATATTTTTGTACTAAAAAAAAAAAAGGCTTATTATTAGGTAACCCTTGCAGGCTAAAAGCAGAACAAGAGAGTTATTTGGGAAGCTAGAGTCAGGTCGTTTCTGATGCAAGCCAACCTCCACGGCTGTAGTCCCACAGCACATCTGTCCCCCCCCCCCCCCCAGGACTTAGGGTGTCTGGCATTTAAACACCCTTCCTTCCTGGTGGTGCTTGAACTTTCCTAGAACATACCGACCAGTGGTCACCCCCAATTTTCTTATTTTCCTATTTGTTCTCGAATGCACTCTTTTTCTCTCTTGGCTGGCTGCACAGAGCTGATTAGAACAAGAGACAGAGGGAGGTGAAGGAGAAAATCACAGTTGGGTCTAAAATAACATTGTGATTGAGAGAAAGTTTGCTTTGGACAGACATGCTCTCCGTGGGAATCTGAGCACTCATAAGCATGAATGATGTTGTTGGGTTTTAAATTTAGCCCTCCACTACCATAAGTAAATGTCTGTCCTCCTCAATCCCCGAAGACTTGCAGTTTCATGTTAATTATATCAAACGAAAGCTACATATTGCTGTCCATGAGGAAGCTGTCAGCACCAATTTGCAGGTTTGTTAAGGGAATTGCTTCTTCAGCTGAGAGAGGCATGGTGTGGCAACGGAAAGCAAGTTAGCAGATGGAAAACTTAAATTCTTATGTGGCTTGATGTTTATGGAAATGTTTTGTTTGTGCGATGAAAATAGAGGTCCACACCGACGACGCTGGTAACTCTCCCCTCCGCTCCCATGAAATGCTCCTGGCAGTGGCTCTAACTTTGATGCCCAAGCGTGTCCTGGCAGGCTGCATTCGGAAACACCGGGGTTCAGCTGCAGGTGCCTTTCCATTGTAGGGCTGCCCCCAGAAACTGTGAGATATAGTTTAAGGATCACTCCAGAAAAAAACCCAGCTCTTAGAAGTGCTCAACACTTTATGTCTTAATGGATATTTTCCTAAGTTGAGGTGATCGTCAAATTTGGAGCTCAGGAAAATTGCTTTATGTTTCAAACCTGCTATTTTAGTGGTATTTTTAAGCGATTATAAGGGACAAAAGTTGTTTGTTTTTTTACTTCTGGGCAAGGTTTTATTGTTTTCAAGGGCCTGTCTTTTGTCTATGCTGAGGTCTCTATTACTATGATATGGACACGTAACAAACGGTGATGGGAGAAATAGAGGTGGACAGGTCATCCATATCCACGTTGCCATGGAGACGGTTATTTCGTTGGTAGTTGCCAGCTCTAAAGTGAATAGGACCCAAGCAGTGTGTGCTTCCCTGGGACGTTGTGGATGGTGCACTTCCAGTCCTCATAAGCAGACCGTGGAGCTGGGGGTAGGAGTCTGAACACCACCCACCCACCAAACGTGCAAATATGCACACTGTCACAAGGTCCTATGTTCAATCAGTCACAGAAGGGAGGATTGCTTTATCTCCCCGTTTCAGAAAAGTCCACCAAATTATTCGGGCATGACAACAATGTAGTTCCTATTTGTAAAAACATCTCCGTTGCCCCCCCACCCCCCCACCCCCGCTTCATTGGCAGTAACACCTTTCTCAGTTCTAGCATCCTGATGAGAGCAATGAAGGAGTGCAAGAGGGACCGAGGTCATCACTGGAGCATCAGGTTCTAATCCTGCCTTCCCATTATCGTGATTCAATTTCCTCCATATAAATAAAGCCAAATGCTTTGCTGCTTCCTGAGCAGTTGTGCCCCGTAATCACTGTTAGGGCTAAGAGCAAGGTTATTTCGTGGCTACCCAGGCCCCGCCGGTGACCAAGCAGATAGGTGAGGTGCCAGTCCTTCAGGATTCCACTCGTGCGGTCGGGAACACGTCCCAGCTGTGTGGGGTGGCATGTCCTAAGTGGGTTGGCAAGTGTTCAGATGGCCGTTCAGTAAAACCCTGTGTGAAGGCTCCCCGATACCCACCGAATTAACGTCTCCGAGTCACTTAAGGAGTCACAGTCGACCGATATATGATCCCCGGTTCCTCGTTCTAACATCAGCCTTTTGTAGGCCTTACCCTTCTCTCCAGACCCCAGACTGATTTCTACCTGCCTTGTATTTTCAGGAAGTTCAGAGACGCTTCGAAGCAGAGTTATAATTATGGTAGAGTCTAGACTGTGAGCCGATTTTAATCCTAGGGTCTTCGCTTACGCGTGGGTGACCTTTGACAAGTCTCGTTTTCATCCAACTTATTGTGGGGTAGATCGAGTGAAACGTCCTGTAAACACCCGCCTGCCGTAAAGTCACAGCAAGGCCGTCGCTGTCGGCGGACAGAGCTCTCGTCAGGTTCACTGACTGGGGTCTGTTACATATTATTCCCACGCCGTTTACCTTAAATGCTTCTAAGGCCGGGCAGCATTGGAACCGCAAAGAGCTTTCCTTGCGACCTTTCAGTCAAAGGCAACGTTGGTCTCCTAGTCTTAGGAGTTTAAAAGTCTGATAAGTTCCAACTGCAGAAAGCTGGGGGTAGGGGAACGCTGACGAAAGTCAGATAATGTGAGTATTATTTTTTTTTCAACGTTTATTTATTTTTGAGACAGAGAGAGACAGAGCATGAACAGGGGAGGGGCAGAGAGAGGGAGACACAGAATCTGAAATAGGCTCCAGGCTCCGAGCCGTCAGCCCAGAGCCCGACGCGGGGCTCGAACCCACGGACGGTGAGATCGTGACCTGAGCCGAAGTGGGACGCTTAGCCGACTGAGCCACCCAGGCGCCCCTAATGTGAGTATTATTAGCACGGGGCTAATGTGTTAGCAAGGAGAGCAGACCTTGGATTCCATACCCACATCTGACACTATGGCTATCCCACTTGCCTACATGAATTGCCACGTTTTTAGTGGCCTGGCCTCCTGCACAGCAACTTTTATTCATTTATGTGGCGGGAACGCATCCCTGGAGCCATCGGTAGACTTTCACGGAGTCTTGTAGACATCCCAGAGAAAAATCTGCACGTACGGGGCTGCTACGTGTTGCTCGGAACCTGTTTCGAATCCTTTTTTTCATTACATACCCAACAAATGAGAATTTCTGAGCGAGCTTTCTTGCATTCAATCTCAGCTAAAATTCTAAGAAAGTTGAAATGAAAACTTCCTTTGGTGCAATTGTGTTAGAGGTAAGAGGAGAGCAACATCTCGTCTCATCACGTGAGAGAAAGCATCGAGGCTTTTCTTTTCGGTAGCAGTCCACAACTGGCTGAGGAAGATGTTGAACCTCCGTCACGCGGGTGGGAACAGGACTCGGATGCACACAGAATCGGCGGTGGCATGTTAGATATGGAAGGTTCCTCAGGCCTCATCTAGTCCCACCTGTTCATTCGCTAGTTGAGGAAATTGAGCCCCGGGGATGCTCAGTAACTTGGCAGAGGCGACCTAGCCGGTTAGCCGAGGTGCTGGGACCAAACCAAGGTCCCCTGAGTTGCAGTTTTAAATTTTGTCCAGCTGATCGCACATTTCGAACAGGGAACAGAAGATGCCAGACGTTTGCCAGAACTAACTTCTGATAATAAAATGCTGTTTATTCTGCACCTAGGAGGAAGCAGTACGAACCTAAAGGGGGGGGTCCTTTGAAATTTCTGGTTTCTTTGTTCCCCTGGGCTCAGTCGGTGGCATTCTGTTTTTGTGTTTCTTTTTACAGGGCACCTGATGGGGAAAAAGAGCACGAGAGAGTCCCCGTATGTTTATGAAGGGGGGAGTCTGAAGCAGCAGCTGCAGTATATTCTTTGGGAAGAAGCTGCGAGGAATTTGCTCAGCCTCATGGAAGGAAAGGGGACCGGAAGCTATCAGCCGCCTCAAAGGGAGCTCCTGGCCACCCGCCAGTCTCCTTGGGATTCCCAGGATGGCAGCGCCTTTAAAGTTGTAGGTTCAAAACGTAAAGGTACAATGTGCTGGGGAAGTGGGGTGGGGTGGGGGTGTTTGGGGAGGGTCAGAAGGAGGTTAGGTGTGAGCAGAGAAGAATATAACTGTTTAGATGCAGGCCTTCGCAGCCACTTAATTAGGCAGACGTCCATACACGCCGAGAAACGAGCAGACGCTTCCGTGTTATTTCTTCCCACCAGAATAGGCGATGTTTCCTCCTTGCATCTCAAAAGGGTATTGGTTCCACACTCCAGTTTAGGAGTTTTATTAGTTACTGTGTTTAATAGCGATTGTGCCCTGATGAGATTTTTTTTTTTTTTTTTTTTTTAGCCCACCGGGCCCTCCCAGAATATTTTGGTGGTGAGGCCAGAAATTATTTGAGTCAATTCCTAGGTTTGTTTTGGGTGAGCACTAGTGGGAGGGGCGCTTCACGCAGGCTTTTAGAAGAGAGCATTCTGGTTTACACAAAGTGGCACTCTTGTAGAAGGGAAGCGAAAACAATCATACCAAATTGGCATTGCTTAGATACAAAGACAGGAAATGGGATGAAAAGGAGAAGAAGATGTAAAGAAAGGAAGCAGGGCAACGGCAAATGAGGTGATTCTCATTACCCTTTAAGAAGTTTCCGTGAAATTTATATAAACGGCAAAAATAATAAAACTGCAAATTCCTGCAATCCTAGTGATGCCTCTTCTTGGTCAGCTGACTTTATGGACTTCCTGTGGCGGGATGTCCAACAGCAGTGCCTTCTCCTTTGAAGACTAATGACAATTGCCATCACAAAACCCTCCAAAGCAATTTCACAGATGCTGAAATGGACGTACACTCATAGCTCATGCGTTTTGTTTTCATTTGATTTTAATGTTTATTTTTGAGAGAGAGAGAGAGAGAGAGAGAGACAGAGCGTGAGTGGGGGAGGGGCAGAGAGAGAGAGAGAGGGAGACACAGAATCCGAAGCAGGCTACAGGCTCCGAGCTGTCAGCACACAGCCCGACTCAGGGTTCGAACCCACGAACCGCGACATCGTGACCTGAGCCGAAGTCGGACGCTTCACTGACAGAGCCACCCAGGGGCCCCCCGGCTCATTCATTTTTGAATGAAACTACAACATCCCTTTGAGTTGCTTTATTCCTCCAAACCCGGCCCTGCATAACTTTGGAGGGTTTTCAAAAAAATTCAGCTCTGTCCTTAAAGATCAAAATTTTCCTGCCATATTCAGAAGAACATTCTGTAAGCAGCGAAGCCAATTATGAAAGAATAGGTCTAGAGAGATCTCTGAGTGGTCGTAGTACAGGGTGGGTTGAGTGGGCAGTCACAGACAGTGAGTGTTTCAGGGGGACAATGTTTATCAGCATTCATGTGACCGGAGGGGAAAAAATCATCTTTTTTATAATCAGACCTCGCTTTCCTACTACATCTTTTTATGTTTTGGTCTTCTTTACAAGTTTAGAAAGCCCATTCCATTTCATTCCACCTTAGGTTGAATAATTAACTATTGCACACATGGGTGCCATTCTTTTGGACACATTTTCCAGCGATATGAAAAAAGTCAATGGTTGGAGTCGTTGTTGCCTAGACCAAAAGAGTCTGCTACCCCCCCTTGCTTTGGAAATTCCATCTTCGTGAAAGAATGTGGATGTGCAAATTGAAAACACCTTACAGTTGCCTTATTCACAAAGAGGGAGTACCACGAGAATAGATCTATTAGAAATCCATACATCGCTCAGTGTTAGAAAGAGGTTTAATAACTTAGCCAAGCATTGCCAGAAGGTAGCAGCTGGAATTTTCAGGGACTGAAGGACTTTTCTTAAAATTAAATTCTATCCACATATGCTCTCCTCACCCATTTCGGTACTAAAGCATCAAGTCCTCTTGCCAAGTCTCCCAGAGCTGTAGTCAGAAACTCTGAGCATCTTCCTATGTTTTGGTGACAAAGTTATTTACTTAGTTCAGAAAAGATTTATGTAAATGTGCACTGAATCTAGACCACTCTATCCTGGCAAATAAGCTCCAGAACTTTATTAGTAGCTATGGCCAATCATTTTCAAGGTTAAGCTTAATCTTTTTTTTTTTCTTTTTTTTTAATGTTTGTTTATTCTTGAGAGAGAGAGAGAGAAAATGGGGGAAGGGCAGAGAGAGAGGGAGACCCAGAATCCGAAGCAGGCTCCAGGCTCTGAGCTGTCAGCACAGAGCCCAACCTGAGGCTCGAACTCACGAACCGAGCGCTCATGACCTGAGCCGAAGTTGGACCCTTAACCGACGGAGCCACCCAGGTGCCCCAACCTTAATCTTTTAACTGTACCCTATCTCAAAAAAAAATTAATGGAACGTTTACCCTATGGTTTCTAGCACACGAAGCAATGTTCAGGTCAGCCCTAGGGCCTGATCCATAGCCCTGGATGTGGCTGTGGATTGTCTTGAGTTTCAGTGAAGGTTGAAGCTGGCCTGTGGGTTGCCGGACCTACAGCAATGTTCTCTGCAGCCTTAGTTTTTTTCTCTTATTTGGTGGACCTGAAAGGGCCTGTGAGTGCATTGCAGAGGGTGTTACAGAAAGGAAGGAAACTTTTTGAAGGCAAGTCTGCCCTCACTTTTAAGGGATGACTCCCACTGCCCCATCAAATCAACACAGAGAATTGAAAGGTTTTATTTTGTAATGTGTGAAACGCTCCAAGGGAAGTTCCAGATACAGGAGAAGCAGCAACATGTCCTGAAGAATAACTAAAAATTCTCCGATTACCCCGACAGTTGCTCTGAGGGAGCAGAGTGAAGTTACCCCCCACCTCAAAGAGAGCTCCTCCCGCCCCAATAACGGACACACACACCCCCCCCCCCCCCGCCGCCTCCAGGCGTTGATCTTCCTAGGTTACTAATTCCTCTCTTCCTTGTAGCTTGACTTCCATTCCCTTGAGCCAGACAGCTCAGATTCAATATTTTGAGCCAATGCAGGGGCTTCCTGGATTCTTCCCCTCACCCTCCCCTGGCCCCTTTTATGACCCGTGGCTCATATTTCGAGATGGATGGTAGCATCCTCAGGCAGGCTGGCGAACCCTTAATAGTGCAGCCTGGGCTTGTGGAGAAGAGCAAAACTAATTGGTCGGTGTGGGAATTAAACCCCAGGCCCTGGCCTCATTAGCACCTGGTCAAAACAGTTGAGCCACAGAGCAGCTAATAACTGGTCTGAGAATAGCGGTAATTCCTTTATTAGAAACAAATGGCTGGTCTAACCATTGGGGAGCCTGAACTGTCTGAGAATCTTGGCAAGTGTAATAAGCTCTTTTTGAAAAGCGTTTTCTCATCTCAGCATATAGAGGGTGCTCTATGGGAACAAAGACGTATTTCAAAATTAGAAAGAGCCGAAAGAGGTAGGGGCTCCAGAAAAAGAGGAAGTGAGTTCCTCTCTCTTGGGGGGACGGCTGTGGTTCTCCAGCGTGAATGTACTCAGCATCATTTGGAGGATTTCGGAAAGCCGGGATCGCTGGGCCCCACCCTGAGTTTCCAATTCAGTAGATCTGGCATAGGCCTAGGAAGTTGCTTTTCTACGAAGCTCCCGAGTGACGCTGATGGTTTGTTTGTTGGGAATGCGTTTGCTTCTAGCATTAGAACTTCAGTATCGCGAACGATGTTTGCTTAACTCTTTCTCGTATTTTTCAAGCTGGTGGACTCTCTGCTCCAGATTCTCAACGTGACGGAAGGGACCCCCAGCTGAACTGACAGACAACAACAGCCTCTCTCAAAGAAGCAAAGCAAAACCCTTAAGAGACTGTGTTCTACACGCATCAATTCCACTGGATCGCCAACCAGATTTTCTGTGTGCAAAACACTTAACCATTCCTGTATCTTTCAACCTGGACTAAATTCACAATTTTCAAGTGGCATCTTCTGCTCTGAACTTGTTCGCTGTGCATAATTAATTGTCCATTAAGAGTCTTCCAGTGAATGCTCTTTACATCTGGGCTATTTGTCCATTAGCGTCTAGCCCCCAACCTGTTAGCACTCACAATAAAGACGTAAGCACGATGTCCAAAGGGCCGGTAGTGCTCTTATTTCGATTCCAAATGAAAAGATGTGGCAGAGATTAATGAACAATTTGATAATGAACTTGTGTGCTCACTGATGAAGGCAGGCTGCATTTTTAACTCTCCCCTCCAAAGGCCGCTTACTGCATCCTTGTAGTTGGCTTATAACCTTTCTAGAGGCTTCAACTAGAAGCTCATATTCCCTTATCCTTGCCATTACATGGGTTAGGCTGAAGGTAGAGGCCTGTTTGTCACTTAATTCCCATTTCTTCAGCCTTTACCATGACTGGGTATTTGGCCAATGTTATCAATATTCTCCTCATAACAGTTTTATAAGCTGAGAAGGAGCATTCTCATGTAATAGATGAGGAAACAGCATTAGAGAGGTCCAGTGACTCAGCCAAGGTCACATAGTAGATGGAAGTAGGATTCAAACATCCAAAGGCACCAGATTTTCTGCAGCATTTAACTTTGCCCACATTGTCTCGTTTTTAACCTCCCCTTCAGTATACTTAAGCCTAGCAAATAGGGCTCTTTCCTCAAAACTTCATGGCCAATCTGGGAGGAAAGTGGTCGCCACTGACAGATTTAGCCAGCTCCACAGCAAGAGGAGAAGATGAATTCGGGAGATTCCCTTCCATTTCCAGAGGACACGGCCTGGTGGTTGGTAACACTCACCGGTTCCAAATTTATCATGACATTCACACATGAACAGATTTTAAAGCTTTGTGCCATATGTTTAGATTTCCTTCATTTAGGGAAATCACATTTGAAACAGGAGAGAGGTTTGTCTCGCTCTTGTTTTGATTGTCAAAGAACCACGTAAGACGCGATGTTTTCGTTCTAATTTCTTTTAAAACCATGTTGACTCACAACTTACAACAGAGCCAGATCTGGGAAGCTACGTGCAATGTGTTGTCAACATCCCGCCACCTTCCTCTTCCTGAGGCTTTTCTGGTGTCTTTCCCAAGAACTGGGTCAGCTAAAGTCCGCCATGCAGCTGTTGATCAAGGGGTAAGCCCGATCACAAGGACTCGCCTTCCGACAGGACACTCGTGAAGATGGGAACAGTGTTCCAGACCTAGGGGGAGCTTTCTCTAACGGCGACCTTTCAGGCAGGGAGAGAGAGGCAATACTCCTGGAACCACTCCATCTAGACTGTCCCTTCTTTGCTTGTGTCGTGAAAGTAGATGTGGTCCTGTGTTTGGGCTGCAATTATTTTTTCTCTATGTGTTCCAAGACACAAGAACAGCTCCCTCAAATCTCCTGACCCTTGCAGGGCTCCCCTGTACCAAGGCAAGTTAGCATTAGGATCCGTTTATTTAAGAGATACACTTTTCCCTACTAGAAAAGCTTTCTCCTCCTCCTCCTCCTCCTTCTTCTTTTTCTTCTTCTTCAAGTTTATTTATTTATTTTGAGGGGGGGAGAGAGAGAGAGAGCAGGAGAGAGGAGCAGAGAGAGAGAGAGAGGGAGAGAGTCTCACAAGCAGGCTCTATGCCATTAGCGCGGAGCCCGACTGGGGGCTCCCTCCCATGAACCATGAGACCATGACCTGAGCCAAAATCAAATCAAGAGGCACTTAACAGAATGAGCCACTCGGGCGCCTCCAGAAGAGCTTTCTTGAACCCTCCTCTGCAAGCGCAGTCCTATCACATATCATAGTGTGTTCCCCGCTGGGTAGGGTTAACTTTTAGCTGCAAATAACATCCTCCCCGGTTCGTCTTAGTAGGAAAGGAAATTTTCGGAGAACATACTAGGCAGGGAAGACGGAGAAACGGGCTTAAGGCTAAACCAGCAGCTGCCAGGATCAAAGCCACGCCCCTGCCCCGGGCGATGAGGTGGTTCGCGCATGCCCCGTTAGCCCTAAAGCATTCTGCAGAACTGCCTGAGCGGACACTCTCTTCCACGGGCTCGGCCGCCACTTGTGCCTGAAGTGATAGGTGCTCCCTCCGAAAGCTCCTTCAAAGCTTTTTGGCTGACTTCCACATTAGAGTTTTGAACGTCTGTGTCTGATTGGTGGACCCCAGATCACGTGTCTGGATTGAGCCGCAAGGGAAACTGGGAGATGTAGTTTTGAGGCTTCTAGCTTGGGAAAACGGGACTAAAACCATGGGACGCTATCAAAGGAAGGAGCGGGGGTTCACTCTATATGGTCAGAGACAGATAACATATCCCCCCTCTCCTTTTTTTCTCAAAAAAAAAAAATTCCCTCTTTGATTTCTGCCCATCCTCTTTTAGAGAACAGTTAACATCCATCCGGGAGACTCTAGGGACACAGGAGCCTGGTGGCTGTTTTCTACAGCACACAGACCAGGTGTGTGTGCACAGAGCAAGAAGAGAAGATCGCTTTTAAGAGGTGACAATATTTAGAAGCCCTTGCGGCCAAGCAGGATAAATAGAAGGAAGAATCCAGAAGGGAAGAAAGCAATAATCTCCTTCAAATTTGTTCTTTTGGAAACACAGTCTTTTTTGTTTGTTTGTTTGTTTGTTTGTTTGTTTTTAAGTGGTACAGGGTAGATTGCTCAGGGTAATTTGGTAGTCTTTGCTTGCCATCAGAGGTTCGGTAACACACCAAGCAGGCATTTCAAGCTGTGCAGTACAATTTCCAGCCCCGCAATGCCCACCTTTCAGTTCCTCCTGGGGCTACTTGCTCATCGCAAAGCATTTTAACCCAGCTCAGATGAGGAGGCATCTATCTAAGTAAATTGTGGAATTTACGTTGTTTATCGCCTCGACCAAAGGCCGCTTCATTCAGACACCGTGAAAGAGCTTCTTCAAGGGAAACCCACGGTGACAAACGATTGCCATTCCCAAAGCAGAAGCACCATGGTCATCACGGAAAGGGCTCTCACCTTTGCCTCTTGGGGCCTTGTGTTTTCCAATTAATCACTTCCTTAATTAGACCCAGATAAAACACAGAAACATCTCTCCGTTTCCCCTCTGGCTTTCCTTCCGCTCTCCCCAGCCCACATAATTTACAGAACATATACCAACAGAGGTGGCTCTAACCACGGGTGGATTGAGACAGTCTCCAAGGAGAGAATGAGAATGTTCTTGGTCCTTCCGATCAGCTGCGGTAATCATGCCCTGCTCTTGCCTCACTCCTCCACCAGAGAACATTCTGGTGGCTCTCCCCCAGCTCTGTCTCCAGAGACCCGGGAGAGTCCATCCCTCCCGGATGGACTCTCCTCTCTGGATAGGACTACCCTCTTGCTCCTTGGGGGAACGGATGTCACCCTTCCACACTTCTGCCGGGGCCATGATATTCAGGCACAAAACACGCCCGCCCTGCTATTTGAAATCTTCAGCCTTTGTCTTTGAGTGAGAACTGGCCAGTTCCAGCCACAAAGGAGGCTGAGAAATGTAGTTTTTCCAGCTGGGGACATTGCTACCACCCGCCCTTCCCACACCCTCCCCCCCCCACCCCCAACAGCCACATTTCCCTTCGTACTAATAAAGAAAAGAAGAGGGAGGATGTTGGGTAGGCAGTATTTGCCATGTCAGACTATGACAGGATTGAATTCCAGGATGGAGTTAGTGGGTCGTGACACTGACACGACCGGAAGACTTCTAGACAGTATACTTTCTCTGTGGCCCGACCTATATATCCTTCATCTTTGAAAACAAGGGACTGAAATAGACATGATGTTTTGTGGGTTGGATGTTATCTTTAATCGCTAAAAGTAAACCTAAGATGTGATCCTTTCCAAATACCTATTAGCATGGAAAAGTCCCTTCCGACTGCGTCACACCTGTCTTTGTACGTGGATGTGTGTGTGTGTGTGTGTGTGTGTGTGTGTGTGTGTGTGTGAGAGAGAGAGAGAGAAAGAGAGAGAGGTAGATTTGCACTCTTTCGCGCACATTCCTTCAGGAATGGGAGGACTTGGTAAACAAACGGGAAGAAGGGAGCCCAGAGCCTCGTTTTTTGGTCTGTTTGCCTTTTTGTTTGTTTTGTGTTTCAGCTTTCGGGGGGTATAACGGACGGACGAAAATTGTGTCTATTTAAGGAATACAATATGGTATGCTGATACACATACACATTGTGAAATGTTTGCCACAATCAAGCTAGTTAATACAGCCCTGACTTCATGTCACCTTTCCTTTTCTTTTCTTTTTTTTTTTTGATGCAAAGAGTTAAGATCTCCTTTCAGCAAATCTCAAATATCCGATACAGAATTATTAACCACAGTTACCATGCTGTGCATTAGATCTCCACAATGTATTCAGCCTGCACAACTGAATGCTCTGCCCTTTGACAACGCCTCCCCTTCCCCACCCCCGTCCCTGAGCCCTAACAGCCACCATTCCACTCTGCTGCTTTGAGTTCAACTTTTTTGGGTCCTACTTATGAGTGACACCGTGCAGTTTGTGTCTTTCTGCGTCTGGCTTATCTCACTTAGCTTACGGACCCCCAGTTTCACCCGCATCATCCCAAGCGATAGGGTTTCCTTCTTTCTAAGGCTGAAACATATTCTACCGTCTCTAAACACTGCGTTTTCTTTATCCATTCAACCAACCACAGACATTTCAGTCTTGGCAATTGTGAGTAATGCCACAGTGAACATGAGAGTGTAGATATCCCTTCGAGACGCTGATTTTATTTCCTTTGGGGGCACAGAGGTGGGATTGCTGGATCACGTGGTGGTTCTACCTGTGGCCAGGCTTTTCTTTGCCCTGTGATCGGACTCATTAAACTAACTAAGGGATGATGAATGAACGATTCCACCTGACTCTAGATGGAAAAGAGACTTTCCCGTAGACCTTCGAGAATGAACATTGTGCCAGTCGGGACACCTTGGCTGTTAGTAACAGAAACCCTTTAATTCAGATTTGCATAGAAGATAAAAAGACTTATTTTCTCACATACAAGAACTCCACAGGGAGGTGGGATTCAAGGTTGTCTAGTTCAATTTAATGTAGGGACTCAAACAGATCCCAAGGATGTGGGTTTTTCCATCTTGACACTCTGCCTCTGGCAGTTCAGCTTTGTCCTTAAGCTGCCTTCTCTCATGGTCACAGGATGGCTGCTGGAGTTCTGGGTGTCACATCCACACATGACAACCTCCAAAGGAAGAAGAGAGGCCATCTTTTTGTAGGCGGCACATTATTAATAGTGATAAATCCTTTCCCGGAGGTCTCTAATCCCTCACCTCAGTGACCAACGGGGCCACAGGCTTGCTCTAACCCTGCCACTGATGAAGGGAATCCGACCACTAGGGTTGACCTCCCCTGATTAGGATTTACCGATGAGTCACGCGGCGGGAGGGGCAGGACGCTTAACAAAATCAAGACTCGGTGAGGAAGGAGGATGGAATTGAATTGGGATGGATGGCAGAAGTGAGTTGGGATGGATGTCCAACGCGCGGCAAACATGAACCTCACTTCTCGCGACTTCACCCAACCCCGGGTGGATCCGTACAGTGATTTCAAAAGGCAGTCCCTGCTAGTAAGGACAGACTCGCTGGGTTTTAGTCCACTCTCAAAATGCTCACGCCAAGTCCTCCCATTCGTTATAAGACCGCGAGTCTTTACGAGTGGGCAATAGTCCGTTGCTGTTGCTTGAAGCACTGATGTTGGACTGCAGTCGACAGGCCACCCCTGACTTCAGTCCAGGCATCCCTCAGGCTGTACCGCGTCCTTCGCCCGGCAAGACAGATGGCCACCACGGTAACAACATAAATGCCCCCTCTGACTCCACCACCGAAATAAACAGAAATGAAAAGGAAATAGGGAGCTTCAAACTGGTTCTTCCCCCCAGCAATTTCCTGAGATGCCCCAGCTAGAAGCAGCCTAAATGGGCAGGCTGGGGGTTGGTCTCGAATTAAAACAAAAAACAAAACAGAACAAAAAAACCCCGGAAAGTCCAGACAAGATTGTAGAGACGGCTCCTTTCTTCTCGCTTAACTCCTGGGGTCGGCAGAAGAAAAGAAAAGGGACTAATGTAAAAAACAATTTAGTTAGTCATCAGGAACTGGAACTGGCCACCTGCTGGTCATATGCTACTATAGACATGCTATTCACTGGAACAGTGTCTTCAAAAATTAGGATCTGTAGCACAGATTTAAAAATCTATCCAGGTCGCAAGCTCTTGCAAAATCCCGCTCTCCCTAAAGACCATCACTGCCTGGGGCTGTCCCCGGGGACAGGGCTCATCTTGTCCACTTGGCCACAGTCCTCACCACACGCTAATGTCCACCCCTCCCTGCTTATCTGGGTGCGTTACCTGCCTACCCACTCTAGGCATGGAGGTTACGATCCCAGTTTAAGGTATGTGGGGGGCAAGGGGACTACTCCACGCCTTTTTCAACAATATCGTTTAAATTCCTGTCCCTGCTTGCGATTCTCTAGTTGTGTGAGCAATGTTGTGAAAGGGTTTTACCGCATACCATTTGCTGTCCCGACTGATTCTGAAGACTCACTCCCTTCCTAGCCGGTGGCTGGAAAAAGTAAGAAAGTCTGTTTAAGGAGAGGCAAAATCGGGGCACCTGGATGGCTCAGTCAGTTGAGCGTCCAAGTCCTGGTTTTGGCTCAGGTGGTGGTCTCACGGTTCATGAGATCGAGCCCCGCGTGGGGCTCTGTGCTGTCAGTGAGGAGCCTGCTTGGGATTCTCTCTCTCCCTCTCTCTCTCTGCTCCTCCCCTGCTCGCATTCCCTCTCTCTCTCTCTCTCTCTCAAAATAAATAAATAAACATTAAAAAAAAGGGGGGTGCAAAATCACTAGACAATGCCATTCACTCTGAAATGCTGCTGGTAAAAAACGTCCTTGGTGAGTGAACCGAGCTGGAATTGAATCTCGTGGGGAACTCAGGACCAGACCATGTAACCCCAGAGATTCTTCTGTGAGGCTCTCACTGTATCTGGAAACAAACCAAACAGCAAGACCCTACGTGGAATCCTGATGAAGAACTCTGGTCTGTGTGGCACCCACCCCGTCTGACCTCCCCCTGCTTCAAATAGTCTTGTGGCTCTTCGTGCGTGTGTGTGTATGTGTGTGTGTGTGTGTGTGTGTGTGTGTGAGAGAGAGAGAGAGAGAGAGAGAGAGAGAGAGAGAGAGAGAGACGTGTGAAGTGAGAACCTCTCTCAAAATTTGAAGATGTCAAGAGGTGTCTACGTCCGGCTTCAACCCCGGCGGGGCAGTGGCGCCCCCTCCCCTCCACCCTCCTCACTCGCGCAGGGGCCGAGGCCTGGGCCCCGCCTTTGACTTATTCTCTCGCCTTGGGGTTGACTTTCTTCCTTTTGGGTTGGCCGAAAGCCCAACAATGCGATCTCAACCACCTGCTCCTTAAACGAGAAGCCATTTATCAGTTGACACTTAAAGGAAATGGGTCACAGGCGTCCTAGCGGAGGCGGGTGGCAGGAGGATGCCGCCTGTGGCCCCGGTGCGCGACCAGAGTGACTCCGAGGTGGCTGCGTTTCTGGCACCGCTGGGTAAGCCTGTGGCTTCCAGAGTGATCGAGGGAAGGAAATCTCTGGCCTCACGTGGACCCCCACCAGGATCCGTCTGTAGGTTTTAGATTTCCTGCTCAACCAGAAGGCCGACACCCCAAACTCTTTATTAAGAAGTCCCACTGTGAAGCCCAGTATTCATCCGCACGTGGCCTCTCAGTCCATCTCCTTCTTGATGGATGTTCAAATGGTTTTCCTGTTGCCACATGGCCCCAGTGGTCTCTCTGTGTGCGTCCCTGGGTTGCACCCAGGTGCCACCCACATCTGGGTGAGCTTTCCCAAGTTCATGACAAATCATGGAACTCTGCTGCTCAAAACTTCCCATAGTCTCTCTCTCTATTCTCAGGTGGAAGGTCAAATCTCTAGAACAGTCTGTTGCCCTGCCTGGTCTGGCTGCTGCCTCCAGCCTCGCTTCTCCCCACTTGGGTCTCACTGGTCTCCTTTTTAGTTCCATGGATTTACCAAGCTCTTTGCGGCTGCAGGGCCTTTGCACGTTCTGCTGCCCGCCCCCCCTCGCCTTTTACATTCATGTCTTGACTTAAATGTCACTTCCTCAGAGAACCCATCCCTTTCATCACCACTCCTCCCAAGTAGGTGAAACTTCCTTTTTTATTTGAAAACCCTGAGATAATTATAGATTCACATGTAGTTGCAAGAAATAATACAGAGAGATACCTTGTACACTTTGCCCAGTTTCTCTTAACGGTAATACTTTGCAAAGTTGTAGTACGATATTTCAACCCGGATGCTGACATTGAAATGGTCATCTGATTTTATTCAGATTTCCCAGTTACACCTGCACCCGCTTGTGTGTGTGTGTGTGTGTGTGTGTGTGTGTGTGTGTGTACGTGCATTTTGGGCTCCACACACTTCTAGCACTTTGCAGGTTCGTGTATCCACCGCCACCATCAAGATACGGAACGGTTTGGGGGCACCTGGATGGCTCGGCTGAGCATCTGACTCTTGATTTGGGTTCGGGTCATGATCCCAGGGTTGTGGGATTGAGCCCCACATCAGGCTCCACGCTGTGCATGGAGTCTGTTTGAGATTCTCCCTCTCTCTCTGCCCCTCTCCCCTGCTCACGCATGCTCTCTCTGTCTCTAAAAAAAAAAAAAAAAAGATACTGAGCAGTTTCAACACTGTGCTGTCCCTCTTGACGGCCTTTTGTACTTCATTCTCTGCCCTGCCATCACCCTCCGCCTGGCAAGCACTCATCTGTCCTCCATTTCTCAAAGTTGTCATTTCAAAAGTATATAAATGGGAGCGTAGAGAACACAAGTCTTTTGGAATTAGCCTTCTTCCCTCAGCATGATTCCCCGGGGATGCGTTTGAATTGCCACATGTGTCCATGGTTGACTCTATTTTGCTGAACAGGATTCTGTGGTTTGTGAGTCACTTTGTTCAGCCACTCACCTGCGGGGGGGTGGGGGGTGGGATTTGTGGGCTGACTCTGGTTCCGAGCCACCACGACCATTCTTGTGCAGGTTTTTGTGTGAACATAAGGTTCCAAGTTTCCAACTCACGTGGCAGCCCTCGGTACTGTATCCCGTCCCTCAAGTACAGCCCAGCTGTGTGTGTCATCGGATCCCATTCAGGACCAAGTCACTTGGGGTTGGTTATCAGATACTACCCAGCCTTGGGTCTCCATAGGCTCCTTACTAGCCAGTGTATAAATACACGAAACGACAGCAAGTCCCCAACGCTGTTACCTTTCACGTAGTGAAGTCCTGAACCCCCCACCCCCTGCCTGAGAATGTAACCTTATTTGGAAATCATGTTCGTTATTAATGAGGGAACTTGAAGTCTTACTGAAGTGGGGCAGGCCCCTAATCCAATATGACTGTGTCCTTATGAAAGGGGACATTTGGATGGCACACACGCATGGAGAGTGCCATCTGAAGACAGGGGTTATGCTCTCACAAGCCAATGAATTGCCAGAAGCTAGAGGGGTGCCTGGGTGGCTCAGTTGGTTAAGAGTCGGACTCTTGATTTCAGCTCAGGTCATGATCTCACGGTTCGTGAGTTCAAGCCCCGCGTCAGGCTCTGTGCTGACAGCTCAGAACCCAGAGCCTGCGTCAAATTCTGTGTCTCCCTCTCTCTCTGCCCCTCCTCCAATCACACTCTCTCTGTCTCTCTCTCTCTCAAAAATTAATAAACATTAAAAAAAAATTTTAAAATACATTCAAGTTAATTAACATATAACGTATAGAGTAGTATTGATTTCGGTCTCCCATCCAAGTACTAACCAGGCCCGACCCTGCTTAGCTTCCGAGATCAGACGAGATCGGGCGTGTTCAGGGTGGTATGGCCGTAGACAAGAGTAGTATTGATTTCGGGAGTGCACAACAGTATTTAAAATTTGTAATTTTGACCCTGCGGTGCAAATAACAAATAATGAAACATTTTTAAACGGCCCTTATTGCCGGCCCTGCTGGAAAGGAAGCATTGCAGTATAAGGAAGCTTCTAGTGTGCGATCAGCAGGTGAAGTTCTCAAAATGGCCATCAGATGGCACCCTCGGCCAAATTACTGAAAATAAGTGCATTAGCTGGGCACATCTTTGCAGCTGGGAGGACAGTAGAGGCCCTGAGGTCTAGCCCCCTTTGTTTCGCAGCCCAGGAACTCCAGGCAGACAGACGATTTTCCTGAAGCCACATATCAAGTTGGTGGCGGAAATGAGGTTCCCGTGCCCTCCTAACAAGAAATCCAGTCATCTCTCTGTGATGGTACTTTTAAAGGGGCGCTTCTCACCCCGAATGAAACAAAATCCACAAAAGACAGAGGAGAGTCGTTTGAATCCTCACACAGCCCTGTGAGTTGAGTACAAAGCCTTGCAGGCGAACCCTGGAGCCTGGAACAGAGGCTTTGTTTGGTCAAATGCTAGGCAGTCACATTAACAGGGGGCTCGTTTGCTTTCACAGGGGAGTGGGGGAGGACAAAGGAGGGGAATTCACGGATGCAACAAGACGGACTGATCCTGGGGAAGTAAGAAGACTGTGGCCAGGGAAACCAAAGAGAGATCCCTGGGGGAGATGCGCTTTGAACTAGGGTTAGACACGGAGGAAAGGCGACAGACACGGGACAGTTAGCATGCGTCCAGGTGAGAAAGCAGGAGCAATCCTACATGTCAGCAGGCCTGGCCCTGTGCAAATGGCACCCTGGTTCCCTTGGGCCTCAGGCCTCCCTCTTTTCATGCTCGCTCTCCTCGCAGGTACCCCCAGCCCCATCTCTACCTCTCTGAACGGCCCTGGGCAGAAAAGGTCCTCTCCGGCCAAGCTTTGGCATCACAGAATCAAGTTAAGGGACTGCTCTCTTTCCAAGAGAGCTGGCATTTTCGGCTGGTCTGTCACGTGGGACGGAAGGGTATTGCCCACCTTGAGTAATAAAATGGAGACGGAAATGGGGGGAACAAGATGCCGTCCAGGTTGCTTGTTTAGAGCTGAGGGTCTCTGCCACCAAGAGGGGTCGACGGGGAAGGAAATGGGTGAGTGAGGCACGCAGGGTGAGCCTGGAAGGGCAAAGATGAGCTGAGAGTTGAAACTTGCAGGAGAAGCACCGGGGGCCAGGCTCACCTGGCAAGGGGGCAGCAAAATGAAGACGCTTTTTAGGGAAATTATTCCAACACAAGGGCCTGAAGGGGATGGAAGCGGCAAGAGCTCGGCGGAAAGACCGTGCTGTGTCTTTTAGACGACTTCGGGGTATAATTCACATACGCTATGATTTCACCCACTGACGGTAGGCTGTTCAATGGTTTTCAGCATATTCAAAGATACGTGCCATAATCCATCATCACAGCCCATCTTAGAACATTTCCATCATCTCAAGAAGAAATCCTTTATCTATCGCCCCCTCTGTCCCCATGCCCGTGTCCCCCAGCACGAAGCAGCAGCAAATCGATTTTCTGTCTATGTGGATTTCCCCATTCTGGACTTTCGTATGAATTTCCACGTGTGTGGTGTGGGGTCTTTTGTGACTGGCTTCTTTCACTTAACATCACGCCCTCCAAGCCGCACGGGCGTTCTGACCCCTCCACATGCTCACCAACGCCGCTGGCTGCTGAGTTTTTGATCCTGGCCATGCGGATAGGCGTCCACGCCTCGTGGCACTCTTGTGTTCCATTCCCCTGGTGACCCCGCGTATCAGGTTTTTTTTCGTGTAATTTTCTCCCTTGCTTGTCGATTCTCCGTTTCACTGACTTCCCCTCTGATGTCTGTTACTTTCTCCCTTCTGCTCACCTCAGGTTTCGTCCGACCTTCTTTTTTAGTGTCTTAAGGCGGAAGCTTAGGTTGTAGATTTCAGGCTTTCTCAATGCGGGCGATTTGCTGCTCAACATCGTTCTAAGCCCTGCTCTAGCTACATCCCAGAAATGCGGGTATACTGCACCTTAATTTTCCTTCACCTTAAAGCATTTTCTACGGGGGAAGACACTCCAGGTGGAAGGAAGAGCTTGGGGGAAGGCATAGGGGTGGGAGAGCTCAGGACAAGTTCAAGGGCGAGCCGAGGTGAGCAAAAGCAGACGGCTTATGGAACAGAGTGTGTGATGGAGCAAGGGAAGTTGGAGACTTAGGGTAGAAAGGACTGAAAAGTTTATACTAAATGAGTCTCAGATCATCGGGTGCCATGGTTAGGACGCTGGGTTATTTCACTTTCTTCCTACATGTGGAACGAGAGAAGGGGCCGGTGGGGGCTGGGCCGCCGCCGATTACTTTCCAGGCAGCAGGAGATACTAGCAGCATCTGCCAAACACCTGCATCCCGGGCCCCTGTAGGAAGCAAGAATGCGGTCTTGTGCTTTTCATCCCTGGCTAATATTTCAGTTTAAAAAATGACAGCAATATTTTAAAGTGTATTTATTTTTGAGGGAGAGAGAGAACGCGAGTGAGGGAGGGGCAGAGAGAGAGGGAGACAGGGAATCCCGAGCAGGCTGTGCACCGTCAGCACAGAGCCCGACGTGGGGCTTGAACTCATGAACTGCAAGATTAAGAGCGGAGCGGAAATCGAGATTTAGACGCTTAACCAAACCGAGCCCCCCCCAGGTGCCCCAATAATGGCGATTGTTGTTGCCGATTCTTTCTCTTTTGAAACCCTCTTTCCTCAGTTTCCGAGCCCCCACACTTCCCCGGTTTCCTTCTGTCACTCCCCTGGTTCCTCCAACGCTGGCCACCAAATGCTGGCGTTTCTCAAGGCTCTGACCTCGGTGTCCTCCCGCTACCGTGGGCCCCCTCCCCCTGGGCAACCTCCTGTATGCCCATGGCTTCAATTATCTTCTGTTGCCCGAGCTCAGCGCCCGGATCCTTCCCCTGAGCCCCAAACCAGAACTTGGAATTGTCTTCAGTCAAACGCATTTGACCAACACTGAACTAAAACCAAAAATCATTTCTCAGCCTTTTGGCTAAGTTCGAGCCAAAGTAGTATCTGTTCTTAGCAGTTTAAGATCTGATAGGTCCTGGAGCTGAAGACAATATACTCAATGGATTTGGGGAGCAGGGAGAGGGAATACGGGTTGCTATGTTCACTCTGCGCATGACCCCACATTGCAGGAATGGTGCACACCCCCCCCCACACACACACACACATACACCAGGGGCAGCAGCAACAACAAAAAACTGAACTGACAATCTCCTCATTCAACCTCCAACCTGGCCACCTTGTCGCCACACGAGGCCAAGCTTCTATTTTCCCTCAGTTACTGCAATAGCTTTCTGATTGGTCTTCTAGAACCTTCTCTTCCCTCTTTCCAAGCTCTTCTCCACGCTATATAGGCAGGATGGTCTATAGGACATGACCGTGTCACCACCTGCAGCGGACGTGAGTTAGTTTTGGGTTCTCCTATGTTGGGAAATCCCCGCCTTATGAGTCTTGGCAAGCCACATACTTCTTCTCCAAGTTGTCCTATGGATCCCGCCAGACCAGCCTCGTTTGAGAGCCTTAAACAAGCCCTGCTCCCTCTTCCTTTGCCGATGCGGTGACCTCCTGTACCCCTCAACTCCTCCCTGTTTTCTTCTGTTTCCCCTTCAGGGTTCAGTCTTTCACTTCCTCGGGGAAGTCTGCCGTGATTTCGTGACTTCACAGGCTAAGGCAGCTTTCCTTGTGATAAGGTGTCATAGAATGTGGCGCTTTCTCTGGGGATCACACACCCCTTGTGTTAGTTGTTGCTCATCAATTACTGGGTGCTTCCATGGGGTCAGGCACTGAATATTCTGAGAAGAATCTGACAGTGGCCTTTAAGGATCCTACAGTTTCACCGGGGACCATAGACAACACTACGGGATAAGTACTAGAAAAGCCTCAAGTGGACATCGACAAAGTGCTCTTGGGTGTGTGCTGAAGAGGGAACAAGGAACTGACGGCTGCAGGAATGCAGGCCAGGGGCACGGAGGGCAGTGGCATCTGAGTCAGGCCCTGACGGAGGTTGCCGGGAGCGGGAGGGTGGGAAGTCCTTCCAGGCAGAGGGACCATTTGTGCTCAGAGCCACAAAGTGAAAAAGCACATGGTGGGCCAGTGAGATGCCGAGTACTCGGGTGTCACTTGAACGGAGGGCAAGAAAGGAAAGAGGGAAAGAGGAAGGCAAGGAAAGAGGAAGAGTGCCAGAGACAAGCCTGGAAAGATGGGTCGGCTCAGATTCAAAAGAGCCTCAGAGGCCATACTCACCAGGAGCTCAGCTCTTGTCCCGTTGGCCTTAAGGAATTGTTTCAAGCAGAGGAATTGTTTGAGATACTAATTCTGGCTATAGTGTGAAGGGTTGATTGAAGATTGATTGCCAAGCAGATCCATATGGAAGCCACATCTTTATAGCTCCAGAGCCTAGCAGAGAAAGAGAAAGAGAAAGAGAAAGAGAAAGACAACTCAGTAAATGGTTGTAAATGAATCATGAAGAAACCACCATAACATCGGAACATATGTGGTAAGTGCCGCAAAAGAAACGCTGCCTGGGGGAGAGAGAATGAAGCCCCGAACTAGAGAACTGGCAGAGAACGTCAAGGACAGATGAATGTAGAAGTGTTCTGAAGTAAAAGCAACGCAGCTAAGTAATTAACTGCAGGTAGGCATTAAAGGAATGAGTGAATTAGGTCTAGGTGTGGCTGACAGTGACACAAAATAGACTTAAAATCGCCCTGATAGCAATCCAGAGCTACTGATGGTGCTCCGCTGTCAGGGACTTAGCACATATGGTCCCTTCTGTCCTGTTACTCAACCCCCTCAACACATGGCTTCATGACATGGTCCAAGGTGGGTTCTCCGGCACCGGCCTTTCACACCTGCCTGGGGGCAGCAGACTCAGGAACGGGGCAGGGGCAGGGCAGGCTGGTCACCTTTAAGAACGTGCTTCCTAGAAGTGTCTTCCTTCTAGGACACTGGTATAGATTTAATCATATCTAATTGGCAGGAAGGCCGGGAGGTGTCTTGCTTCTGGGCGGCTAAGATTTGGAGGCTATATGGCTGAGAAAAGTAAGAGGTGGAAAGGACATGGAAGATAACTTGTCCCAAGGCTTCAAGAATGATTCTCATATCCCTTGGGTGGCTAGGAATGAAGACAGAAGGGTTTTAAGGAGGTTTATTGGAAGCCACAGAGCAGAGATGAGTACGTTTTGTTTGGAACGTAATCTGTTTTGGATGGCCTCTGGAATACCACATGGAGAAAAACAGTAGGTACTTGAAAACATATGAGGAAATGGGTCCGTTCCTCTACTGAGACCATGCTCCTCGAGGATGGAGATCCTTTTTAAAACAATTTTTTATTTATCTATTTTTATTTATCAGAGAGAAAGAGTGTGTGTGAGTGGGAGAGGGGGGGCAGAAGGAGAGGAAGAGAGAGCATCTCAAACAGGCTCCGCACTCAGTGGGGAGTCCTATGTGGGGCTCGACCTGGGACCATGACCTGAGTGGAAATCAAGAGTCAGATGCTCAAGTGACTGAGCACCCCCCCCCCCCAGCGGGCATTGTCGGGGAGGGTGGAGATTCTTACTGTCCATCACTACATGCCTGCCTCGCCTTATGGGTCTCCAGAAGGGATCAAGATTGCAGGACAATTCAGAAGGTGAAAGAATTCAAGGTCCATTTTTTTAATATATAAAAGTACCAATGGACTCCAGCTACTGTTAGCACTGGAAAGAACTTTCTCAGGGAACTTTGGAAGAAAGGCACCATTGTATACCATCCATCCAAAACCTACTGTGAACACACACCCACGCCAAGTACTGAGCAGAGGAAAACTTCTTCTAAAATGAGGTGTTACATCTCAGGCGTGTTAGGGAAGGTGCTGAGGGAGGAGGGGACATCTTGGAGATCCAGCTCTGGTGTGTGTGTGTGGGGGGGGGGGGGACGGGGGTTGAAGGTCACGACCAGGCAATGTCACAGCTACGCTGACCCACAGATCGCCCCACTTTTCAGGCTGAGGGGCGGCGCCGCTGCACCTGCTTTTAGGAAGCCGACCCGCCGAAGCTGGGGGGGAACTTGGCGTTCTCCAAGGGTCTTCCAGAGCTGTGAGAGACGTGGCCAAGGATCCAGACGATTTAATCCAGTTTTACGAAAGGGGGGGTTACAGTGAGTAATTAAGGCACAGTTAAAGAATTAATCACTAATGAGTCATTAACTCTGCCCACTCTTGTACAGTTAACAAGCCGAGGCCAGATTATTAGAGCCAGTTCCCAATTAAGGGGACGACTTTGGCCCCAAACACACCATCCGCCTCTTGAACGGTCCGGCGCGCCCGCCGGGCGCTGCGGGGCCGCGCCTTTCCCAGGCCAGTTAGGACGCAGGCCGAGCCCCGAGGGCTGCTGCGCAGCTCGCGCTTGCTGTGCAGAGAGGAAGTGCCGGCTTTTTCATTAATTTTATCTTCCCCGGAAATCTTTTCCTGCTGGGCTCCTGGAGGCTTGGATGCTGTTCGTGTATTAAGGTTCTGTTGGTGAAAAGGAGCGCTCGGATGGAGACTGGGAAGCGCAAGCGGCGAGGCTGGGGGGCGGGGGCGGGGAGGTGGCTGGAGCCGCGAGGCGGGACGTCCAAAGTTAAAGTCGCTGGGACAGCCGAGTCCGCACTCCTGATGTTCCCACCGGCCACCGCCCGCGGGACGGACGAGGCTCCCGGGGAGCGGAGTCCTGGGCGGCCCCCGCTTCCAGAATCTGGCCGCAAAACCTTTCAATTAACCGATGAACTTGGCCGAGAGAGGGGAGGATTAGGAATCCCTGTCTCCGCTTTTTGGATTCTGGATTAACTGGAGATGGGAGTGGGGGGCGGGAAGGGATTTCCCATCTCCCACACTTGAAGGATCTGTTTAAAATAAGTCAATACATTGGCGCCACCCCAGGCCAATTGCTGACCGCTGGCCGAAGCCTGCCCCTCTCAGGGGGTCTCTCCCAGTCCTCCCATCCTGTGTCACCCACACCGTTCCCGACCAACTCTCCCGGGCGGCAGGGGTGAAAACTCGGGCCCGCAGGGCGCAAAGCGGCACACCCAAGCCACCCAATCCCGGATGAAAGCCTGGACGGGCCCGGGGCCGCAGCGCGGAGGACACGGAGTAAGGAGGGCCCCGCGGCCGCCCCGGGACTTCGTGTCTCCAGAAACGGGTGACCCTCGGTCCCCTGCGTCCCCGCGGGAGAGAAAAATCGCCACCCAGAAGCCGGAGCCCACACACGCAGTATGATCACGACCCTCCCACGGGCAAGAAGAGACGCCTCCAAAATGGGGAAAACGGGAAAACTGAAACGCTCCGCGACGCTGGGGCGGTGGCCTGGGCGGCAAGGCTCCGCGCGTCGGGGATCTCCTGGCCCTGGGTCCCCGCGGCGCACACGCGCGGGAGCGCCCCAGCTCCCCAGGCCGCGCCCGACTCCGCCCTTCTCTCGGAGTGGCCCAATCCGAGGCGTCCTTCCCCGCCCCGCCCCCCGGCCTGGAGCCCCGCCCCGCGAGGCTCGGAGCCAGGGACCCGGGAGCGATTCTGCAGCAGACTCACCTGCTTTCCTCCCGCGGCGAGTCACGGCCCAGGTCGTCTTCTGGGGAGGAAGCTCCCAAGGCCTGCCTCTTAGATTGACTGAATGCACTCAACCCGAATGAGCGTCTGCCTCGAGACCCAGGCCGCTGTGCTTGGGCGGCAGTGTCTTTCCTCCCCAAACCCTGTAGACCCACTCCCACCTGGTTCTCGCTCCCCTTCGGGGGACACTGGAAGCTCTCCGCGGCCAAACCCGCAGCCTCATCATGGAAGGCTCAGGAACCATTTTTCGAGCGCAGGAGACCCCTTCCCCGGAGTCGCGGAGGGACTCGTGCCCGCCCCAAATCAGAGCCGGCACCATCTAGCTTCGGAAGCCCGGGCTCCACGTTGGCCAGCGCCTGCGCAAAGTGTTTTCTGCAGCCGGGAACTCGAGCAGCTTCCCGTGTTTCGGGGTCGTCTGGGGCTTAATGTTCTTTAGCGAAAGTCATTCTCACCTCCAGCCTGAGTTAAGTCCTGGCTTCCCACTCCTTCTGCACCTCTACTGCTGGAGCTCCTAGGCTGCCCCCAGGAAGGGGGGGGGAGAGGGGCGCTGGGGCTGATGGAAGCCCAGGAACGACCCCTCACACCTCAGGACCTTAATTCCCCAAGTGGCCTAATGAGTTGTTCCCGGGAATCGAAATAGGAGCGCTTACTCAGCAAGTGTGTCCGGAACAAGTACGCTGTGGTCGTGAACTGACCAGAGCTTCGGGCCTTTCTACTTACGAGCAGTATTCACTGATGCTACCTCCCTGTGCCTCAGTTTCCTCATTTATAAGATGAGGCTAATTGTATCTTCCTGGCATGGTCCCTGTGAGGCTTAAATGAGTCAATCGACGTAAGCTGCTTGCGGGAATGCTGGCCTGTGGTAAGCTTTCAACAATCATTAGCTGTTAGTATTTTGATCATTTTCCAAGGACGTGTCCCTGACGTCCAGGCAGGGCTCACTCTGTTGGTGTCCAAAGAGAGGGTTTAGAATATTCATTCTCACACTAAGTAGTATAAAAGAGGAGAAAGAAGTGATGGAAAGGTGCCGATGAAAAAAGAATAGGAAGAGGGGCGCCTGGGTGGCGCAGTCGGTTAAGCGTCCGACTTCAGCCAGGTCACGATCTCGCGGTCCGTGAGTTCGAGCCCCGCGTCAGGCTCTGGGCTGACGGCTCGGAGCCTGGAGCCTGTTTCCGATTCTGTGTCTCCCTCTCTCTCTGCCCCTCCCCCGTTCATGCTCTGTCTCTCTCTGTCCCAAAAATAAAAAGCGTTGAAAAAAAATTAAAAAAAAAAGAAAAAAGAATAGGAAGAAACATGGCATAAGGAGGCAAAATGAGGGGCGCCTGGTGGCTCAGTCAGTTAAGCGTCGGACTTCGGCTCAGGTCGTGATCTCGTGGCGTGTGGGTTCGAGCCCCGCGTCAGGCTCTGTGCTGACGGCTCTGAGCCTGGAGCCTGCTTCGGATTCTGTCTCTCTCTTTCTCTCTCTCTCTCTCTCTCTCTGTCCTTTCCTTGCTTGCTCTGTCTCTGTCTCTCTCAAAAAAAAAAAAAAAAAGAGGCAAAATGAATAATCATGGAAGTGATTCAAGAGAACCAAGGAAGATTTTGGTGATGGGATGGACCGGATCAGGGGTGCCCAGGACCCAGGAAGGAGAAGGGAGGCAGAGCAGTAAAGGATTAAAGAGAATAGTCCACCTTGAAAGAAATTTACTTACACATTCATCCTGTTTACTTTTTTTTTTTTTCATGCCAATGTCTGGTATCACTTGGCCAATCCATTCATTTCCCCCACGACGTGCAAGTGTTACTTCCTACCTCTTGGGCGAAATGACCTCACTGAGCGGCCTGCTATACGCAAGGCACCGCAGGAGGGCCTAGGGGTACACACTCCTGATGGTGCTATAGCCTCTCGGGACCCTCCTGGCAAGGCCTGAATCCCGCGACGACACCCCCTCTACCCCCAGCCCCAGGACAGTCATCGGCTCTCCAAGTTGGTTTCAGGAACCCCAGAGCAGGGATACTGTGGGATCGGAGAGGCGGGATCACACTGTGTAGCGCCTTGTGTGGGGTTTGGTAGTTCACACAAAGCCTTACAGTCCATCATTGCATGTTTTCCACCTCCCAGGGAGGTAGGTTCATTTCGACAAGGAAAGGGGGCTGGGGTGGCTCACGAACTACTGGGCTGCCGTGCTAACGAACGGCAAACAGTAGTGGGTTGATGAAGCCAAGGCTCCGGCCGCGTCTTTTCGGGTGCGCTCGGAGCAAGGAGGCCCAGAGGACCTGCGCTCCAGGAATCCGGGTCATTCCCGAGGCGGCCCAGCTTCCAGGATCAACGGCGGATACCGCGGCTGCTCAGGCTGGGAGTCCCGGCCCTCCTTCACCGGGGACCCCCCGAGTACCGTGGATGCTCCGGAAGCTGGGGGGAGACCTCCGGCTCCCCTCCCGCCCCAGAGCCGGCGCCAGAGAACAGCGGACACAGCCCGGGATGTGCCCGGGACACAGTACTTGAGCGCCGCCGCTCACCGGACGAGCATTAAACAGGACCGCGGGCGTTGGGGGTTAGGAGCGACTTGGGGAAGCGAGAGAGGCGCCCGGATGAGAAGAGGAAAAGTCGCTTTGCCCCAGTCTTTGAAGGACTAATGTCATCAGTCCTGGCACCGAGCGCGTGACCCGGACAGCGATCCTAGAGGGGTCCTGGGCGGTGGCGCGCCGAAAAGAGCGGCGGGGCCGACAGGGGCTTTGGGTCTTGCACCTCTCACCCTGGGGAAGGTGATGTAGACGCTTCCTCTTGGGGTCGAGCGTTCAAAGTAGCAGCCGCGGCTGGGCTATTGGGCTACATAGAGAGGGCCTGGGAACGCGCAGCGGGGTGAGCCTTGGGCTCCTGACTCCCCGAGCCCCACACACTCGCCGCTCCCGCACGCGCCGGGGCAGGGGAGCCCTGGTGAAGGGCGCCGAGTCTCCGCCGCAGCACAGCGCCCCCCGCAGGGGACGCAGGAGGGAGACCCAGCTCCTGCGCAGTCCTCCGCTCCCCGCGAGCCACCCCGCGCGTCCCCGCGGCCCTTCCCGTACCCCCACTCGGGCACACGCGTCTCCCTCCCCGCCACCGAGGCCTGAGCGCCCTTAAGCAGAGTCAAACCAAAACAAGGCAACCTTTAATTCTCCTCCCCAGGACTTCAAACTACGCGTACAAACAGTCCCTCGAACTCTATTTCTCGGCCTCCCCGTCCTCCCAGCTGTCGTTTTCTGGGGGTAGCCACGCCGAGGTCAGGCTGAACCCCGAGGGGCCCGGCCGCCTCTCCCCCTCCGGCACCAGGGCCGGGGTGGCCGGAGGGCCTCGGCAGGCCAGGTGGTCAGCCGTCCCCGGCGCGCCGGGGACAGACGCGCACTTCCTAGAGCCCCGCCTGGCTGCAGCTTCAGACGGCTCGGGAGAGTGACAGTGGGGGACCCCAAGGAGGGAGGGAGGCGCGCGTGCTGCTCCGGGGCGGCTCCCGGGGCGGTGGTCCGGCCCGATGTGGTCCCCGGTGGCCCTAGAGGGCCTGCCACGGCTTCCCGATGGCCTGGATGTGCTCCTTGGCCTTGAGGCGCAGGGCCGCGATGCTGCTGTTGCGCGGGTCCGCCTCGTCCAGCGGGAACTTGTCCCCGAAGCCGGGCGCGCACGGGTAGGCGGGCGGCGGCGGCCCGAGAGGCTGCAGGCCGGGGCCCAGCGGCGGGGAGTTGAGGAAGGGCGGCGGCGGCGGCGGCGTGTAGCTGGCGGGCAGGCTCTGCGCCGGCGGCCCGAAGCCCGGCAGGCTCTGCAGCGCCGTGGCGCCCCCGCCCGGCAGCGGCGACCCGAGCCACGACTCGAGCGGCAGGGCGCCCCCCGCCGGCCCGCCGCCGCCGCCGCCCGGGCCCGTCCCGAGGGGCGCCAGAGCCGCCGAGGGCGGCGAGCGGCTGAAGGACAGGAGGGGCGAGTCTTGCAGCTTCATGGACGACACCTCCAGCTTCTCCTGCCGCCGCCACTTGGCCCGTCGGTTCTGGAACCACACCTGCGGAGGGCAGCACAGCGCCCGTCGGGCTGCGGCGGAGGCTTGGGGACGCGTCCCCGCCCTGCGCCTGGCTGGACGACCCCCTCGCCCCCCGCCCAGGAAAACCCCACCCCTACTCTCTCCTTCCTTTTGCATCCCGTTTTCCCCTTTTTGCCTCCTCCCTCCTCTCAGAGTCTTTGTCTCATCCGTGTCCCACCCGGGCCCCTGTTTACCTCACCCACAGCTGTGGCTGTATCTGTTTCCCACTCGCGGCACACAGCAGGTGCTCAGGAAAAAAAAGTGAAGTTAACCTTGGGGATCGGACCCAGGATTTCGGAAACCACATGGCACCAGATTTCGGTGACCTGGTGGTTCGCAGCTCCCCTTGGCACTTTGGTTTAGACTTTGCTTCCTCCCTCGATGGTACTGCTCTCGGTGGCTGGTTTTGGCTCAGGCTTTCTGTGCTTGGCCTACCTTTCGGCTCGATTATAAACACACGCATACACAAATACTCTAAGTACCCTAACTGGCCACACTGGGTGTTAAATTCCATTTCCAGGAATTACTGGTTGTGGTGACTGGTGGAAGCAAGAGGGGGTGTTTTATCCCGAGCTTGAGTTGCTGCTTTAAAAAGATCTTCGTTCTGGGGCGCCTGGGTGGCGCAGTCGGTTAAGCGTCCGACTTCAGCCAGGTCACGATCTCGCGGTCCGTGAGTTCGAGCCCCGCGTCGGGCTCTGGGCTGATGGCTCGGAGCCTGGAGCCTGTTTCCGATTCTGTGTCTCCCTCTCTCTCTGCCCCTCCCCCGTTCGTGCTCTGTCTCTCTCTGTCCCAAAAATAAATTAAAAACGTTGAAAAAAAATTAAAAAAAAAAATCTTCGTTCTTATTTAATTAGTATCCCTTTAGTATTTCTGATGTTTCTTATAAATGGCTTCCAATGATTACAACAGCTCACGTTTATATTTACGTAGACTTTTCGGAGTCAACTTTGACATTACTCTAAGATGAGTTCAGTGAGTTCAAACCTGTCTTTCTTTCTTTCTTTCTTTCTTTCTTTCTTTCTTTCTTTCTTTTTCTTCCTTCCTTCCTTTTTCTTTCTTTCTTTCTTTCTTTCTTTCTTTCTTTCTTTCTTTTCTTTTCTTTCTTTTCTTCCTTCCTTCCTTTCTTCTTTTTCTTTCTTTCTTTCTTTCTTTCTTTCTTTCTTTCTTTCTTTCTTTCTTTTTCTTTCTCTTCCTTCCTTCCCTCCCTCCTTCCTTTTTTTCTTTACATATAGAAAGTCCACACCAAGAGTGAAGTCTGATCTCTTAATGATAAAATGTCTATTTCTGATTAGGTAAAGGCACAAGAAAAGGTGTGATGAAGGTGTCACCACCAAGTTACCACCCTTGGACACAGAACAGAGAGTTCGTTGGTCTAGTTTAGTAGAGAATCAGAAAGAACTTTGGCCAAACTGGTGGCCTCAGTGATATATTTCTAGAGGGAAATAGGAGAATAGCTGTGACCTCAGAAGGGAGAAGGCAGCTTTGAGTCAGTGGGGGAGGGGACCTCCTAGAAGCACTGAGGAAACAGTCCCCCAGCACCTAGGCAGAGCAGGGCAAGTGTCTGCAAAGTTAGGATTGGGGGTGGGGCGGGGGAGAGAAAAAGAACAAACCTGTAAGTAACCTCGTCCTCTTCCCACAAAAGATTCATCTACGTAGCTGAGGCCCTAATTTCCCCCAGAAACATGAGATAGTTGCTGATAACAGAAGAGAAACATCAACATGGGAAGGGCTCTCATCCCACGGCTTCCTCTAATTCCCTGCAGGCCCCACTCTAGCCCCGGAAACATCAGCTCTAGTCTCCCACCCAGTATTCAAAGTCAGAGAACTAAGGACCCGGACGTCCTTTCTTCTAGGGCTGAGCTGCTGCCCTCCACACAGCTGGAGGCCCACAGTAGACTCCCCCCCCCCATCTGATTACATCATAGCCATGTGTTAAGAACCCGCCATATGTTGGGCACTGTGCTGGCCCTGTGGTCACAGAGAAGTCGCAGACACCGTTCTCAACAAGCTGATGACTTAAAGGAAGAGCCCAAATCCCTAAACGAATAAAGAGGGAGGTAGGAAGGTAGGACGGAGGTGATGTCAGGTGTGAAGGCGCCCCTGGTTGGAAGACTGTCTCTCCTCTCCTTCATCTTTCACTTGTGTTCTTTTCCTCCCCCTCCCCCAGCCTCTTCCCCCCACCCCCCACCCCCACCCCGAAAAGCAGGTGCAAAAATGTCCACACCTTCAATGAAACCATTGCAGCTCGACTGTCCCCAAATTAAGAGAAACAGAAGGGCCCTTGCCATCTTGAGTCACATGAGGGAACTAGTTTTGAAAACCATGATATTTACTCATTACTTGAAACTCCTAAATGAGAAGGGACAAAAGGCAAAAGCTTGGCCCCTTTTACTCTTAAGGTAAGGCGAAAAGCCCCCGAAGGTCTGAATATCTTCACTCCCTGGAAATCTAACTCATCAGACACACGCACAAACCTCATCTTAGTTCCACCGCCTTTCAGATGCAGTGAAATTTGTTCCCAATGACTCCCTTTCAGGCCTCTGCAAAGTCTCCTAATTTGGAAATCCTCCCAGATTTTTCACAGATGACTAGCAAATATTTAAGGCTTTCAAATATTTTAATGATCAGGGATTAAAGATAATTCAGCTTTAATTAAAGCGAAAACCCCTTTACGAGAGAGAGAGAGAGAGAGAGAGAGAGAGAGAGAGAGAGGCCTCTGCAGCAGCGGGAAGTTTGGTTGGATGTACACCAAAGAAGCAAAAGTCAGTTTCTGAAACAAATCCACCAAAACCTTCAACTGCAGGCGCCAGGGTCCTTGCAGGCAGACGGGGGCTTTCGTTTCTCAGCAGGGTGAGCGCAGTTACTGAGGAGGTGGCATTCGGGGGCCCCAATCCGCCCCCCCTCCACGCTGCCTACATCCCCTCTCTACTCACCGCCGCCCGCCCCAATCCCGGCTGCGTCTACGGAACTGTCGCCCTTCATCTTGCCAGCCATCTCTAATACCTCTCTTTAGGTTAGAAGAGGGAGACCCCCCCCCCCCCCCGGCCCAGGGAGGTGCTACTACAAACTGGAACAGAATGACCCGGAGGCGGTCGTGGGGCACAAGGAAGATCTGCGACGCTCCTTCGAGGCTCTGCGCGAGCGGAGCCGAGGAAGACCAATGGGAAGCGTCCCACGTGAAATGCGTAGACGCCGGGATTCAAGGGAGCATTTGGCTGCGGCTTGGGCCTGGGACCCTCCCGGGGACCGATCGGGGGCGCTTTACCTGGACCCGGACTTCGGGTAGGTTGACCTTGCCTGCCAGCTCCTCGCGGCTGTACACGTCGGGGTAGTGAGACTTCTCGAACGCGCGCTCCAGCTCGTGCAGCTGGTATGTGGTGAAGGTCGTGCGGTTCCTCCGGTGCTTCTTCTTGGGCTGCTCCTCGTCCGACAGTTTCGCGTCGCTGGTGGCGGGACCGACCGGCAGCCCTGGGCTCGGCCGCGCCTCCCCAGGCTCCTTGGGGCAATAGGGTCGAGGGGCTGGGACGAAGAAGCCCCAGAAGGTCAGGGACACTCCCCGGAGTATCCCTGGGCCCAGTCGGCCTACCCTGGGACGCCGACAGCGGGACGCGGGCTCCTCCCGGGCGTTGGACCGGGAGGTCGGGGATAAGGCTGCGGGGGGCCTCTAAGCTTTCTCTGAACGCAAACTGGAAGCTTATATACACCCCCAAACCCAATCCCGCGCCCAAATGCCTTAATAAAAGTCGAGGTAGGGGCTCCGTCCTCTTGCAGAGCTCCTAAGTTTGGGCACGCCTCAGGGCCCTTCCGCGGCCGGGGGTGCGCACTCACCTTCGTACTCGGGAGCGGGCACCGGGGCAGGCTGCGCGGAGGGCTCGGCGCCTCCCCCCGGCGCCTTGGGGCAAGCGGCCCGCGCGCCCGGCCTCCTATCCCGCTCCTTCGCTCCCCGAGCGCCCGGCTCCGCCGAGAAGGAACCGAGGATCCCGTCGTCCTTGGTAAATCCCAGGATAGCCTCGATGCTGTGCAGCCGCGAGGTGCTCCCTCCCGGGCTGCGGAGCAGGTGGCCGGCCAGCGAGAAGCTGCCGTCGGCCATGGCGGGGGCGCAGCCGGGCAGGTGCATGGGGAGCGCCAGGAGGCGGGAGGGCGCGGCCCGCGCTCTCGCAGCGCAGCCTGCTCGGGAGACCGAGAGAAGAGGCTCGAAGTCGCCGCTTCCCGGGCACGGCGGTCCCACCCGCGGGGGCCCGACCCAAGGTCAAGCTCGGCGGGCGACGCGGGCCCCGGCTGCGCGCGCTGGAGGCGGGCGAGCGCTCGGCCGGCGGCCGCCGGGGTCTCTGCAGGAGTCTGAAGTTCGGACTCGGGGCAGCCGGGGCTCCGGGTGCTAAAGGCGGCGAGCCCGCTCGCCCTGGCTCCTCCCCTCCCGCCCCGGCCCCGGCCTCTTCCCTCGGCCCCTCCCCCCGCAGCGAGGCGGGTCCTTCCCTCGCCCGCCTCGGGGTCCTCGCTCCGCCGCCCCGGGCGGGGCCGCCGCGCCGAACTTTCCACCCTCCACCTCTCGATCCGCTCCAAACGCTCCACACACAACCCCGAGGGAAGTGCGGTGGGGTGTTTGACGGGCCTGGGGACCCGGCTCTGGGGCCCGCTTCCCCCCGGTCTGGCCTCAACGGGGCCGACGCCCTTTGCCTCACCTTCCCCCACCACCCGGTGGGCTTGCCTCGCTGCTCGGGCTTCCCTCCCCCTTCCCTCCCCCGACCCCAGACTCGCCTCTGCCTTCAGGCACACTTTCCTCCGCCCGGGCAGAGTGCCCGGGGCGACCTTTGGAAAGACGGAGCGTACCGCTTCCAGGCTCTGGGGCGTAGGGAGTCAGTCCACGCACGCTACTTCTCAGTTTGAGTTTTCCCTTCGCCCTCTTTTTATTCCCAAGGGCACTCCTCTTTCGGCTCCCTAGGCCCAAGCCTCGGTCTTCGGGTTTATTTTGTTTGTCTCTATATTTTTAACTACTCCTTCCTGTCTCCTCGGACTCGCGCGGCCGGCAGGCCCCCTCACTCCAGGGCCGAGCCCCGGGAGGCGGTGGGGCCATCTGTGCCTGCACGCCCGGTGACCTCAAGTGCCCCACCGCCCAGCAGGAGGCTGGGAGGCCCTGAGTCGGACACGCCGCCAGGCTCAGGCCCAGTGGAAGACCCAACAGGGGTCCCTCACCCTCGTAGACTGTTCCTGGAGAACCCTCTCCCCACCAAACAATCTGCAGGCCAAGGAGAAGGCCCAGCCTCAGGCTGGCTGGAGAAGGACCCTCGTCTGGGGTGCAGGCCTCTCACGTCCTGGGAGGCGGGGGTGGGGTGGAGGGTGCGGTTATAGGCGGAATCTGCTGCATGCATGTCTTTCCACTTGGGGAGCCCCACGGGGCCTCCGTGGCGCAAGCTGGGATGATGGTTACTGCAGGCAAGTGTTTTTTCACATCCGCCATCGCCGTGGTCGCCACTGATAACCTTGTCACTTCTCAAACCTGATGCCAGACCCGGCACGCCCGTCCGCCTTCGCCAAACTATTGGCAGGAAACGTGAACCCAAATGTTTTCCCAAGAATCTCAGGAACTGGAGATTCTTATTCTTTTTCATTTCCCCAGTTTTATTGCGATATAATTGACGTACAGCGCTGTGTAAGTTTAAGGTGGCCAGTATCATGATGTGAGTTACGTTTGTTGTGAAACGATTGCCACAGTAAATTTAACATCCGTCGCCTTACAGACACAAAATAGAGTTTCTTAAAATCTCCTCTGTAATAGGGGCTCCGATCTCCACCACGCAGGGGCATCTACCCCCACCCCCATGCCCACCGCTAGTTTATATCTGCTTGCATTCGGATGAGGGGTTACCGCCTCCCTTCCCAGGGTCCCCCACTGTCGTGGGCCATGCCAGAACCTCAAAAGAAAAGAAAGGCCAGCCAGGCGCTGGCCTTGAGGAGTTTAACGTCCAGCCTGGGAGACGAGACAAAGGAAGAAACAAGGGAGAAAAAAAAAAACCCACCTATTTTCCAATCCTCACCTTTATTTTATTTTTTTAAGTTTATTTATGTAAGCAACCTCTATACCAAGGGGAGCTGCTCGCTGGTCAGCCAGGCGCCCCCAAAGTCACAAAAGAACATGTGACTATATTAAGGAGCATGGAATGATGAATTGTCTGTGATGGGCATATGGGGTGGTCATTACACAAATCGCTCTATTTTTTTTAGTAGGCCTATAAAAAGGTAAATTAAAATAGCAAGCAGGTGAGTTTGCAGTAGATAGAAATTGAGCTTCGGATTCAAGTGAGAAATTGTGGTTTAAGAGAAAGCTACATTAATGATAATTGATACGCACTTTATAGTTTCTGCACGATTCTTTATACTTGTCAGAGCCTTTTCACGGTCTTCACATCACAGGATCCTCGAAACCAAGCGAGGTGAGGGGGACAAATAGGTCTGCCCCGTTTTATATTATGTTATTATTAACGATATTTTTTAATGTTTATTTATTTTTGAGAGAGAGAGAGAGAGAGAGACAGAGTGCGAGTGGGGGAGGGGCAAAGTGAGAGGGAGACACAGGATCCAAAGCAGGCTCCAGGCTCTGAGCTGTCAGCACAGAGCCTGACACAGAACCCGAACCTACAGACCGAGAGACCGTGACTGGAAGTCAGACACTTAAATCGACTGAACCATCCGGGTGCCCCCGTCCCCATTTTATCGAAGAGGAAACTGAGGCTCAGGCTGATGCAGCTGGTAAGCGGAGGGGTCAAGACTAGAGCTCAGACGACCTGACTCTTTGTCCAGTGTTTTCTGCCTACCGCTCACTTGTAATAAATGGTGGAGGGTGTGATGTTTATGAGAAGAATAAAGGCACATCTGAGCCCACGGTCTCCATCTTTAATCCTTCCCGGAGACCGGATGCTGCATCTAAGAGGCTGGGATGGTGGCAGCTCAGCCTCCCAGAGAAATGAAGTCAGAGACTGTGGACAGTGGCCTTTGGGCGCTGGTGTCCGGGACTAGCGAACAAATCCTTGAAAGGTTCCCACCACAGTCCAGGCAAAGCCTGCCCCTGGGGCCCTCAGGCTTTCTAGGCTGTCCAAGGCAGTGTCCTCCTAACAGTCTGGTGGCACCCCACAATGTCCCACAGGCCAATTACATAGACCAGGTGACTGAGGTTCTGATGCCTTGGTGACCAGAGGACAGCCACAGGGATAGGAGATTGGTGTTTGCCGTCTCCGCTATGACCAAGAATCCTTTTTATGTAAACTTCCCCAATATTAAATTGATTTCTATAATCGCTGCTGAACAAAGATCGGCAGTGTTTTCTTAAGCTTCTGCCCACACGCTAAGGGGCTTATAGCCTTGTTTTCCAAAGTTAATTCTCTCTGGGACTGCCCAGCTCTCCCTAATAGGTCCAGGTGAGGTTAACTTTTATTTACTGTTTATTTCAGAGTGTTGAGAGAAAAGCAGAAAAGACTTCAACAGCCACCACTTCGGAGAAACAGGGCAAAGCAGGACAAGGGGAGCTTGGGGCTTCCTTTGTGCAGGACATAAAGAGCTAGTCAATACCCTTGTGGGCACGATGGAGGAGTACTCCAAGCAATCAGCCGGGGGTCATTGTTAGGGGCTAATCTACATGTGTATTTCCCAAGAACTCGATTAGGGAAGATGAATGGACTCGGCCATGTCCCTAATTCTTCTAGCACGAAGCAGCATTTTTTCCAGCAGTTAGGCCCGCTTAAAATCAGCCCAACTTCAGCAAAAGTAAGGAGCCTGCCTTCTGAACTCCACCTCTGTTTAATTCATTAATTCATTAGGTGGATCAAAGAAAAATCCCTCCTCCCAGCCCGCATGGGCTTACACACAGATAAAGCCCCTTTAAACTTGGCATGGCCCAGAGAAACATTTCCAGAAGTGAGGAGAGTGAGGGTGGTCGGGGGCTTGGGAGGGTCTTCAGAGTGGGAGGTTCCGGGTGATGTGGGAAGGACAATATCGAACAATAATTGGAGGAGGAGGGGGGAGATTTTGAGGAGAAAGGGAATGGGACAGGCCAGCGGGAAGACAATGAAAGCTAAATGTAACCAGCAATTATGGGAAGTTGTAGGCCAAAGTGACTCCTTTATCTTGGATGCATGCGCGGGGACCCATGTCTGGAAGCATTCTAGGCGGACTGCCTCCCCCAAAACACTCTTTTGAGCAATGCACATTTGAGGAGTGAGTTCCCTGGGCACTGGGTGAGCAGGTGGCCTGTGCGCACGGCGAGCTAATGGCATTTGACCTTAGCCTCTGGTAATTTCACCTTGAAGCGATGTTTTAGGTTGCACTTCATAAAGTGCATGAAGCCACCGCTATCATCTGGATACTGACTGTTCCCTTAGTGGATGTATTTTTATCCTGGAATAATTCCACTTGTCTTGGACCACACTGGAGGACCATCTCCCCTGCTAGCTCATACACGGTCTTTCAGGGAAGGCAACTTCACTTTAGTTGTAGCCCAAACTCATATAAACATGAAACACGCGTGCACACACACACACACACACACACACTGAAATTCACTGAAATTCAACACTGAATTCACACACAAGCTGAAATGCAACAAATTATATACATATATATGAAATTCACTGAAATTCAACACTGAATTCACACACAAGCTGAAATGCAACAAATTATATACATATATATGAAATTCACTGCAATTCAACACTGAATTCACACACACACTGAAATGCAACAAATTATATACATATATATGAAATTCACTGAAATTCAACACTGAATTCACACACGCTGAAATTCAACAAATTATATACATATATATGAAATTCACTGAAATTCAACACTGAATTCACACACAAGCTGAAATGCAACAAATTATATACATATATATGAAATTCACTGAAATTCAACACTGAATTCACACACACACGCTGAAATGCAACAAATCATATACATATATATGAAATTCACTGAAATTCAACACTGAATTCACACACACGCTGAAATGCAACAAATTATATACATATATATGACAAATCATATATATATATATATATATATATATATATATATATATATAAAACAGTTATTTTTTTTGAATACTATATGCCAGTGGACACTCTCCTGAGTACTTTACGTGGATTACCTAATTAGTCCTCACAATAACCCTATGAGGTAGACAATATTATTATTTCCATTTTATAGGCAAGGCATCTGAAATACAGGTTAAATCACTCGCCAAGTTTACACAACTGGTTTCGGGTGGAATCAGGACGTAGGCGTTTTTTCAGTAACGTGCCCATCTACCCACCTCCCAATATGGTCAGTTTAGATGACATGCATTGTGAATTTTCCTGTGGCTATAAGAGAACTAGCAGATAAAAAAAGAACACTTGGTAGTCAGAAGATATAGGAACGTTGCGGTTCAGGGTTTGGAGGACGTGTGAGTGAAAAAGTTGTGATGGGCAATTTATAATTTATTTGGTCAATTATAATGACGACAGGTATGCTAAAAAAAAAAAAGATACCGCTCAACTTCTCACGGTTGTCCCATAAAGCTGGGTGAATTTTCTCTCCGTTTCCAGAGTTCCAACTCACTCCCAGTGTTTAATGTAAAAATATATTTTTAAGCATCACCCCCTGTGCCATTTAGTTTGTCTGCCTTTGATGTCATGAATTCTCCGCTATGCTACACTGTACGTTGTATGTCATGGGCACAGGACGCAAGCTGCTGAAAGTTGTGGAGAAGACAATCACCCAACTCTCTCTTCAGCTCGGTACTTGTTCCTCTCTCACTGCGAAATCTTCTACTCAGTGAAATATTTCCCTACCTGAAGCACAACAGAAGGAAAGTCAGGAAAATGTTCTTAGAGATGCTTGTCGGAAAACCCATGTTTACAAGTAGACAACCAATTATGACTATCGTTGGACACTTTTATCACATTGGCACAAATGATAAACACGTCCCATATGTCAGTTTACCACTCAGTATGGCACTCTGAATATTTTCTACGATTTTCAGACTAAATTGAAGCAAATGTTGATATAAGGATCCTGCGGCGAACAATAACTCCCTCATATACTTGTAGCTAAAAGACACATACCAATGAAAAGATGGGCATCATCTAGGCATTTCTGGCTGAACTGAGATGGGCAGACGGTAACAGACATTTACCCCAATCGCAAGGTGAAACCAAGGGCAGCTGGGAGCTGCTGAGTTTCCCGGTGGTAACAGGCTGTTTGAAAGCCTTCCTTTTGTGAAGGAACAGAGACCACAGCTCTCTGGAGATCATCCGTTAATTAGTAAGAAGGCTGTCCTTTGGCCTTTCTGTTGTTTCCCAATCACGATATTTTTAGGAACACCAGCACTTAAAATTAGTTTCTGATTTAGTTTTCTGGTATTTCAGAAGATCGTATGTTTAAGACTTAGGAGGAAAAACTCAGTGATTACCTTGTCTGGTCTCCCAGTCCTCGCCCCAAACTTTCCCTTGGAGATGTGGAAATCAGGGCCTAGAGACAGGAAGTGATCTGCCCATGATGAGACAGAAGGGCTGTGGCAAGGCTTGGACTGGGGGCCAGTCTCCAGACTCCCTGACCCTCTATGACTCTCCGGCACGCTAAGCTCTCAGGACCCCGCACCTGGAAGTCCCACGCTTATAGTCGAGTAAGCCCGCGCATGAATCCTGGAGGAGCGTGCTTATTGAACAAACGCAATGAAGTTACTTTTCATACTACTCCCTAATCACTTACCAACCCAATTGCCTCGGCCTGGGTCCTCAGTTTACTTTTGCAGCTGATGCTAATCCAAGTAGCCTCTACGTAAGAGAGGAAAAAAAAAATTCCCTTGGCAATAGATTTGCAGGCCGTTTGGGCAAACAACTATCCACTGGCATGCTAGCATCAGCCTCCAGTGGCTTGTGAGAGCAGATGATTAGTATTCCTTCCCAGCTCTGAGTTCACTGATGTCATATTAGTGGCTTGAAATGAGTCATAGTGGGAATATTTTCACCACAGAAATCGGCAAACGCTGAAAATCCAGGCATTTTCCCTCTTCCCCCAGCCCCCATTAGTGGGTTCAAAATATTCGCTCACATACCAATGTTCTTACTTCATTGAAGAGTGAAGGAGTCAGAAAGTATTATTATGATTAAAGCTAATATATGATCTATTGGGTAAGAGATGTCCACCTTTCTTGCCAGCAAAATGGAACATCTGCATCATTATCTCAGAATATGTAAATAAGAGAGGGAAACTTGGATTTCTGCCGGAGAAATGGGCTTTTCTGGAGTTGTTAGGCGCAAAGCTATATTAGGATAATTCCTCTTTACTTGTTTTCTAATTAAACTAATTGAATTCAGAGTGTCTAGGGGACGCACGGAGACATTTATCTCAAGGGGATGATGGTCTTGAAACCCATCAATCCTCTTTAGAGCGCTAAGAAGGCAAATCCAAGGATGCCCATTCTGCAGCAGCCTTAACCTGCACGCACTCAGTTTGGCCATCTCCGGGATTCTCCTCCCCTCTTCTTTTTGAAGGGACAGTTTCAGGAAGGCAATTCTGATTTCATTTTCACAGCACCCTATGAGGTCAAGACTTCCCCCTTCCCCACTTCTTACGTGACACCTCTCATAGAACACTTCTGGCCACTCTCCTGTCTGTTCCAACCTGTTCACGGAACTACAGTCGCATTGGTCTTTGCCTCCTCTTGAAATTCTCCAAGCCCCCTTCCTGCCTCAGGACCCTTGCACTGACTATTCTCACTGTCTGAAATATTCTCCCCCAAATGTTCACATGACCCTTCTTGTCATTTTATTTTTGCTCATAGCACCTTCCAGTCTCCAAAACTATCTTATTTATTATTTGTTTAGTTGTTTGTTACCAGTCTCCCCTCATTAGGATCTAAGCTGCGGGAGAATAGGGACCTCGTCTATTGGAGCCCTAGCATTTGCACACGTGTTACACATGGCGGTGGTCGATTTAGTGAAGAACAGCAAGGAACTAGATTTTACAGATGAGGAAACAGGTTAAGAAACTTGTCTGATTGCACCCAGCTATTAATTGGCACAAGTAGATATTTCTGCACGTTCCGAGGACCAGTCATCGGAAACTTTCTGAAAGAGTAATTATTTCCCAGGTGTTTGGGAAACGTCAGACTGCTTTGCTTTCCTTCCTAAATAGCCAACAGAGACCATCTGATCGCTTTCAAAAGTCAGTTCAGGCCACTCCAGTCTTGTTAGCATCAGCGCGGCCTGGGGTTTCCTCCCCTGTCTTTGATGTGAGTGTTCATCGAATGAGGAGACAGGCTCCATGCAAGGCCACAGCCACGGCAGCCACCAGGCTCGGGCCCACCCCACCCCCCGGCTTCTCTGTTAGCGGGGTGCCCCATCCTAAGGATGCCATTCTTTTTCCAAAGTGGCTCCTGCAATGCTCCCGCGGACTATTAGCTGTGCTCTGCTTTTACAGCCCGCCCCAACGTCATGGACATTTGTTTGCAAATTTTTATTGTACTTTCTCCTTTGACCCCTTAAGCCTTAAAAATGCTGATCTTATATATCCTGACCCATCTAATTAGCCCCTTTGAACCACCAGATGCTTTCCATAGGGTTTTCAAGAAGCTCCCCGGAAGTGTCTTCATTCAGCTGTCGGGAACTTACCGCACTTACTAAAGGACGTGTCCATTGTCACCTAGAGGAATGAGCTTTAAAGAAATACAACTGGGAGCTCTTTATTTTTATTTTATTTTATTTTTTTTTTAATTTTTTTTCAACGTTTTTTATTTATTTCTGGGACAGAGAGAGACAGAGCATGAATGGGGGAGGGGCAGAGAGAGAGAGGGAGACACAGAATCGGAAACAGGCTCCAGGCTCCGAGCCATCAGCCCAGAGCCTGACGTGGGGCTCGAACTCACGGACCGCGAGATCGTGATGTGGCTGAAGTCGGACGCTCAACCGACTGCGCCACCCAGGCGCCCCACCTGGGAGCTCTTTAAAGTTTTCTGGAATGACTTGAGAAAGCAAGCAAGCATTACGTTGCGCGTTTACTCTATCTTTCTACAGCTCTAGGAATTTGACACCATCGAAGAATGAGGTCTTCAGTTTACAGACGGGGTTGACAACACATAGTTTTTCCAGGAGAGCAGCAGTTTAGAGTAGGGTAAAGAAGCTGAACTCGGATACCCGTGCACTTAGCACACTTGCAATGCTGCTTTGGGTTAGGTTTGAACTTTTTCCGTGATACAAGTTTTTTACTTTTTATTATTTTTAATTTTTAAGACATGCTTATTTGAGAAAGAGAGCGGGTGGGGGAGGGGGAGAGAGAGAGAGAGAGAGAGAGAGAGAGAGAGAGAGAGAGAGAGAGAATCACAAGCAGGCTCCGTGCTATCAGTGCAAAGCCCGACCCGGGGCTCGATCCCCATGAACCATGATGTCTTGACCCAAGCTGAAATCCAGAGTGGGACGCTTAACAGACTGAGCCACTCAGGCAGCCCTGCGTACATTTCATTTCTATTGCTTGGTGTTTCATTGTATGTTTCATTCAACTCAGGTATTGCTTGGTGTTTCATTCATTCCATGGTTGTGTGTCCATCCCCCTGACGAGGGACACCTGGGCTGATTCCACATTCTTGGACATATCTTTTTGAGGACATGTGCTTTCAAATGCTAAGGGTGAAATGCTAAGTCAGAGGGTAGTGTAGTTGCTTAGTCTGTTACTCACATATGAAACTGACAGAACTTTCCCCAAACTGGTTGTGCTATTTCGCATTCTCTCCAGCGGCATAGGAGAGCTCCGACTGCCCCACATCCTCGCCAACACTTGTCAGTTTTTAAAACGGTAAACAATCGGGGCGCCTGGGTGACTCAGTCGGTTGGGCGTCTGACTTCGGCTCGGGTCGTGATCTCGCTGTCCATGAGTTCGAGCCCCGCGTCGGGCTCTGTGCTGACAGCTCAGAGCCTGGAACCTGCTTTGCATTCTGTGTCTCCCTCTCTCTCTGCCCCTCCTTCATGTTCTCTCTCTCTCTCTCGCTCGCTCGCTCTTGCTTAAATGTTACACAATCTAGTGGGTCTGTGGTAGTATGTCATTTTGAAATTCCTTTTAATTTTCATTTCCCTGACAATTACACCGAGCACCTTTTCATATGCTTCCCTTGTTAGATGTCTGCTCACATATTTTCCCTTTCTTTATGTATTTGTTTTTAACAATTTTTACTATTGAGTGGTGAAAGTTTTAAATGTATATTTACGTAAATTCTAGACATGTATTTATACCTGGCAAAAGACTGGAATTTGGGAGATATATATATATATATATATATATATATATATATATATATATAAATTTATATATATTTTTTGTGAATAGGATTTTGAGAATTATTTGTTTCTTCAATAAACATGGGGTTATTCTATTCATCTGGTGTCAGGATTTGGAAGGTGTATTTTCTTCAGAGAATTTGTCAAGTTCAAACTGAGACCACTGAGTCGTCAAATGTTTGGGCAGGTAGTTCTCTATAACGCTCCCTTATTAAAATGTTAACATCTGTAGGAATCTGCAGGTGTATGCCGTGTTTTGGTTTTGATGTTGATAATTTGTGTTCTTTCCTTCTTTTCTTGAGTGATCTGTCTAGCACCTATCAATTTTGTTGATCCCCTTAAAGAACTCACTTTTGGGCGTTCTTAAAAAAAATAATCGCCTGCTTTCCTCGCTTTATTTCATTGATTTGTGCTCTTGTAGTTAGTGTTTCCTCCCTTCTACTTACTCTGCTGTGTTATGTTTTCACGAAGAGTATCTTGGGTTGTTTGTTCAACCTTCAGCAAACTTGGCTAGATGCAAACCCCAGACTGTTTCCCCTAGGTGGGCAGGAATAGAATTCTTAGTTCAGTTGTTTGACCTTAACTGGGCTGCCTGGAGTCTGCTAATGCACGCACAAATCGGGGATTAGCCAGGATCTTGAATAGACTTTACATACAGAATTAGGACCATCCTCCCATGATGCTTCTGTCCCTTCTAGGAATTGCTCCTTCACTTTATGGCTACTGCGGGTCACCCCAGATTCTGCCGGCTTTTTGAGGCAATACAGTTGCAGGTTTTCAGAGTTTGAGGGGTCTTCCCTGGCTCCACCATAGGCTGCCTTCCGGATGAAACTGGTAAACAAAGGAAAACTCACTGGCGCTTTTTCCTTCTTCCAAGTGTAGAGTCGATTCCCTTCCAGTGTGGCCCCTCTCGGCTGCTCTCCAGTGCCTTCAGGCTGTTGTTTCTTTGTATTTGGTCAAGAGTTTAAAGTTGTTATCTGCGGGGGGGGGGGGGGGGGGGGGGAGGGGCGGGGTTAATCCACGAGGAGCTAATCCTTCGTTATCACAAGCTGCAAACACACAGTTTGTTCCTTTTTAATCTCACTCCTCTCCCTGTCTCTCTGATGGCTCTGTTTGTAAGAAGAGGTGGTTCGGCCAGATTTCTAGTGTCAGGAGGGGCACTGAAGTGCTTCTAGAACTCACAAACTGGATTACTTGGTCCCTGAATAACCAAGATTGCTATGTCAGTATTTTTTTCAAAAGAACACCTATTTCCTTCTGCTATAGGGGTGTCTGGCTAATTGAGGACTGGAGTAATTCTACACAAAATTGGAAAGTCTATTGAATTTGTCTTCTTGGAATTCATTCTTCAGCCCTTCTCCCAAAGGGTCATCACAGTCCCTTCTACCTGGCTAGACATGCTCCCTGGGCCTCTAGACTTTTCTTCATGGACAGCCCTCTAGGTGTCTGACTCTTTCTTCTCCCTTCTAGAACCTACCAAAAGCCTCTCTCCCCTCTCAACGTTTTTTTTTGTTTTTGTTTTTGTTTTTTTTTAAATTTTTGGGACAGAGAGAGACAGAGCATGAACAGGGGAGGGGCAGAGAGAGAGGGAGACACAGAATCAGAAACAGGCTCCAGGCTCCAAGCCATCAGCCCAGAGCCTGACGCGGGGCTCGAACTCACGGACCGCGAGATCGTGACCTGGCTGAAGTCGGACGCTTAACCGACTGCGCCACCCAGGCGCCCCTCTCCCCTCTCTACCCCTGGGGCCTGTTGTCTCTTTGCTCAGCTGGAGTTAGTAAAGGGACAGAAACCTAGTTCTGTGACAGAAACAATGGGCTAATGTGCTCTCTTTCACGAGGAAAACAGATCATTGAGACTGACCACCCTGAAGCCATAGAATAAATCACAGAAGGTAAAGTAATCCAGCCTCTTCATTTTCACTATTGAGAAAATGATTTTCTGGGGAAGATAAAGGACTTGTTCAAGGTCACACACTAGCAGGATTGGAACTCGAATCTTATTTCTCGACTACCAGCTGGCACCAAGGAATGGCTGCGAGCATCGAGTCCGGTGGCCGCAGAGGGTAGAAGGTGACAGAGTCCGTTTTGTGCACGGCTGGCTTCAGTCGTGGACAGTGACCGAGCAGGATTACCTGGTGGGTTAACAGTATCAACGCCGTGTGGTGTGAGTTGATGAAAAGAACCAAAGATGTCTTAACCTGGAAGAAAGAAAACTGAGGGGGGACATCATCAAAGGCCCCGAGTAGGGATTCAGGCATATTTGTGCAGCTCTGTACAACAGAACCTTGACAAATGGGTCCAAGACGGCGGCCAATTTCATCGTAAGGCAAGGAAGGGTTTTCTAACAATTAAGAGTGTCCACAAATGGAAGGGTTAGTGGCTGAATTCTCTTGGGGAGGTAGGCAGTAAATTCTGTACACTGGAGGCTTCCAGATAAGGCTCAGTTTGGGCTTTAGGGAAGAGGCTCCGTTGTTCCTTCACTTATGGGAGTTTAGAACAGATTCCCTCCTAGTCCTTTACAATTATTGGATTCTCTGGTGACAGGAGACCATTTAGTGACCATCACAAGGCACAGACACCACCTACCTCTAGAGGGGAAAAAGGCCGTCCGAATGCGCCAACACAGGCCCTCCCAGCCCCCACCCCATACGTATGTGGTCTGTATTTTAAGTTTATTTGTTTACTTTGAGAGAAAGAGTGAGAGTGGGGGAGTGGCAGAGAGAGAGAGGAGAGAGAGCTCCACACTGTCAGCGTAGAGCCTGAGGCCAGGCTTAAACTCACAAACTGCAAGATCATGACCTGGGCCAAAATCAAGAGTCAGACGCTTCAACGACTAAGTCACCCAGGCACCCCTGTGGTTTGTATTTTTTTTTTAAGGAATCAGACAACCACGGTGGAGTCTTCTAGTGGTTACGCAGCTCCACTGAGACACGCACGAGAGGGCACTAGAGCAATTTTGATGGTCAAGGTGAAATGCCAATTTAGCGATTTCCCTGTCGGCATTGGCTGCATTTTACGAGAAAGCAGAATGGTCTTCTGTGCCCTTCTGTAGCCAGTCTGTGGACTGATTTGGCAACCACAATGAAGCAGATAAACACAGGGCCACATGCGTCACTCGTCCGTCTCACTCACTCCATGAGTTATGGGGCAAAGTCGGGCCCTGGACTGAAAACACATTTTATCCATTATCTTGGAGCTTTAAAAATGGTGAATATTTTATTTTTTTTTATAAATTTTTTTTTTCAACGTTTTTTATTTATTTTTGGGACAGAGAGAGACAGAGCATGAACGGGGGAGGGGCAGAGAGAGAGGGAGACACACAGAATCAGAAACAGGCTCCAGGCTCCGAGCCATCAGCCCAGAGCCTGACGCGGGGCTCGAACTCACAGACCGCGAGATCGTGACCTGGCTGAAGTCGGACGCTTAACCGACTGCGCCACCCAGGCGCCCCAAAAATGGTGAATATTTTAAAGTTTCTGCTATAACACAAATCATAACTCACATGCCAGTGCTGATGAAAGACAGGTATGGGTTTGTTTCGTTTTGAGGGAGAGAGAAAAAGAGAGAGCCAGCGGGGAAGGGCGCTGAGGGAGAGGGAGAGAGAGCATCTCAGGCAGGCACCACGCCCAGCCGGGAGCCCCCTGCGGGGCTCGAACTCACGATGTCGTGGCCTGAATTTGTGCCCCCTCAAAATTCACATGCTGAATTCTAACCTCCAAGGTGATATTGTTAGTGGGGTCTTTGAGAGGTGATTAGGTCATGAGCAGAGCCCCCCCAAATGGGATTAGTGTTGTTGTAAAAGAGAACCCACAGACCTCCCTTGCCCCTTTCATAGTGTGAGGATAAAATGAGAATTCTAGAATCTAGAAAAGGGTCCTCATCTGTCTCCCAGCCTCCAGAACTATGAGAAATAAACGTGTGTTTTTTTGTTTTTTTGTTTTTTTTTGGCCTATAAGTCACCCAATCTACAGTATTATTGCAGCAGCCAGGATGGACTATGCCAGTGGACTTCAAGACTAATCAACCTCCAACACTGCACCATGTTCTCCCAGGGACTTTCAAGAGGGGCTAAACTTTGCCAAGGATCATAGGTCCTGAAACCCTAATGCCTTGTTTTATTTGCATATTTTTGTGACACGACACTTTGTCTTCCACAGCACGTTCAGGAGCTCCGGTTATAGAAGAGGTTAGTCCCTAACTTTTTGGTCCTAGTTCCCCTTCCCTCTGGTGGAGCAGTTCCTCTCGAAAGACGCTGTCTTTGAGCATTATTTATTCAATGAACGGATTCCTTGAAAGGCTAGTATTTTGGTTTGGTTTGGTTGGCTTTAGTTAAAGAGCGCTAAGTGTTTCCGAGGTAAATATTCTAAGTCTTTTGAGCACTTCCCTTTGAAAGGGAGCAAGTGTTATGAGAAAGGAACCCGCGTACGCCCTGGAAGACTGTGGCACAGCATGACAGCATGATTTGTTGGAAGCTAGTCTGTGGGGGAGGGATGGGAGTGACAGGAGAGGAAGACGAAGGAGGAGACCCAGGGGAGGCAAGAAAAGAGAGGACACACACACACACACACACACACAGATTGATTTAATGTCTCAAGGCTCTTTATTCATCCACCACTTTGTTCCCATGACATCACCAAGTTCAGGCAAAGGGTGATGATGGTGAACGTGGAAATAGCCACAGCCTTTCCAGTTGCCCCCCTGCCTCTCACGTCACCCCAAGTCCATTCTTCACGTGGCCTGTAGAATGATGCAAAGGGCTGGTGAAGTCTATTCTCCACCTTCCTGTCTCATTTCATCCCTGCCACTGCCCCTTGGCCTTGAAGTGTCCAAAGGCCAAAGTCGATGGGGAGCATCAACAGTGTCCGGCTGCCCGGGAGTGAGAGGTTACGAGGTCTTTGTTTGCTCCTGAGCCTGAAGCCTGGGATCCCAGGGGGCTCCCTGACCTCCCACACCTTTTCCCAAGGGGCCTGGAGCCATGCTAGTGGTGGGAGAGGGCGAGACCCTCCCCTCTAAGAAAGGAAAGAGGAGAGGAAGTGCCATTTGCGTTGTTTCCTCCTGGCTGTCCCAAAGACCTTTAAGCAGATCTGTGTTCGGCGTCGCTCACGGATGAAACGCCACCCTGGGCCACACTTTATAACTTAAAAGGAAAGTATGTTCCCTCCTGGAAGGTGCTAGCTAAGCGCTCTACAGGGAACATTCAGAACATCGAGTTGTTGTCTATGGGTCTGTGGAGAGTGTATCGACATGGTTTTTTCTGTGTTCGCTACACGTAAGTATTATGTTCTCGAAACGCTCCATAGGACAGTGGTCACCGCCCCCTCGACCCGGGTCCCTCCCGTCCCCTGCCTCGCCCCTTACATCACAGAACACTTCTGCTCTGCTGTCTGCTTCATTTCCGTGAAGGTGGCCTGGGCTTTTTCTTTTATGGTGTCCAAGTCCATGTTCTGGAGATTCTGGAGCTGCCCGAGAATAGAATCCTTGTCCTCTTCCTCCTCCTGGTCTTCGTCTACCATTTTCCGGAGATCTTCGGGCAAATCCACGTCATCTCCAGCCATCTGGATTTGGTTCTCATCCATTTCACTCTGCGCAAAAGACACAAACGCGGAGCTCGAGAAACCACGCGGAAGCAACCGAACCACCGAACAAACAGTAAAAGCAGCAGGAAGACCCTCCGCTGGGGATGAATGAAGCGAATGGCACGCTCGGCTGTGTCTCCGCGGAGCCTGGGCTCGGTAGCAATCGTGGGGGCTGGGGGGGGGGGAGCTGGTCGCCGCGCCCCTCCCTCTTTCGCTGCACCTTGGGCCGATCACGCGTCCCACAGCAGGGGTCCCCGGGCCGCGCAGCATCAGCATCATCTAGGAACCTGTTAGAAAGCCAAATTCTGGGGCCCTGCCCCAGACCCCCTCCCCCCCCCCCCCCCAATCAGGAGCTCGTGGGTGGAGCCCAGCCTTGCGGGTTTTAAGAAACCCTCCTTGTCCTGCGGTGCCAGCAAAGCCGGAGAATCACAGACCGACTCGTAGACTCTGCCTCAGGGTGGCTTTGCGAGCTTAAGCAGTCTGTGACTCAGTGGCCCCCGGCTGTTCCCACCCTGGAGGGTGGGGGCTGGGCTCACCGCAGCCTGACCGGGCTCCGTCACCGTGGCAACTTCTGCTTGACCTTTGACCCTTCCCCCTCTTCTGCTAGGCACAGAGTCACGTCAAATTCAACCTCCCCCCCCTTCGCACCCGGAAGTATGTCTGCCACATAGCCCTTGGTTATTAAGTGAATCGGCTGTGTCACGGCTGGTACTCACATCCTATTGTGCTAACTGCGACCGTCACAGTTTGCCTTACATGGTTCCTTTCGTGACTCCACGAGGGGCCGTTCCGCAGCGACATATAGTGCGTGCCCCCCCCCCCCGTCGTAGACATTCCTTTACCCCTTTGGCTGTGGGGCCTTTGTGTCTTAAGTAGAGAGAAAAATCCAAAGAAGTTTCCCTGGGAAGGGTGAGGGTACTTTCTATGCCCAGATGGCTGTATCCGATGATTTCTGAGATCAGGTTGTGACAGGAGGCACACAGGGCGCCAGGGGCCCAGAAGATTACAGAGCATTAGAAAAGCGAAGGATGGGAAAGAGCTCAGCAGACTTTGGGGCTCTCCCACCTTGTCGTGCGGTGACCTTGCATGACCCTTGCATGACCAAAGGGCATGCAAATTCACACAAAGATGAAATGATCGCTTAGGCCTTTTTTTAAAGGATATATCTCTTTATTTGAGAGAGAGAGCGAGACAGTGCGAGCAAGTGGGGGAGGGGCAGAGAAAGAGGGAGGGAGAGAGTCCCAAGCAGGCTCTGCACCGTCCGTGCGTAGAGCCCGATGCGGGGCTCGAACTCATGAACTGCAAGATCGTGACCCGAGCCGACCTCAAGAGTCAGCCACTTCACTGAGCCACCCAGGCGCCCCACGAACGCTTAGTCTTCATCAGACCTCACCGATGTGATTTTAGAAAGATTTTGACACCTGCAGCTTTCCCGGATGGCATGAAGGTCAACACCTACAGGAGACTATGAATTCCCCTCGCCTGGGTGCTGAGAATAAATGACTGTAGACAGACATCGGTTGTCTCCGGGTACAAAGAGCGAGCCAGAGTGAGGTGTATGCTCTGTGCTCCATCGGTAAAGTGGATTTCCTGGGCCTTCTCCAGCTCTAGGGCCCCGTGGCTCCCTCCGAGTTCCTTCTTCTGGTGGGTCTCTGGGCAGAGAGACGGCAAGCCGGGTTTGCAGAGACGCTTGAGAGGCTGACTTGGGATGCAGAAAGGACGTGCCCTTTGGGGGTACACCCTGAAGGCCTCTGGGAAGAGCCGCTCTCGGCCGGGCGCAGCCTCCCAAGGGCAAGAAGCCTCTCCCTGCACTTGGCCAGGCGTTGGCCCCTCAAAGCGCTTAATGGATTAATTAGTTCCTCGTCAAACTGTTGTGGGGATTAATTAGTTAATCCGCAGGGGCTCCCAGCCAGTCCTCCATTTCTATTTATTTTTTATTTACCTACTCTAGAAGTTGCCTTTCTTGCTAATTACCCTCTGGGCGGTTTTTGCGGGGAGGAGAGGAAAGGCAGGACTTCAGCCTGGCCGTTCTCAGTTCGTGGAAATGCACGACCTCTCCCCTCTCTTACGCACCCCGAAATAAAATAGAGTGATTTGAAATGGCTTTCCTGGGAATGCTGGCACCCCCCACCCCTCTGGTTGGGAATGAGATCTCTGTGGATGTCACCAGAGTCAAAACTGGCTGGAGAAGCTGCTGTGGCCTGGAGGGACAGGTAGCTAGAGAGGGGACAGGGACAGGTAGCTAGAGTGACCAAAGCGGGGTGGGCTGGCCAGTGGGTGCTCAGAGAGCCGGCCCGTGCATGAGGGCCGTGTTCCCTGCCTTCCTTTCACCCAGCAACTTCGTCATGCTGCCTCGGGGTCGGGGGGGGCGGGGGGGGGGAAGCTTTGGAACAGATTTTCCTTCAGGGAGGACTTTCAGGTTTATTCTCTCTTCATTCCTCTTGCCTGGGGCAGGCCGAGCAGTGGCGTTGGACTTTGCCTCACAACTCACAGAGGGGCTCTTGATTGGCACCTTCTACCAAAGCGTTTCTCAAAGTGGGGTCTCCAGGCCAGCAGCATCGGCAGCTCCCGGGACCTTGTTAGAAATGTACATCCCCTGGGGCACCTGGGTGGCTCAGTCGGTTAAGCATCCGACTTCGGCTCATGATCTCATGGTGCGTGAGTTCGAGCCCCGCATTGGGCTCTCTGCTGTCAGCACAGAGCCCACTTTGGATCCTCTGTCCCCCTGTCTCTGCACCTCCCAAACTTGCTCTCTCTCTCTTTCTCTCAAAAATAAATAACCATGAAAAAAAAGAAAGAAAGAAATGCACATCTCAAGCCTCACCCAGACCTGCTGTGGGGGCGGGCCCAGCAATCTTCAACTTAGCAATTGCCCTCCCGGTGATTCTGGTGCATTGCTTAAGTTTAAGAACTCTCCTTCCCTTGAAGACAGGACTGTGACTCACTCATCTACACGTCTCAGAACCTAGCAGAGTGTCTGGCATGTAGACACAGACAGTAAATGTTTATTGAATGATTCAAGGAGCCTGTGGTCAGGGACTACAACAGCGTTAACAATCCTTAAACGCACAGGTCTGCTTTGCCGTAAAGAGCTCTATTTTCATAGCTGCTGACTTGCCTTTCCACTCCCGTTGGGCCAGTGTGCCGGGAGGTCCACTGTTGGCTTGAGAATCAGATTGCCTGAGCGTGAGGGTGACCACCACCACTTATAGGCTGTGTGACCTTGGGCACCTTACACAACCTCTCTGAGCTTTACTTTCTTATCTGTAAATTGGGATTCTATTATTTGCCTTAGAATTGTAGAGGATTAATTAGATGACATCTGAATTATTAAGCAGTCAACCGGGGGTGGCTATTCATAAACAGGATAACTCCCAGGGCTGGGCTGCAGATTCGCTTCGGATAACCATGACTCCTGCCTATGGCGGTCAGCCTTATCAGAGCCCTTGCTCTCTTCGCACCTTCCCTCTGGCCTAGAAATGGCCCCCCGCTCTCGTTCCACAATCACGTTCCTGGAAGGCTGGGCCTATTGGTTTCCCTTTCTGCACGATGTCTTCCGTGCTGGGAGAAAGCTGCCGGGCTTCGTCACCCTTTGCCAGACCCATGGGAATGTTTGTGGGAGCCGGCGGATGAGCACTGAAAGAGGTTCCAGGCTCACGACCAGCCCTCCGTTCCCCCCATCCCTGGCTCTGTCCCTCCCTGGGAACCTTGTGCCATCAGGTTCCCAGTACTGGACCTCCTGCCCTCCTCATCAGGCTTAGCAGGACCCAGCCCAGGAGCTCACTGCACTCTCTGGGGCGCAGGCCTGGTGAAGGGGCCTGAGAGGATCCAGAATACATTTAGGCCGGGAATTCGGGGTCACGGGCAGCCCGAGTGTGGTCTAAAAGAGGGCCGTGGGCTCTGGGCGGGCCTGTCTCTTTGGCCCTAGAGACTTTTCACCCCATGTGAAAGAATGCAGTCCAAGGGACAGAGGGGAGCCCTCTAAAGCATGGCGCCCAAGGCGGGTGGCTCCGATTGTCCAGTCTAAAGGGAGTATTTGGTGTTGTCCACGGCTACAGTCAGAGTCCTATCGTCACCATCCTTCTAGAAAGACAATGCTATTGACCGTCTTTCAGCAGCACGGTTGCTTCAGGTGACCATTCCAGCACTGGGATTGATTTCCTTGGGTAATCGACTAAGGGTAGGACAACCAGGTGGGGCCGGCAGGGGCTAGAGGACAAATCGAAGCCCTTGGGAACCAAGCCTGGGCCCCAGCCTCATTAGTGCTGGGTCCTAACCACGTGAGCTGGCCCCAGACCTAGGACAGGCCAAGGGCAAGGGTCCTGTGTGTGAAAAGGGTCTCCTGTGGCGGAATGACACGATTCCCCCCACCGCGGCCACCTATGGCAGTGAAAGACCTGGCTTCGAGTTCCTGCTTTGTCACTTGCCGGCCCCATGACCTTTCACAAGTCACCTTACCGCTTCCGATGCCCGGGGGAAGGGCCCTAGAGGATTACTGAGCAGATCGAAGGAGATGTGCCGTGACATGGTCCCCTAAGCTTCAAAGCCCTGGACGAGGGTGGCTGTGGCTATCAATATTTTTGAGAAAAAGGACAGTTGGCTCTCACAATCCCTGCTGAAAGGGTCCCCACGATAAAGAAGGCACGGACAGTGACACAGAGCGGGGAGAGTATCGGCCCTGGAAAGAAAGATCCGGGCCAGAGCAAGCCATTAAGAAGAATAAATGAAATTTATACGACAGCCCCTGTGCGGCCTTGTCTCCTGGCCTAATGAACCTCCCTGATGACGGGGCCTTGTCTGTAATCCAAGCAACGAATGGCTTGCACAGACTTTCTGCTGCCCACTGACAAATCAGCCTGGGGAGACCAGGAATATTTTGACACATCAAGGAAAGACAGTAATGCCTCCGCACACCCCCAGATGCAAGTTATAGACGGGATGAATCAGCTCCAGGCAGGGAAGGAGGCTGAGCCTGAGAACCACGGTGTGAACGAGTGAGTGAGCGAGCGAGGGAGTGAACCAGCCGACTGTTAGGGGCCAGACAAGCTATACTTTACTCCCAGAGGTTCTGTCTCAGAGGTCTTCTCATTTCTAGAAATCTTATCAATTTGGGATATCGTTTAATGCAGTTAAAAGCTAATTATTTTTATGCCGGCTGGCCAGAAGCAGTTTTAATCTCTTGGTTTTTAACCAGATTTATAATCTTAATTGCCAGCGCTGAATGCCCCATTATTTAAATAGCCCCACACCCTGTGACTGATTTCTGACCTTTCCCTGAAGGCTCAGCACCACCCTGGATTCACGCTGCGCCCTAGATTTTGACACACTGGCCTTCACCTTGTACCAAACTTGAGATACGTTGACAAACGATCGTATCTTCAACAGTTAACCGTTAAAAAGCTGAGCGTTCACCACATTTTTCCAATCTAGTCAATCAGGGGGCACCTGGGTGGCCCAGTTGGTTAAGGGTCTGACTCCTGATTTTTGGCTCCCGTCATGATCTCACGGTTTGTGAGTTCGAGCCCCACGTCCAGCTGTGTGCTGGCCGTGTGGAGCCTGCCTGGGATTCATTCTCTCTGCCCCTCCTCCACTCACTTTCTCTCTCTCTCTCTCTCTCTCTCTCAAAATAAATAAATAAACATTAAAAAATAATCTAGTCAATCAAACCTGGATATATAGCAAATACCTGTTTGTTTGATTCTAGCCAGGTTTTATTTTGGTTTCGGTTTGTTTCTTCCTCTTTGGTCTACACAATTCCAAACAGCTAAGATTAATGGATTTCTTTGTCGAGTTGATCTAACACTAGATGTTTCCATCTCTGTGAGGATCACTGGCTGCCAGTCTTTACAAACCTCCTCTTACTGGCCTAGGTATGAGTAGAGGGGCTGTACTGGCTTCTAGGCAAGGAGACAGCCACCCCTCGTTCCTGTCCTGCCGGAACCTGAGACCCTGGGGGAGCGGGGTATAGATTAAAGAGCACAGCCAGTCCACAAACACCTCCATGGAAAATTAAAGTGAGCATGGCCTGCTTTGCCAAAGGTAAAGGGGTATTCGGGCCGGACCAGGAGGGAGGGAGGCGTGAGGCCCGGGGGGCCAGATTCTAGCAGACCCACTCACTCATCCTTGTTCTGAGCATTTGCCGCTGAAGGTCAGAGCCAAGTGTATGTTCTATCCCTTAGAACAGTGGTTCTCAACCCTCCCTGGGGCCCTGAATCCCGTGTGACGCCTAGAAAAATGGCTAGCACCCACCCCCAGAGGGTTGGCTCCAATGGTCCGTGGCAGGGGCTTTGACGATATCATTTGTTAAATAATTTTTTTAAATGCTTATTTTTGAGAGAGAGACAGAGCGCGAGTGGGGGAGGGACAGAGAGAGAGGGAGACACAGAATCCGAAGCAGGCTCCAGGCTCCGAGCTGTCAGCACAGAGCCCGACGCGGGGCTGGAACCCACGGACCGAGAGATCATGACCTGAGCTGAAGTCAGATGTTTAACTGACCGAGCCGCCCAGGTACTTCTAGGCGATATCATTTTTAAAACGTTTACCGGGTGATTCTCGTGTCTGAGCAGTGGGGAATCTTGTCTGGGGTTTGCTAGCTGCTACGTCCGTTGCACCAACGTCTTCCCTCCTCAGCCACTTGCACAGAGGGTGTGGATCTGACTTCTTCGGTCGAAAGTGTGCACACATATAGGACCCATCCGGAATGGGAATTTCTAGACACCAGCTGTGTGCGTCTTCCACTTCTATCCCTTACAAGGGCATTGCCGAGGGGCTCAAGGAGCTCCTAAAGGTCACCATCCAAGCCTCTCATTTTACAGAGGAGGAAACTGAGGTCCGGAGGGATAAAGAAACTTGCAGAAATGTCATTCAGCTGGTTAGGGGTTAGCAGCCTGCACTGCTGTGGCCAGTGGGGTCACATCGGCCTGGGGTCTTATCTTGCTTTGCCATTTACAGGCGGTGTGACCTTGGGAAACCCCTCTTCCTCTCCGCCCACCGCCCTCCCCACCTTCCTCTCCGTGAAGGGGAAATAATATCTACCTCCCTTACAGGGGTGGGGGCTGTCAGGATCACCGGAGAATGCCGGCATGGCAGAGTGGGGTGTCCCACATTGCCGCTGTACCCATGTCCCCTGGATCTTTCTCGCCTTCCCCATGTCCCCGCAGGACATTCAGTCCATGGCTCTTTCAAGGACACGAGTAGACGGAGCAAACTGAGCTGGGACAGGATGGGGAGGAGAAGGAAGGGAGGGCCCCTGGCCGGGCCTCGATGGCCTCCAGCCCCGCCCCCAGAAACAGCTGCTGGGGAGCAGGGGGGGTTTCTGTGTCTCAGACCCTGCTGCGCAGCCCAAGGGCTCCGGATCTGGAGGAGGCGGACAAAGGAAGGTCCACAGAACGCTCTCTTTTTTTAAGAGGCAAATTTTAAATTCCGTTCCAAGGGAGCCTCCAACGTGACATTAGTCTAAAGACAACTCCACCGATAGATTTTCTTCTATCTTCACCTTTATTCAAAATGAATGATGCCCTGAATAGAGCAGACCAACACCAGGTGTAACTAAATCATATAGCTCAGCAGGGGGCACAACATTATTTTTCAATGACTAACCTAGATTGACAATTCCGTTAATAGGATTAGGGTTCATTGTGGAACTGTTTTCTCTTATTAATTTGGCTTGACTTACATATACATTTTGAATTGGCTAGGGAGAGGGGCACATTTGTTTTTAGAAAGCATCGTGTGGCTTTCTTTCAAACGCGTTACTTCCTCTCTTTGCCGAAGTGTGGCATTTGAATTATAACACAGACTTTGTACTTTATACAGTTAGAATGTCTAACCCAGACTTGTTCTTTTCAGGAAGAATTTATTTTTAATGTAACTCTTACAGCAGATAAATTCTTTCTGCTGTTTTCGATACTTGGTTCTCTGTATTTTTTTCCCCCTTGTTCCCAATAACATCCGACATTCGGCAAACATTTCGTGTGTGTAGGTGTGTGTGCACACACAATTTCTACACGGCAGGCACCGTGCGAGGCGCTGCGGACAGAGATGAACAGCTCAGCCCCTTTGTTAAAGGGCACACAGTCCAGCAGGGGAGACTACCCAGGGTGGTAAGATCACGTAAGGGACGTGCACTCGGGGATGATGGGAGCGCGACAGGAAGGGCAGTGGGGAGAAGAGGGTCACAGAAGTTTCTAGAAGAAGTGGCACTAGACCAAAGTCTTACGGGCAGGAAAGGGGTCACGGAGAGCAGAGTGGAGGGAGCAAAGCAGGAGGAAAGTCCAGTCCGAGCAGGGAGTTGCAAGAGACGAGACCGGAAAGACAGGAGCCACTTAATGGCCTACAGGGCAAGGGATTGGGACTTGATTCTCGGAAGTTAGGATAAGGTTTGTTTTTTTGTTTTTTGGTTTTTGGGTTTTTTTTAGCCAGGGGAGAAACAGGGTCAGATCTGCATCTTGGAAACCTCACTCTGCCATTTTGAGGGGAAGAGCCACTGGTGAGCTGTTGTAGTAAGAGAGGTGAGAAATGCTGGGGCGCCTGGGTGGTTCAGCCGATTGAGCGTCCGACTCTTGGTTTTGGCTCAGGTCGTGGTCTCGCGGTTGGTGGGTTTGAGCCTCGCATCGGGCTCAGTGCTGACAGAGTGGAGCCTGCTTGGGATTCTCTGTCTCTCTCTCTCTCTCTCTCTCTGCCCCTCTCCCACTTATGCTGTCTCTCTGACTCTCTCAAAATACAAAGAAAGAAGAAAAGAAAGGACGAGGCCTGCCCTTGGGGATGAGCTGAACCTGGGGAATTGGCTGGAGGTGGGGGGCGGGGGGTGGCGAAGGGGGCGTCGGTGGAGATGGGGCCTCCAGGAGGAGCAGCTCTGGGGGAGAGCTGGCTGGTCTGTTCTGGATATGAGCCACGAGGCGCCCCAGCAGGGGCAGTGAAACGTAGAGACAAGAGGTAGGATGTAGGAATAGCTTTGAGAGTCGTCCCACACAGACAGCTGGTTGGTAGCTGAAGGCCACAGCAAGACGCCGCCCCCTGGCCAGAGTGTGCGGATTCAGTGGGAAAAAGAGCAGACCTGGAATCTTCCAACACTGGGGGGGGGGGGGGGGGCGGCAGACAGGGGAAGGCTAACCCACGAAGAAGACACAGGAGAAACAGTTGCAGCGCAAGGCCTGGAAGCTGAGGAGAGAGAGGGCTTCCGGAGGAAGTGCCGGCCGAGGCGACAGGAAGGGAAGAGAGACACAGAGGTGTCCCGAGAAAATGGTAGAGACCCCTACTGCGTCCAGACAGGCTACCCAGCATCCGAAGGAGGAAGGTTTCAGCGGAGCTGTGGGAACCAGTGACTCGGGGAAGGTACCTACCTAGAAAGGACTGTTTGCTCAGCAGGTGCTAGCTGCTTGTTTTCCTTGGGAGAGATCTGCCCTTCTTTCTAAAGGAGAGACAACGGACATGGAAAAAGGCCACCCCCTGAAGATACAGGACAGGGGGTGATCGGCCAAGCGAGACCCAAACCTAACGTGAGCATCATGGATTCCTGTGGGCGCCAGGAGTCCTCGGGGTACCTGTGACTTGAAAGCCGGGGGACGTGTCCACAGAATGCACATGTGGGCAGTTTCTTTTTTTTTTTTTTTTCTCAACGTTTTTTATTTATTTTTGGGACAGAGAGAGACAGAGCATGAACGGGGGAGGGGCAGAGAGAGAGGGAGACACAGAATCGGAAACAGGCTCCAGGCTCCAAGCCATCAGCCCAGAGCCTGACTCGGGGCTCGAACTCATGGACCGCGAGATCGTGACCTGGCTGAAGTGGGACGCTTAACCGACTGCGCCACCCAGGCGCCCCATATGTGGGCAGTTTCTTATGTACCTTGGATTCCTGCAGTTTGATCACTGCACTTATTTGCTTCTGTGATTCCTGCAATCATCGTCCAGGGCGCCGGGGTGGCTCAGTGGGTTAAGCGTCCGACTTCGGCTCAGGTCACGATCTCACATCTCAGGAGATCGAGCCCCGCGTCGGGCTGTGTGCTGACAGCTCGGAGCCTGGAGCCTGCTTTGGATCCTGTGCCTCCCTCTCTCCCTCTGCCCCCTGCCCCATTCACTCTCTGTCCCTCTCTCTGAGAAATAAACAAACATTAAAAAAGTAATAATAATAAAAGGGGTCGTCCCAAGACCCGGGTGCAATAAATGTCATTGTCATTAGCAGTGACCGATAAGCTGGGAGAGGAGGCTTTTTACTGTTCCCTGGGGGGCTGGGCCCACGTTCCTCCTTTTCCCAGTCCACATTTCCTCCCCCGACCAGTCAGCAATCAGTGAAACTCTTTCACGGGAAACGCCAGCCAAATAGTTGCTTTAGAAAATACGGTTCTAATTCCAAAATGTGACATAGTTATCCTCATTAGATCTGACAGCTCCCGGGAAGACATTTTCCTCAAATCTGCTCTCCGTTGGGCCTTGGTGAGGGGAAGGGCCCAGAACCGCCTCCTGCTGGCTGTGTGACTCCTGTGCCGGTGACCCTGGGGAATTGTGAATGAGGCACCCAGGGGGCATCCCTCGTTAGCTGGAAGACCTAGTGAATGTATCCAGCTCCCCGTGGACCGCTAATACCATTAGAATGGCTGCTTACCCAATATGGACTTTATAAGACAACACGGGGCTTAGCAGTCTGCAGCCCGAGGGGAGGGAAAGTTTGTTATTAGGAGCTCAGGAAGGTCCTGGCGCCTCTTGCTTTCTGCCCAGCACTGCTTTCTTGTTGGACGGTTGTGTTCGTTCTCAAGGCCACCCTCCTGGGCGGAGATACGGTTTCGAGACGGTGGAGGGAGCATGGGACACAGAGAGCACTGGGTAGAAGAATGAGGAGGCTGGAGGTCTGTGTGGCACAGTAAGCGGTGTGACCTTGGGCAAGTCCCTTGATTTAAATGAGCTTTATGGTTATGCAGTGACATGGGCTTTTTCAGATATGTGAGAAATAAGTTTAATAAAAATAGAAATACCATTCAGACACTGGGGTCAAGGAGCCGAGTACCAGGGGCGGTCCAGGAGCCCACACCTGCTCCAGAAGGAGAGCTTAGACAGGCGGGAGGTGTCCCACACCCGGAGGTTATGGCTAATTGTTAACAACAACGAATAAAATCCTACAATTGGTAGGATTTGTCCTTACCAATGTCTTTTGATGACCTTTTTTTACAGTCGCCATGCCCTGCCTTCCATCCCCAGGACTTATAACTGGGAAGTTCGTACCCTTTGACCACCCTCACCCATTTTACCCGCCCCACCCCCACCTCCTCCCACCCCTGGCAACCACCAATCTCTTCTCTGTATGAGTTCTTCTTCTTCTTCTTTTTTTTTTTTTAGTTTTATTAAAAAAAGTTTTTTAATGTTCATTCATTCTTCAGAGAGACAGAGACAGGCAGAGCGTGAGCGGGGGAGGGGCAGAGAGAGAGGGAGACACGGAATCCGAAGCAGGCTCCAGGCTCCCAGCTGTCAGCCCAGAGCCCGACGCGGGGCTCGAACTCATGAACTGCGAGATCATGACCTGACTGAGTCACTCAGGCGCCCTCGAGTTCTTCTTTTTTTAAAAGATTCCACATACAAGTGAGATCATACAGTACTGTCTTTGTCTGACTTATTTCACTTAGGATAACACCCTCCAGGCCTATCTATGTGGTTGTAAATGTAAAGATTTCCATTTTCTAGAGCTGAATGATATATATGTGCGCGCACACACACACACACACACACACAGCAGGATGGCTGGTTTTAATTCAGTACTCGGATAAGTAATTAATTAAGTGAAGTAATCAAGATGCCAAGCCCCACGAAGAGGATGTACATAACGATTAGGGGGTCTGTTGCCCCGTCTCTAGCCTGGCAGCTCCTGGCCGGGCCTCCCCTGCGGCTCCAAGGGTGTGGTGCTGGCCACCGGCCCCTCATTCCTTTCCCTGGGTCACTGGACACACTGCCGTGGCCTGGAGCTTTCCCAATCACAGCGATGCCCGGGGGCACTGCCGGAGGTTCCAGAGCCTCCTTGCTCCTCATGGGAACATCCAGGAGATAAAGACCTGAAACTTCAAGCCCCAATATGGTTTTGGGGTGGCATTCTAAAGGTTCCAGGAGTCCTTCTGCACAATCAAGGAACACCTAAGAGTTACATCCATCTCTCCAGATAAGTTGGCCTGGTCCGGTAGGAGAATACAAGCGTGGCTTTCAAGGCCCAGGGAAGGACTGCCCCCCACAGTGGTCATTTCCCCGACGTCAGGGCTGAATATTCCAATTCCTTCTCCTCACCCTCAGTCACTGGCATTTCAAAATCCCTCTCCATCCTGCTGACCGCGGAGACGGCTAACACCAGTTTGTCTTCTGGCTCTCTGTCCTGGCGCACCGCGGGAGGATCCCGCTGCTCGGACACTCCCCTCCCAGCCTGTCCCCACACGGGGCCCCTCACGGGCGCTTGCCACCTCCTGTTTTGTGACAGCTGCTCCTTGGAGAGCCCACCAGGCCCTTCCAGGGGCGCCAGCACAGCAACCGCTTCACAATACAATGCACAATCTGGCCCTTAGTAGCAACCGAATAGACTCCCCCCCTCAAAAAAAAAAAAAAAAGTTCACGTCCATACATTTATTTCTGTCCCCCACCGCCAGAGTCCCTGCTACAACCCACAGACCGCGCGGAAGAACTGATCAGAGCGGCGGGGCCGGTCCCTGCGGCTCCGCGCGCGCCCTGCGTTAGGGACACCAGGGGGCGCGCGGGGCCCGGCTCCTGTCACCAGAGGATTGGCCGCTCTGCACGGACAGGAAGCTGCCGGCCAGGGGCTGATCTCAGCCTGGCAAACGCGTCTGTCCCCCAGCGCATCCTTCTAACCCTGGGCAGGGGATCGGGTCCAGAAGGCCCGCTGCGCCCCAAGCCCGGATGGGGCGGGTGCGAGGGGAACGTGTGACCTGTAACAGCCACGGGAGACGGAGGGGGTGTCCAAGGGTGGGGCTGGACTTCACGGGGTAAGGTGCCGCATCGACGTGGGGGCGTTTGTCACACCTGGCGACAACGGGACAAAGCGGAAGAGGAGAGCGGCGGGGTTGTATGATACATTTTCTATTGATTACTGTTTTATGGGCAGTGTAATTGGGTTGGAATTTCCACGTGCTGTGCGAAAAGCAGGCAATTGTCCTGCTGGTATTTTTAGCATTTTTTCACACTACAGGCCTATCCTGCAACGTTGTGCAGCATCAGTCCATTTTCACAAAATGCAGCCATAATATCAAAGAGGCCCAGGGAGGCCCCCACCTGAAAGCAAACTGCAGGGAAAGAGTAAGTGTGGAACGCTTTCAAGGGATATTCTCATCTATTTCTTTGGATTGTATTTGGAATTTAGTAGCGGCCCCCAGGTCCCGGGTGAAGCCATCAGACGACCCAGGATGGGGAGAGGCCGGGTGTTTGCTGGGCTTTTGGTGGGATTCACTGAACTCCTGAGCAGTACAGGCCGCCCCCAAAGCCTTCATGCAGGCTTAAGCCACAAAACTGCGCTTAGACTTTGGGGACACCTCGAACGCTGAGAGGAGCGATCGCAGAGACCTTGGGGGGCCAGAGGGAGCTGTGCTCAAATCCTTTCGTAAGGCACGCTTTTTCGTGGCTGAGAGGCCGACGTTCCCATCCCGGTTCCGTCGGTCAGTAGCTGTGGGTTTTTTTGCCAAGCTACCTGACCCCCCCGGGGCCGCAGTTCCCTCATGTCTAAAAAGAGACAGTGACATTAGATTCTTAGGTGAGCTCAAAGGTCTTACTCGGGGTCGAAGAAAAAAAATCAGGTGGGGTCTCACACGCATTATACATTTGAAGCAGCTATGGGAAAGGGGGGTATATGAGCCTTGGTAAATCACGCAATGAAAGATCCTGGGCTCCACTGTTGACAATTTGTTGACTTCTTCTCACTCCTGCACCCCACCCCCAGCTGGTTTCAGGGAGCAGAAGCCTGTGCAGATATAGTCACTGCCGCTCCCCTGGGCCTGATTCTCTCCAGAGAGGATATGAATGTGCACATTTCGTGGCTTATGATTCTGTCCTCTTTTTATAGCTTTTGTTGGGAGAGGCTCTTGTCCCAAGGGATAGCGTGACTCAGGGATCTGGGAATTATTTTTTCTTTGAAGACCGTCAGGGCCATGCTGCTGAGCCTTGCGTGAGGTGCTCATCCCTGAGGCTCTGGAAATGAGCAAGACCTTTGAGACCTCGGTGGGGAGAAAGCAAGCAGAAGCTCAGATTCTTGATCTCGACTTGTCGCACCGTTTGCACACATCAGTGTGCTTCCGCGAGGTCTTTGAGACCCCCAGCTCTTATTAGGAAGACATAAGACTTCTGGGCATAGAGATAATTACAGCAAAATAAGAGCTGTCCTCTGCTGAGCTCTTTCCATTAGGCAGGTGGCTGTACGAGGTCCTTTACGTGATGTTAGCTCAGACAAAGACTTTGTGAAGCAGGTGTCATTGTCTCCATTTTACAGATGAGGAAACTGAGGCCCAGATATTTTAAAAAGCCATCTGAGGTTGCACCGGACTTAAAACCCGGTTCTCCTCAAGACGGCCAGTGCTGTCCCTGGAGCTTTGGATAATCCACTAGACAATGGGAGTGGCGGGGACCGTGTCTAGTGGCCCACTCTTCCAAGATGCAAGCACAACGCAAAAAAAGCACGAGGCCGGAATCAGGGAGGCAAAAAGCAAAGACATGCTTTTCAAAATTCGATGGTTGCTGTGAAAATGTTTACATCTCACTGTGAGTTTTCCTTCCCTCTGTGAGAGCAGAACATGGTTCCTAGGGCATCTAAGGGGTCAGTCTCCCCCACAAGTTGGGGCTAAATTTAACTCTTGGGTGACTTCAGCACTGACCTTGCGGGGACAGCCAAGCTCTCTCTCCCCCTTCGATTAGTGCTTGTAGCTTCTGAAGTCAGCTTTCGGGGGACCCGCAGGGGACCCATGGGAGCCGTGCATCTGAGCCTGCCGTAACATGGGCCACACATTCTCTTCCCATCCGTAAACCAGGACTTGACCAGAATCTACAGGCGTTCGTTCTCACCGCCAGCACCGAGATGGATAGACGCCTCGTGCGGGGTGATGACATCACCTCCATAAAGAAGGAACAGACCGTTCCTTTGAAATACAGGCAGAATATGGTAGAAGGTCTTGGGCTCTGCCCTTCCTGCCTTTGTGGCCTTTGGCAGGACGGACTGACCTCCTCCATGCTTCTGCTTCCTCTACCATAAAACGGAGGTGATAATAGAACCACCCCAGAGGACTGTTTGAGGATCAAATGGGTTGATATGTACGCAGCCCATAGAACATTATCATGTGACGCATTATTTTGTATTATCAAATACCAGCGATATAAAATACCAGTGATTATTTCCTCCTTGTGTATTTACATAGAGAAGTTCTATAATCTTTACATAAATTTACATAAAAATAGCATTTGTGGCTTTTAGCTCCATTTGGTTGAGACAAAATGGAAGTTTATAGAGGTGAAATGACTGGAATCTACTTTTCATGAACTCCAAGTTCAATGCTCTTTCACGACATCAAACACCTCAACGAAGACAAATAAGTGTGTGTGTGTGTGTGTGTGTGTTCATGAATGTGACCCTTTGCCGATAATCAAACATTCTCCATGTGCTAGTATCTCAGAAATTATTGGATGTTTACTGTGTATAGAGCGTCTCACCTTTGGGAGCCTGTACTTTTCTCTGAGATGGACTCTGAGGCATGCCCTCTCTGCCTTTTTTTGTGTGAATGCGGCATCTCTTTCCATCCTAAAAGTAAAAGAATAGAATAAGCCATCAAAGGATAGACAGAGCTACGGACATTCCCACCAGACGCGGAGATAAACCTTCCTATGCCCCCAAACATCTGCCTCTCTTTCTATCATTCTACTGTCATAACTCACTGCAGACCCCTAAATCCCAACGGCAGCTTGGTTCTGGGAATCTCTTTAGGATGCGGCCCAGAGACGGGCAGAGTGGTTATGCCTAGTGTATGGTTGACCTCAAGGTGCTGCTCTAGATACGACTTGGGACCACGAACATCAGAATCACCTGAGTGCCTGTTAAGAATGCAGCTTCCTGGGTCTGATCTCACACTGACTCAGAATCCCTGGGGGCGCAGATGAGGGGAATGTATGTTTTTAACAAGCTCCCTGAATGATCCTTCTTCAAGTGAAAACAGCATCGCAGAATCCTGGGCTGGGGGGTCCTTAGAGGCACATGGGATTTAGGGATCTATAGAAAGCCATTTCCCTTCATTGTCACCCCTTCTGGACCCCAATTTTTGTACAGCGTTCCCTTCCCTGTTTGGAAGGAGGCATCCCCAAATAAGGTAGGGTAGATTTCCATAATGCTCTGGGGACCACCTACTTGGACTTGGGATTATGCTGGTTTGAAATGGACTCCCTTGCTCAGGATGACCTCGACAGAAGCAGACAGCTTTGGGGATGTCTCCAAAGCTCACAGTGACTGCCTCCCCTCCCAGCTGCCCAGAGACGGGCATCACTAGGGGCTAGATTTATACGCCGGCCCTGCTCTCTGACCGTATTGAATTGGCCCAAACTGAGTAAATGAAATCTTTTCTCCGGGATCTCTGGGACTGAGAAAGACACATTCGCAGTGTGGCTGGAACAGGTGAACTTGGAGGCCGTGGGCCACCATTTTCCCCAGTCCACCCGGTCTGGGTGGCCCAGGGGGAGCTGACCACTGAGAAGAAAGAACAGAGCAGCCATGCAGCCACAGGAGCAACGGCAGGAGCCAGGAAAGAGCTCGTGGCTGGCTTCCCACCTTATCCTGGTTCCTAGGTTAGGCCCGTGTGAGGCCTGGCGGGGTAAGGCATTATTTGCACGAAAAGGAATTCTGTTTTCATTTTCAGGTGGCTAAATTGGCTTCTATTTCTTCCCTTCATGTTTGGAAATCATCTTAACCATCACACAGAAGGCGGCCTGAAGGAGGGGCTGATCTGAAGCCATCCGATTAAATGACTGACCACCGGGCCCTGGGCGCAGGCCCTCCCTGAGCTCACTGCCCGTCTCCAAAGGTCGGGCCCAGGGTGGGCACCCGACAACACAGGCTTCCATATTCTGCCTTTGGAGGGGGGAAACAGGATAAGTGACTTGCCTGAGAGATCCGCGAGCCGGGGCTTGGGCAGAAGCAGATCTTTTCTCCCCAGTATTTCACTATGAAAATTTTCAAGCGTACAGAAAAGTCGAAAGCGTTTTATGGCGAAACACGTATATTCGCCATCTATAGTCTACAGTTAGCATCTTACGATACACGTTTTATTACATACTCACCCCTGTCTCTACCCGGTCATTTACCCATTTTATTTTTTGGTACATTTCAAAGCTGTAGACATCGGTACTCTTTCCTGCAAACACTTCAGCACGCAATGCCGTTTAACTACAGCTATGCATTTGTTGGTAGTTCTTTTTTTTTTTCCCCTTTAAGTAAAATTTGTCTACAATTAAGTGCACAGACCTTGATTGCTGGTGAATTTTATGTGGCAGCTAGACTCGAGACACAAGGTGCCCAGATTAAACGTGGTTTCTGGGGGTGTCTGGGAGGGTGTTTCCAAAAGAGATCAGCACTTGAATTGATGGACTGAATAAAGCAGATTGGCCCTCCTTGGCGTGGGGGGGGGAGAGCATCCAATCCATGGAGGGCTTGACTAAAACGAAAAGGCAGAGGAAGGGAGAATTCTCTCCTTCTCCGTCCGTCTGCTTGGGCCGAGATCTCAGTCTTCTCCTGCCCTTGATTAGGACTTACACCATCAGAGTTCGGAACTTTCCCGGGCCTCCCAGCAACTTTTCCAGGCCTCCAGCTTGCAGACAGCAGATGGTGGGACTTCTCAGCCTCCGTAATCACGTGAGCCAATCATGATAATCAATCTCACGTACCCACATATACCTGTGCGTGTATGTGTATGTATATTTCTCCTGTTGGTTCCGTTTCTGTGTGTAACCCAAGCCCCTATTAAGACATGAAAAACATTACTATCACCTGAGAAATTTCTCTCATCCCCAGCGAATACCTGCTCCCCACTCCCTGTCCTTTATCCACCATAGATTGGTTTTGCCTGTTCTAGAACTTTTTATAAATGGAGCCATATACTATGCTTCTTTTGTGTAAGTCTTCTTTTGCAGAGCATAAAAAACTTTTGAGTTCATCCAGGTGGTGGTATTTAGCGATGGATTGTTCCTTTTTATTCCTGAGTGCATTTGTCCTATATGAATATGTCATGTTTGTTTATTCATTCTCCCGTGAACAGACTTGCAGTTTGGCCAACATTTGGTATTGTGTCTTCTTAATTTTAGCCATTCTGGTGTGTGTCGTGGTACTTTAGTGTGATTTTCATTTTCATTTTCATGGTGACTAATGAGATCAGGTGGGTTTTTTTTTTTCATGTACTATTTGGCCATTTGTGAATCTTTGTGAAGTGGTTGTTCAATTCTTTTGCCCATTTTATTTTGTTTTTATTACTGAGTTGTAGAAATTCTTTATGTATTCTCAATCCCAGTCCTCTGTCAGATATGTTTTGCAAATATTTTCTCTCCATCTGTGACTTGCCTACAAATATTTTCTTAATGGGGTCTTTTGATGTACAAGAATTTTCAATTTTGATAAAGCCTACATCATTTCAAAATTTTATGGCTATTGCTTTCAGAGTCCTGTTTAAGAAATCTTTGCCTACTTTCAAGTTGCAAAGATATTGTTTTTCTCCTAAGTGCTTTATGATTTTAGCTGTTATATTTAGTTCTGTGATGCCTATCAAAGTTCGAGTAACAAATGTTTGCACAGAAATGACTGTACCACAACAAAGGTAAAGGGACATTTTACTATTGAGAGAGATGGTGGGGGGTTGCGGGGGGTAAATGGACTGTTGTTGCGTTCTAGGTGATGAAGCATTGAAAACTCAAGCAACAGGGGCGCCTGGGTGGCTCAGTCGGTTGGGTGTCCGACTTCGGTTCAGGTCATGATCTCACAGTCTGTGAGTTCAAGCCCTGTGTCGGGCTCTGTGCTGATAGCACAGAGCCTGAAGCCTGCTTCCGATTCTGTGTCTCCCTCCCTCTCTCTCTGCCTCTCCCCTGCTCATGCTCTGTCTCTCTATCTCAAAAATAAATTAAAAAATTTAAAAAAAGAAAGAAAAAAAAAAAAGAAAGAAAGCTCAAGCAACAGACCGGAAGCCGTGCCTCTTGCCAGAGGGAAGCAGGCTGGCCCCATTGGCCTGCTACCATTTCTTAAATTGGGCGACTACATAAATGGATGATATTCACACACACACACACACACACACACACACACACACACACAGCCACGTAGTTGGCAAATAACCCAACCCACAGGATTGACCACACCATTCAGGCATTCTGGCCTTTTCTCTATCCAGATAACTTAGGGACACCGGGACATGAGTTAACACACAAATGCCGAGTCTGTGACCAGGCCTGTTGCTTGGACGTCTTAAATGATTATTTCCACGATCAGATGTCTAGTCTAAGTTTCTGACAGGTTGCTTTGTATTAGCTCACTTGAGCTGAGAACATTAGGTGCGACTGTTCTGTTTCTTCATTATCCTTGTGTCATGTTTGTCTGTCTCCTCCCCCCCCCCCCCCCCCCCCCCCCCAGCCACAGGCGAATCTAGCCTACACTCTAGGGATGCTTTTCTTTGGTCTGAGCTTCATCTCAGTGCCAACACCGTGGTGGCAGTGGCATTTATTATTATTTCTTTGACTTTAATTAACTGCAGAGCCCAGCATAATACATTCTAGGTAGTTTATAAGCTACGATTTCTTTCAAAAAAGAATTCAATAGACAAGATTTCCATTAAATGTAGGCCTTTAGGGGTGCCTGGGTGGCACAGTCAGTTAAGCATCCCACTTCGGCTCAGGTCGTGATCTCGCGGTCTGTGAGTTCGAGCCCCATGTCGGGCTCTGGGCTGACCGCTCGGAGACTGGAGCCTGCTTCCGATTCTGTGTCTCCCTCTCTCTCTGCTCCTCCCCTGCTCACACTCTCTTTCTCTCTCTCAAAAATAAACATTAAAAATAATAATAAATAAATGTAGGCCTTTGTCCTTGTTAGTCAGGTTCCTCTAAGTCATTAACCTTTCACCTATAATCATCTTAGCAAAAGGACTTAGGCAACTATTACATAAGGGATCGTTAGCAAAAGGTCCAGGATGGCAGCAAGAGATACTCTTATTAAATGAGAAATTCTTTTTTTTTTTTTTAAATAGGCTCCATGCCCGATGTGGGGGCTTGAACTCACGACCCTGAGATCAAGAGTTGCATGCTCTACTGACTGAGCCAGCCAGGTGCCTGAGAAATACTTTTACTAAATACTTTTTTTTTTTTTTTTTTTTTTTTATTTTTGGGACAGAGAGAGACAGAGCATGAACGGGGGAGGGGCAGAGAGAGAGGGAGACACAGAATCGGAAACAGGCTCCAGGCTCCGAGCCGTCAGCCCAGAGCCCGACGCGGGGCTCGAACTCACGGACCGTGAGATCGTGACCTGGCTGAAGTCAGATGCTTAACCGACTGCGCCACCCAGGCGCCCCCTAAATACTTTTTTTAAAAAAATGGGCATTTAACTTCAAGCTCGGGCTTCAATTCTTTGTTGTTATTAAGAGTCTTAAATGGGGGCACCTGGGTGGCTCAGTCGCTTAAGCGGCCGACTTCGGCTTGGGTCATGATCTCGCGGTCCGTGAGTTCGAGCCCCGCGTCAGGCTCTGTGCTGACGGCTCAGAGCCTGGAGCCTGTTTCAGATTCTGTGTCTCCCTCCCTCTGACCCTCCCCCGTTCATGCTTTGTCTCTCTCTGTCTCAAAAATAAATAAACGTTAAAAAAAAAATTTTTTTTTTAAAAAAAGAGTCTTAAATGGATTCTACCTTAAATTCTAAAAAAATTACATACAGATTATGCTTAAAGACCAGTCTGTAGCAGTGAAAAATTGGCGGTGGTACTCACATTCCGTAACGCCCAGCTAAAATGTTACTGATGTTTTATTTTTACTTTTTATTTTTATTTAATATAGCCAGGGGAATGCCATGGCAATTTACTTTAAAAATGGTTCTGTCTAGGGGCACCTGGGTGGCTCAGTCGGTTGAGCGCCCGACTTCGGCTCAGGTCATGATCTCACAGTCTGTGATTCGAGCCTTGCGTCAGGCTCTGTGCTGACAGCTCAGAGCCTGGAGCCTGCTTCGGCTTCTGTGTCTCCCTCTCTCTCTGTCCCTCTCCCACTTGCGCTCTCTCTCTGTCTCTCAAAAGATAAATAAACATTAAAAGCATTTAAAAATTAAAAACACCAAAACCATTAAAAAATGGTTCTATCCATCCAACTAATCATCTATAAGCAAATATAACAAAATGTTAACTGTTGACCTTTTTCAGAGGTTTATATGGATATTCATCATTCTGTTCTACTTTTCTGTAGCTTTAAAATCTTCATAATAAACAGTCTGCAAAATTACCCACAGTCTTTGGGAAGCCAAGTCTTAGGACATAATCACCACGTTGTCCTTTCTAGCGTTTAAAAAAAGATAAAAAAAAAAAAAAAAAAGATCGTGCTGCATGTGCCTCTTCCAGGAGCAATGCTTTCTTACAGTTTGAAAGCTTTCTACGCGCTAGGAGGGCGAGTTTGGGCAAGACCGTAGAGACAGGCTCACAGTTCGTCATCTGAGCACTTCGGCTGAGGCTAATTAAAACGAACCTTGACCAGAGCAAACGTTAAGCCGCTTTAAGAACGACACATAGATTCATTTATTATTGTTCACTGCCATCCCTACCGGTAGGACACAGTAACTGCTGAGGCTGGGAAATGGGTCCCTGAACAGAACATTCCTTCCTAAGGCTAGAGGCAAACAGCACGAGATAAGCGTCTAAAAAAGCAAAGACAAAGAAACCGGGGAGCCCGAAGAAGGTATGGCCAGAATTCATCGCTTTAGGCTCTTAAAGGGAAACGAAGCCACGCGTACTCACTTCTCCTCAATCATTTGCTTTTGGTACTCCTCATATTCCTCTCTAGTCATGCCTTGAGCTGCTGCAGGATCAGAGGTCCCTCCTTCTTCTTTCTTTTCTTCAGACCCGCCACCAAATCCTAAGTTCTTTACCTGGTTGCTGATCATAGTTTTCATAAAGAAAGCCATCGTTTCTGCTCCAGAAAAATCAAGCCAAAACTCAGGCAGAACCCGAAGGCAGACGAACAAGCAAACGAAGACAAAACTCTCCAAATCTCAACGACGGCAACACGTTCAAGAGCGAGGGACTCTGCACAGCCTCATCTGCTCAAGGGCATGATGGCAGGGAAGAGCGGTACTCGGGCGGTAAGCTGGATTAAAGAGATGAACTCCTTAATACAGGGAGGCAGATGGTTCAGATAACTAAAGCACACCATCGGATGCAACCGACCACTTTCTGAATTAATACACGAGGCTAATTCCAGAAGCGAAAAAAAAAAAAAAAATCCTTCACGCTATCTACCCATTTCTCAATTTGAAATCATTGAGCGCAGCAGGGCTCGGGCGAGAGTCTCGTTCCGATTAATCAGAGCTGTCCGATTAATCAGAGCCGACCGATTACACGCCTGCAATGGAATTTCCAAATTCCAGCCCCGGAGCACCACATCCTGTTGAAAACGGAGTCCGGTGAGACTCAAAACCCAAAATGCTTCATTAAGCAAAAATAATCCTTTGATCCGTCATTTTATCTCATCGGACTCTAAGTACTATGCAAGGATTTGCCTTTTGGTTTGCCTGAATTCCGTGCCGCCTCGGTGGTTACCGGGTCCCATACAGAAACACCCAGGCGAGGCGAGTCTAAAGGGTGAGAGGGCGGGTCCTTCACTGGAAGGAAGACCCGGGACATCACCTTAGCCTTCTCCTGCCCGGAAGGTGTTACTCTTCTGCTTGGAAACGTGGCACCACTTTCAGGGCTTGAGCCCAGAAGGTGAGCACAGTGCGAGTTAAATCATCCCTGTGTGACGGGGCCACCTCTCCCCCTTATATACAGCCCACTCCCTGGATGCTCTGTTTACGCTCGCTGGTGGACTTGGGTAAAACTTTTGACACGGTTTTCTAACACGCAGCAGATTCTCAATGGCCGTGGTTTTCTTCAGGTCAAGGGAGGAATCGAATACGGCTCAGGCTTTAATCTGTTAGTATCTTTCTAACTAAAGCACTCCAGGAGGAGGTGGGACGGCGAAGAGGTGGGGACTCTTTGTAACCTGTGCTGATTATTTTATCTGTGGGCATGAGCCCTCTCGGGAAATGGGTCCCCTACATTGTATACAGAACTGTAGGATCTGGATTTTTGCCCAAAATGCTCGCTTTTATATATTCTAAGATGGCTTGTCTTTTACTGACCTATTTAAAGATGTTGCCAGAATGGTCTCAATCTGGAAGACTGACAAAAGGTTCGGAATGAAACAGGAACCGTACTGAGTGCTTGGCTTGAGAACGTGCATTCGTACCGGCTCCTTTCACTTAAAAATTTTTTTATAATGTTATTTTTGAGAGAGAGAGACAGAGAGTGAACAGAGGAGGGGCGGAGAGAGCGGGAGGCACAGAATCGGAAGCAGGCTCCAGGCTCCAAGCCGTCAGCCCAGAGCCCGACGTGGGGCTCGAACCCACGAACCGTGAGATCGTGACCTGAGCCGAAGTCGGACGCTCAACCGACTGAGCCACCCAGGCGCCCCCACTTTCACTTTTAGACACACTGCTTGGAGCTCAATGCATTCGGACCACTGCCTCTCCATTTCCATTTCTAACCCGTTTCCTCAGTGGAGGGGGGTATTGGACACTTCAGCTGACGGGGTAAAAGCCACTGCCTGGGATTCCGTCTCTTTTCCCAGTCCAGCACAGCTCTCCTTTAGACAACATGGCAGTGTTTCACATTAAAAACCACTTTTATTTCCCAAAGAAAAGTGACCATCTGTTGCAGATCTGGCCTATGTTAACAGTTTGGTTCACAAAGTGAAATCCCCCAAGTTCTACTTTTGTGTGGGAAGGGTAATCGAGCAGCACAGAGAGACCTTCAGGTGGCAGCTACAACCCGTGGCAACTATTCAGGACTCACGCCCTGGTATTGCTGTTTTACCAAATCAAATCTCTCATGGTCTCCCCAGTCGAGAATTCCACCGAAAAAATGGGATGTCTTTAAAATCCTTTTATTCCTCAGTTTGTTACACTGGCCCTTCCACTTGGACATCCGGGAAACTCTTCGCTGCTGTGTCAAATCTTTTGATTCCTCCGGAAACATCCCAAGATTTGTGACATGGGACAGCCGGGTGTAGGCCTACCGAAGATCTCTCATCACACCTGAATAAAATCCCAAATCTTTACAATGGCAAGGCGGGCAAGAACTCTCCCCAACGCCCCGAGCGAACTCCTCAGCCTCTAACTGGCGCCCAGGGTCTATCTGTGCATAGCCTGCTCTCGACCACCCCCTCCCAGCAGGCATACCGATTGGGCGTGACTGTCGTCTCCCCCGATTTCTTTCAAACCCATCGAATTGATTTACATCTCTTAGTTTATTCTATCCAGTATTTCTGTGTGTTCTAGCAGAAGAGGGTCTACCATTTTCTGAGACCACTTCAGAAGACTCTTTTACAACGCTCCCAGCCCGGGGGGCCAAGTATAAAGAAAGTGAAGGTCATGCTTCGTAAGCGGCAGAGCCAAGATTTAAGCCCAGTTCTGTCTGACACCAAAGCCCTGTTCTTTCCTTTTAATACTACACGGGCTCTCAAAATTGGAATTACTTGGCTAAATAAACAGTGCTTGCCAAAGGAGATTAAAGTACTTTTTAAAACTGCCATTAGTAATGATTAAGAGTTCCAGCTTAACTACACTTTTACCAGTATTTGGTTATTAAAGGTGAAAGCATCAAATGCAGTTTTAATTAGTTTGTGTTTTTCATTACCAGCGAGGGTAAGCTGTACCCATTTTCATTTCTACTTCTCTTTTTACGCTTCCGTGCGTTGATTCTGCGTGAGGTAGGCCGCCTAGGGTACAGCACAGAGCAACAGATAAACACGATCACAACCAGGGCCTACTTGGAAAATAAGGAACTCCTTATTACCCGAGATCAAGGAAGGAGAAAAGTAAATTTACTAAAATATTTCTTTATTTGAATAAGGTCAATGTCATTTCTCGAATTTCAGCTAGCATCAAATAACAATCAGAAAAAAAAACACTTGACAAAATGTTACCCAATTGAAATTAACAGTGGATAGAAAACCCTTTTAAACTTTAAAAGAAATATATTAAACAGGCAAACATACAGGTCTAAAAAGTTGCAAGTGGTGATTTTACATTAGATCTTATAAATAAAAAAACCCCCCATATAGTCGTTTGTTCACTATCTCCCTGCAGTAAGCACATGAACAGGAAAAGATAATCACATCTTAATATTCACAACTGTTATTGAAATTCTTTACAAAGATTGTTATCTCTGCAATGCATCGGGTCAGGCAATCCCTTATTCAAGTAATTTCTGTTTTCCCCAAGTTATCAAAAAGTACAATTGTCTGAGATAAAATGCCACAAAAATTGCAATCAGGAAAGCAAAAGGCTTTAGCAGGCGGACTCTGAGATGGGAGTTCTCACGGCTTCACCATGATCTGGTGATTTTGTAAGTTTAAAAGCCATCAACCAAAGTGCCAAGAGCTACAGGCAACAACCTGGGTTTGGCATGTGGCTATTAATAAACCAAGAGTTTTAGTAAAAAGAACATCACTTGTTAATTATAACAGAATCAGTGCACATTTGCTAATGTCATTGATGATGACAATGTTATATTATGCTCTCAGCTCAGCTTTAAACCAACAGAACCAAAGACTTCTTTTTTTGCATTCCTCATCCTAGTGGTTCTCAGACATTAGTGTGCTCAGAATCAGCTGAGGTGCTCGTGGAACACGACATCCTGAAGCCCCGCCCCTGAATTCTGATGCAGGTGCCCTAGAATGGAGCCCCAGAATCTGCATTCTGCACGAGCACACCATGACCCAGATGGTCCACGGACCACACTCTGAGAGGCGCTGATGAATACCTCCTTGAATACCTCCAAAACATCGTTTACTGTCTGAGGCTTCACAGGGAAGTTTCAAGCTGAATAAGACATTCGAACAATCAGAACACAAGTACATACATTACATAAAAGCACTAGCCATGGTGTAGCTGGATTTCTTTTTAAAAGTGGCATCGTAAGCACAATGAGTTGCACTAAAAATTTAAAATCAATTTTGTTTTAATCCAAGGCACCTGTAAAATACTTGCTGGTGTGAGAGAAGTCAACAAATTCAATTACACAAAATAGTACAGAAATGAAAGGATCCTGGCAGTGACTGATTTCTCCACAGAGCGAATATTTTTCTTCAGAAAGGAAGCTACCTGAAGTCTGTGATTTGGAGGAAAAGAAACCGAATTTCAAATGATATGACGAAGAGCCTGTGCGAACTGCTTTACTAAGTGATTCTCAAGTACATGAAATTACTAAGTAAAGGAGAAAAAGGTGCACGCGCTCTCGTAGACGCGGCTGCCCCCCCCACCCCCGGGTCAGGAGCGGCCGCACGGCCCCTCCGCACGCGGTGGACGCGGGGCACACATGTCCGGTTTTCCTGCCGGACGTCCGGGCACGTGTGACCGCGGTTTTGTAACACCGGACAGTGTGCGTGCAGCCTTTCATCTCAAGAGGACCTCCCAACTGTCCCAGCCCGCAACCTCAACATGCTTCGGAAGGGTTTTGTCTTTTTGGTTTTCTACACATTAAAAGCAAATTCTGTGATGATGTCTCTGAAACGTGAATTTCTGAATGTTACTGCTACCAAGGACACACATCCGAGAAGCATGTTCTCTGTGAAAGTGACCCAAGCGGAGCGGGCAGTCACTAGAATATTCTCGTTCAGCGTTCCAGGATGAACGTTAATCTAGAAAGCAAGGCTAGGACTGTGTGCGTATACAGTATGGAGTAGGGACTGCTGAAAGGCAGAGTTCCCCACAGCCTTCGTAGAGACTTTAGGCAGTTAGCCCCATCTGTGGATGACATTTGAGAACAAATTCAGGAAGGTCTGGAAGAATGAAACCATACTGTTTTGTAACACAGTATTATTTTGGCTGCTGTGACAAAGGACAGATAACTACTGAAGAGTATTTTGCAGCCAGTAAAAAATAGGTCTACATCAGCTGTGAAAACATGAGGTCTGCATTTTAAAATGTCCTTTACCGACCGTTTCTAGAATACCTAGAACAACTATGTACAAAGACTACAATAACCCCTTCCAGCCTGACATTTCAAGGTCAAGCTTCCTCACAAGTGCTTCACAATATCCTTAGTTCTGGCATTAAAAAAAAAAAAGAAATCGGGACTATCAATTCTATTTTTGAAATGCTGCCTTCAAAACCTTAACACTGCTTCTACTACAGACTCCTTGATTTAAACGACACCAGATGACATGGAGTCACATTAACCAAAACGTAGTGCTAGGTTTTGTGAACTTGACCCTCAGGACATGCCATCAGAGCTGAATTTACACACTGTTCAACATGGCAGAAATGAGTTCCTTAAACTACAAATAACCCGAAAATCATTTTCATTAATATTGAACGGACACTGTTGGAATGCAGGCGTTCGAGAACGTGAGCAGCCGTGAAATGAACGTTACCAGGCAGAAGACCTATAAAAACCATGATCACAGGAACGTTTTCACCTAAACGGTTTTTCAGGCAAACAGCAGCTATTAACTTTCTTCCGAAATTCCCTTTAAAAGTGAAATGTATCATGGATAATCGGAAGGAAAAATACTTCAACACTCTGAAGCCTATTCTCTAGATCCTAAAGCTCTCAGACAAAATATTCTTTGATTTCAAAGGGAACTGCATTAAAGGCCTGCAGGACTGGGTCAGAGTGGGAAACTCTGATCTCTAAGAAAAGACTCTGGTTACAAAATGGACATGATGGGGAGCTCTTAGACCACAGAGTTGGTGGGGGGGGAGGGGGGGCAGGAGGGCAAGTGTATTTATGTTAAATAAAGAAACCTCCAACACTGGAGACGTAGGGGTAACTTTCACATCTGGAGGGTGCCCCCAGTTTCTATTATTTACCATCTTCTTTATCAATATTCTGTTCAGTGGCTGTATTCTACTGGCCAGAAATTCACTGAAACTTAAATAGATTTATGTACTATGCACAAATTTACATGTGGTTGTCTTTGTTTTAAGGTTTATTCTTACCGCAAATCAAGGTTTAAACAGTTATTTTATACAAAATTTAATAATTTAGACTATGAAGCAATTTAAATACTTAAATTCCCTCAAAAAGACAACATTTTGTACACACATACATGATGAACACATAGGAAAATGGTGGTCAAAAGAATTTTTTGGCAGCTGCTTCTTGCTGAGTCCTAAGGAAAAAGAGAAAGAAAAAACCCCTGAAAGTTCTATATGTTTTACTTTAGAAAGAACAGGACTGTTTAAAGTTGAAATACACATTGTCTTTTGGAGTAGAAGATGCACTAAGATAAACATACGAATATTCTATACGTGCACTCCCACGTGACTGAAATAGACTAGAAACAACATTTGCTTTGTGTAAACTGAATTCTATAAGTACTGAAATGTACTTATACATCACAGTACTATGATGAGCACTGAGGACTTCGAGCATTTAAAATTAAACAAGTACAGAAAAATGTTCAGTTACATGTTAGAGACTTACCTATACATGATATAACCCACGAATAACACCGTTTGTACCACTACAAATATAACAAAGTGCATCGTAGATAAACACGATGGAAATGGTGGTAGTTCTGGGCATTTTGGCCTTTCATTTGATGGCTGTAAGGCAAAGGACTTTGTGTTATGGTTAGTCAAATTGGTATTCTAGAAAAAGAAGTAAATGTGCAATCTTTACAAAATTCATGGTGGACTACATAAACTGAAGCATTTCATTTATTCATCCCATAAATATCTTCCACCCCCGTAACTTTTACCACCTTTTAAAGTTCATTTATTTATTTTTTTAGAAATCTCTACACCCAACGTGGGGCTCAAACTCATGACCCCAAGATCAAGAGTCTCGTGCTCTTCGGAGTGAGCCAGCCAGGCGCCCCTGCCACCTGACTTTCTGAAAGAGTAGATGATACTGGAAGGCCTCCACCTTCGTGGTCCAGTCACTAACTCGTTGCCATCTGGCCCGAATCGTCATCACAGTGACGATGAATATTTTGTGCTCTTGATGGTCACAAACCACGAATTCCCTGGACACATCCGGTTTATACTTGCTGTACTAGAGTAATTATCAACAGTATCCCATTCTCAAAAGTGTTCTGGTTCAGGCAATTACATGGTTACATTCTTCGGCACCAACATTGCGGTTGGTCACGTGGTTGCCAACATTCTTCGGTACATATGTATCCACAGCATCAACCTGGTCATTGCAACACAGGCTGAAGTTGGGAGAAAATAACCTCAAACGGAGCTAAGGGAATAGGCGATAATGCTTTGGATGAGAGGTGATGGTCAGTAAGAAAACTATTAAGTCATATTTGAAAAATATGTATATGCAAGACATATATAAAAAAATAGTTAAGAAAGACAGTATCTAAAAATATAAAGGAGACAAGATTACATGTTAAAGACCTAAGTTCTTCCCTTCTACCACATACTAGCTAATGACCTCAGGAAAGTTATTTAACATATTAATTTTCTTTCCTAAACAACAATAGATATTTTTTAAAAATCTGGTATTAGGACTTCCAGGAAGGTAGACTACATAATATGGACCAACTCACAGAAGACAACCGGCAAACCTAGAAACAAATCCAATCTAAAACGAACACCTGTCTGGGGGCGCCTAGGTTGAGCGTCCAACTCTTGATTTCAGCTTAGGTCATGATCCCAGGATTGGGCGATCGAGCCCCGAGTCAGGCTCCATGTGGAGTATACAGCCTGCCTGAGATTCTCTTTCTTTCCCTCTGCCCCTCTCTCCTGCTCATACGCGCGCGCTCTCTCTTAAGTACAAAACAAAACAAAAGACACCTGTCTGCAGGCAAAGGCAGCAAACAAGATAGCAAGAAATTAAGGGATCAGCATTTTAGGGGGGAAAAAAAGGCCAAAGGAAGACAACTTTAAGTCCATGGATCAGGGCTCAGTGGCTCAGTCGGTTAAGCACTGGACTTTGGCTCAGGTCACGATCTCTTGGTTTGTTGAGTTCAAACCCCACATCAGGGTCTGTGCTGACAGCTCAGAGCCTGGAGCCTGGCCTCAGATTCTGTGTCTCCCTCTCTCTGCCCCTCCCCTGATTATGCTCTTTCTCTCTCTCTCTCAAAAATAGACATTAAAAAATTTTTTTAAATAAAAAAAAAACCATGGGTCAGAGAAGAAATTAAAATGGAAGTTAAAAAAACGTTTATCGAAAGATTAATATAAATATTCCATATAAAAAATTATGGGATAGGAGGAACATTTTCTGCTTCCACCTCTGAAGGGCTGACTAGGAACAGCTCAGTCACCTTGACAACAAGACAAAATATACGAAACACCTGTTTACAAACACTGGCCACAGGCAGTGGCCCGGAGGTAGATTCTACACACAGGGAGGGCCCCCAGAGAGAAGCGAGTGGTCCTACTGAGCTAAGAAGTCAGATACTGTATTTTAGGGAGGCTAAGGAGGCTGTATGTGACAGAATATGAAAAAGGGTAACAGCAGAGACAGAAGTCTCTGAAGTTTGCAGAAGAGTCCTTCAAATCTTTGGCTGAATCTAATCTGTACATGCGTGGTGCAAAACTCCACATGGCTAGGGGAGAACTACTCCAAGCAAGAGGCCAGACAACTCCCAGAGCTCACGGGAAGGGCTGGGAACAGTCTGTTTTCCCACCAGCCAGCCAGAGACACCACTATAGTGGGGAGAAATGAACTCTTAGACTGGTGGTTCTCAACCAGGGGCAGTTCATTTGGCCAGAGGACAGCTGGCCACGTCTGAAGACATCTGGATTGTCACGACTGGGAAGTGCCACTGGCACCCAGTGGGTAGAGGCCAATAACACACAGAACGGTTTCCCACACAAAAAAAGTTTGTGGTGCAAAATATCAACGGTGCTGAGAAATCCTAACCAGACCCATCCTAAAAGGTAGGCTTAAAAAACATACCTTGAAGAGATCAAACTAACCCCCCAAACTTAACTGTAGACCACAACAAAGTCGAATACTATTTAAAGGAATACAACAAAATCCACAACCAGTAACATAAAAGTATAAATGTTTAGCATCCAATGAAAAATTACCAGGTATGCAAAGAAGGAAACTTGACCCAGTCTTAGGAGAAGAATTAATCAGTAAAAATAGACCCAGAAATGACACAGATGATGGAATTACCCAAGAAAGACATTAAAATATACTGTAAACATGTCTGGGCTTACGAATGCAGAGAAAAATACAAACACGATGAGGAAATGGAAGATATAAAAAAGGGACCCAAATGGAATTTCCAGAGACTAACACACAAAAAGATACTTTGGAGGAGATTAGCAGGACATTAGACACTGCAGAAGAAAACATCAAGAAACCCGAAGACGTGGCAATAGAAGTGATCCACAACTAAAAAAAGTCTAACAGAGGTGCATTTGAGCAGCTCAGTTGGTTCAACATCTGACTCTCGATTTTGATTCCTGCGTCGGCTCGGAGCTGACAGCAGGGAGCCTGCTTGGAATTCTCTCTCCCTCTCAAAGTAAACAAACACACATTAGAAGAAAAGAAAAGAAAAAGTCTAACAGGAAAAAAAAAAAAAAAACCTGAAAGAAACATGGCTAAAAATTTTCCAAATTAAAGACAGCTATAAATGCATAGAACCAAGATATTAAGCCCCAAGCAGAAGAAAAACAAAAGCAAAGCATATCATAATGAAACTGTTGAAAATCAGTATTAGATTAAAATCTTAAAAGCAGAAAAAAACACATTGGGCACAGAAAAACAAAAGACTGACAGACTTCTCGTTAGAAATTATCGTATAAACTATGATACAATCACACAATGGGGCTCACGTGGCTATAAAAGCAGTAAGGAAGCCATGCACACTCCTGTGGCCGTGTGGAGAAGGGAAGAAAGCAGGGAGAAGACAGACGCACAGTATATGCTACCATCCGTAAGAGTAGGGGAAGATTTGACAAGGGTTTCTGCTTATATTAGGAAAAGAAACAATCGAGGGATAAACTACAGACCGCCCCCAGCCCCAATTCATTTCTCTCATTATAGAAGTAGCTTGAGCATCTTTTCATATATGTACAAGCTTTTACTTTTTATTTTAATGATTAAAAAAAACTGTTTATTTAGTTTGAGAGAGAGGGCGAGAGCATGAGCAGGGGAGGGGTAGAGAGAGGGAGAGACAGAGGATCCCGAGTAGGTTCTGCACTGTCAGAGTGCAGAGCACAGAGTCCGATGCGGGGCTCGAACTCACCAACTGTGAGACCACGACCGGAGCCGAAATCAGAACCAGATGCTTAAGTGACTGAGGCACCCAGGTGCCCCAGTACAAGCTTTTCCCACGAACACCACTCATTTCTCCAGCACATTTTTAATTGGGTTGTTTCACGCCGAATCTCCTCATTTTGAGGAGACTGGATCACAAGAGGAAGCGGCAAGTCCTACAAGCACGTGTGAATTTGATAAGGGGTTTGAAGGGCAGTAAGGAAGTTAAGGAAAAACTTCCAAGCAAAAGACTTAACAAGCACCACAGGCCCATTGTCCAGTGTCGTCTCTTATGCACATCCAACTTGGGTAACTGTTGCCTATTTTTATCGTTATGGCCACTCTCTAAAAACTTACCTGGGGCTTATACTTAAAAAACAGGCCTAAGAAAGTAAAGTACCCCTCCCCCCCCCCCAACCGAAAAAAACCAGAAGAACTTTTAAAAAGTGCACGAAGTAAGACAGGAAAAGCTGTTGGGAAAAAGAAGAGTCTCGCCTAAAGAAAGGCCACAGTCAGCCAGCGTCAGACCTGTGCTTCCCACAGCCCAGGCAGAGACACAGGGGCTACTCAGCAGCCGTGAGTCTTGCTGTGTCTCGGTGAAGGGTCAAGAGATACCACTTTTTTAAAGCTGTTTATCTGACACCACTGCTGAAAATAAGACCTTTTTTTTAAAGGAAAATTTACGGAAAGAATCTAGGAAAATAAGTCAGAAACTGAGACAGCTCCAATGATAGGAATAACAAGTTTTTTTAAAAATTCTATTCAGTAGGGTATGGGAGCATGGAACATATAGACATTTGGATCGTATGGAATAATTTCACCTTAAATATTAAAAATGAACATTAGCACTCACTAAAAAGTTCAAATATTTTCAGCAGAATACGTGTTCTCCCTGGGGCTCCTGGGTGGCTCAGTCGGTAAAGCGTCCGACTTCAGCTCAGGTCATGATCTTGCAGTTTGTGGGTTCAAGCCCCATGTCGGGCTCAGAGCATGGAGTCTGTTTCAGATTCTGTGTCTCCCTCCCTCTCTCTCTGCCCCTCCCCTGCTTGTGCTCTCTCTCAAAAATAAACTTTTTTTAAATTTTTTTTTTTTTTTTCAACGTTTTTTATTTATTTTTGGGACAGAGAGAGACATAGCATGAACGGGGGAGGGGCAGAGAGAGAGGGAGACACAGAACCGGAAACAGGCTCCAGGCTCCGAGCCATCAGCCCAGAGCCTGACGCGGGGCTCGAACTCACAGACCGCGAGATCGTGACCTGGCTGAAGTCGGACGCTTAACCGACTGCGCCACCCAGGCGCCCCAAAAAATAAACTTTTTTTAAAAAAAAAGACTTAATAAAAAGAAAAGAAAAGAAAAGAGAAAAAAGAATATGTGTTCTTCCCTTTCTAACTAAGGAAGGCTGACAATTATAAAAGCAGAAGGAAAAGAGCTTACCATATTTCGCTGCACCAAGTGATCTATGTCCCTCTTTACTATGTGGAGGTGTTCTTTGATGTCATTGAAGTGCTGGGTCGACTCATAAACTCCCCCTGCAGATCCCGGATGCTGGAGGCCACTGACCAGTCTGACGGTGTCACTCATGGAATTCCTGAAACAGAAAATCCCCTTAAACAAGAGAAGTGCTAGAAAAATAATTTTTTCAGTCACATATTTCAAGTGGTTAGATGTATTTCTAAGTCCAATATGGTAGATTATTAAAAAAATCAGTATTTAGAAATACTGAATTGTCTTCAAGATTGGAAAATAATTTACAAAACTACAACTTAACATTGCATCTTTCTTTTACTACACAGATCATCTAAAAACAGCCACATAGGGAATACCGCTAAATAATTTGTGCTAAAACCAATATCATAAATGGATACTGAATAATGTAACAGCTGATACTTTTTTTTAAATGTTATTTTGAGAGAGACTGCGTGAGCAGGGGGAGGGGCAGAGAGAGAGAGAGGGAGGGAGGAGAGTCCCAAGCAGGCTCTGTCTGCACTGTCAGCGCAGAGCCCGACGCGGGGCTCGATCCCGTGAACCATGAGATCACGACCTGAGCCGAAACCAGAGAGTCACATGCTTAACTGACAGAGCCACCCAGGCGCCCCGATAATGGGTGATACTCTTAATGGACTCAGATCTAAGTGTTTAATGTTGTGCAATAAAGGATTAACTCATCAGCTCTGGACTGCACAAACCCTGCATATTCCGAAGGTTTTGAGGACCCGCCTTTGAAATATCTTGCCTAATAAGGGCCTCCTTCTCTACCCGGAGCCTTGGGCCATGCCAGATGGTTTATGCTAACCATGTGATTTACGTTTTTGTTTGCATGCGGCCCATGTGGTATCAGTCTGACCTCTAGGGGGACTGGAGACTGAGCAGTTAAGGTCAGTTACCTGCGTGCTCCACGCCTATGTGACTGACCCCTAAACCCTGGACACTAAGGCTTGGGTGAGCTCCGTTGGTTGGCAAAGCTCTGTGCGTGTCACTCATCGCTGCTGGGAGGAATAAGCACTGTTCATGCAACTCTACTGGGGAGGACAACGGGGGAGGACAGCTTGTGCCTGGTTTCTCCTGGACTCCACACCAGGCATACGCCTTCCATCTTTGCTGGTTTTATTTTATATCCTTTCATTATAATAAATCACAACTGTGCGTACTTCCAGGAAATCACAGAACCTGGGGGTAGTCTCAGGGACCCTTTAGACAAACGTATTTCTACCTATTTTTCTACGCAGTTCCCTCATATAGCTCTTTATACAAACCTAGAACTTCAACTAGAACCCAACTAAAGAAGCACCTGTTTCAAATACAAGGGAAAGCTGGCTGTTTGGCATACTGGTGTGTCAATCTCTGATGTGGTGTCTTTTTGGAGACTAATTTTGACCTTATAGAACATTTTACTTTATGCACGACTTCAAATACAATTTCCCTGTAAGACTGCTTCCACTATTAGATGTAAGACAAAGAGTTCTAACACTGAGTGTGACCTTTGGTTACGAGTTTGAACACGACAGTAAGAGACTACAAAGGGTTTCTTTTGTTTGTTTTAAGTAATGGCAGAAATGTAACAAAACTATTTACTAAGAAAGAAAGGAAGATTCGTGAATTTCAAGTTACCCGAAAACGTCATTTTACTTAAAAAGCTCTATAAATGCAAGCAGTTTATGTTATTAACATTTGTATTATGATACATCTCCAAGTGTAGGGATTTTTTGGTGAGGTAGATAAAATACGAGTGGATGGGCAAACTGATGGATATGCAGGGGGTCACCACGCTAATCTCTCTACTTGTGTGCATGTTCGGAAACGGCCATAGTCTTTAAAAATCCTTACGGGTCTCCATAACCTCTTTGTGGCTCATCTTTCTAACTCTATTTCCTAATGCTCTATTTTATGTCTAGACTCCTGTTGTCCCTGAAGATATCTTTCACTTTAAGCCTCTGGTCCATGTTGCTTTTCCTGGTTCTGACCCTTCCCTCCAAGAGCAACATCCTAAAATGGAAAGCCTAGTTCAAATGGCTGCCTTCCTCTAGTCTCCTTCCCGTGAACCTTCAATGCTAAATGCAGCCATACCCTAAACACACACACACACACACACACACACACACACACACACACACTTTCTTCTCTGTAACTATAAATGGATTTTCTTCCTCATTGAGCACATGCTCCCCCAGAAAAGGGGGCATGTCTCTGATTTCCTGACAATGCCTTTGACAGTTATAGTTCAATTTGGATAAATGAATAAATAAGTTATCTAACTTATTTCCCTGGAGTAAAATGTAGTTTAAAAACTAAAAGCTTTCCCAGTTAAAAAATGGGCAGAAGGCACGAATAGACATTTTTCCAAAGAAGACATCGAGATGGCCAACAGACACATGAAAAGATGCTCAACATCGCTCAGCATCAGGGAAATGCAAATCAAAACCACAATGAGATATCACCTCACACCTGCCAGAAGGGCTAAAATTAACAACACGGGAAACAACAGATGTTGGTGAGGATGCAGAGAAGGGGGAACACTCTTACACTGTTGGTGGGAGAGCAAACTGGTGCAGCCACTCTGGAAAAGAGTACGGAGGTTCCTCAGAAACTTAAAAACAGAACTACCCTACGACCCAGCAGTGGCACTGCTAGGTATCTGTAGTGCAAAACATACCGATTTGAAGGGATACACGTACCCCGAGTTTACAGCAGCATTACCAACAATAGCCAAGTTACGGAAACAGCCCAAATATCCATGGACTGATGAATGGATAAAGATGATGTGGTGTACATGTATATATATGTGTATACAAACATAGACACACACACTGGAATATTAGCTATAAAAAAGAATGAAATCTTGCCATCTGCAATGACGTGGATGAAGCTAGAGTATTATGCTAAGTGAAAGAAGTCAGAGAAAGACAAATACCATATAATTTCACTCATGTGGAATTAAGAAACAAAACATAGATGGGAGAAAAAAAAGAGAAGGAAGCAAAACATAAGAAACTGAACTGAGCGAACAAACTGAGGGTTACTGGAAGGGATGGGCTGGATGCATGATGGGTATTCAGGGGGGCACTCGTAATGAGCACTGGGTGTTGTACGTAAGGGATGAATCACTAAATTCTACTCCTGAAACAAACATTACACTATATGTTAACTAACTAGAATTTAAATAAAACTTTGGAGAAAGAAAAAAAATTTTAATAAAAAAACAGAGAAATACTTATACATGTAAGTAAGAGTTCAAAAAAAATTAAAAAAATAAAAAACAAGAATAAGTAAAAGCTCTGCCGGAAGAAAACAAAAAAAGAGGAACTCAAATGTCAGAATTACTTAGAAAGAACAGTCTATCGGGCTGAATGTTAAGTATAGTCAATCTCCAAAAATCACATTTGAGTTATATGAACAAGACTTTCAAACTTGCCACAAAATATCTCAAGTGCTTTCTGAATAAATGGCACGTGTTGATTAAAATTTCTTAATGGCACACATGCTCGAGAAAACTCACGGGAGTCTAAGCTCTTCCATTAAAACTCAAATTAAGGATGATATTTTAATATGCCTAAATACTTAGCAAGAACAAAGTATCCCAAAATATAGAACTTCCTCACAAATCTGCATTTAAGAATATTGCTTCCCAGAAGCATGCAACTGCTTACACATAAATGTCTCTTTAATACACAAAGACTGAGTCACTTAATGTGTTCCCATTCAATCGTTCATTCATTCATTCGCCTGTTGACCGTGCCAACACAGATTTGGTACATGTTATGAGCCAGGCAATTTTTAGGGACAGAAAGGGAGAGAAAAGCAGAGTTCCCGCCCTGCCGACACTGGTGGTCTGGCAGGAGAGCAACGTGACGGAGGCACGTCTAGAGCTCCACGAGGAAGGGGCGTTCATCTCAGCGGGGCCCTGAGAGTGGAGTGTTGAAGGATGAGGAGGGTTCCATGGAGGTGGGACCGGTGGAAGGAGGGGACAGGTCAAGTGAGAGAGAGAGAGAGAGAGAGGGCTGGAGAACCCTAGAGAAAAACACCCTTTGAGGGATGTAAGGAGGAGCCACAAGTGAAGAAGGCTGAACTGAAGCAGAGGGGCCAGAGAGCGAGTGCTGCACGGGGACGTCTTAAAATGTCCCCAGTGAAAGGGGTGGGAAAGCGCCGGCTGCCCCAGGAAGCCCTTCCCAGTGAAGACGGGACGGAAGGTGATCAGTAGGGGTACGATGGCAAATCACTGTGGTTTGGAAGTGAAGACAGGTAGTTTGGCCTACTCTTTTAGGAACTCAGATAAAAGGGAAGAAAAAAGAAAAGCAACAGTTAAAAAGGTCAATTAAATTAGTTTAAAATTAGTTTTAGATACCAGAAAAGCAAACCCTTTTACAAATGGAAGCCGCAGCACTGAAAGAAAGTTAAAGGTAGAAGACAGAGAATCACTGATGGAACAAGGGTCAGCAGTGGTAGAAAGAAGGGGATCCAGAGCTAAGGATGGGCCTGGTCTACCCTATGTGTCGAGGGGTGGAGCAGAGAAAAGGGACGTGGAGGGGGCGAAGGAGGGCCTGGGTTACAGGGCCTGAGGACAGGATGAGTATCCTGGGTGAGATAACGTGATGATCAGGAAGGAATAAAGGTTGTTAAGCACTTAAGTATCGCATTACAGGGCCAGGTTGAAGGTACAGAAACGGGTAACCAAGAGCAAGGTCCCAGAAGAATATGTGAAGATATTTATGCAAGGGGTGCGTGGGTGGCTCAGTCTGCTAAACATCTGACTCTTGATCTCCTCGGCCCAGGTCACCATCTCACAGTTCGCAAGTTCAAGCCCCACACAGGGCTCCGCGTTGACAGTACAGAGACCCTGCTTGGGATTCTTTCTCTCCATCTCTCTCTGCCCCTCCCCAGCTCGTGCTCTTTCTCAAGATAAAAAAAAAAAATTAAAAAGGCCTAGCACAGTACCTAGAATGCAAAAGGCACTCAATAAATTAGGTAAAAGTAAACATGAAATGTTCAACACTCCCTACTCACCGAAAAGGGCATTTATACTTTGAATTCAATATTTAAAAAATATAACTAATTAACAGATGACACAAACCAACACACAAACGGTAGAGCTTGAAAAGCATTTGTAACTCTGTTCATTGAAAAGGCCTAGAAGTGGGGCACCTGGCTGGCTGAGTCAGTAAAGCATGTGACTCTTGACATCTGAGCTGGGGGTGTGAGCCCACATTTTTTAGTTTACCACTAAAAAAGATAGATCATAACATAACATAACATAACATAACATAACATAACATAACATAACATAACATAACATATAAAATAAAATGGTCTAGAAGCAATGACAACCCAGTAGCAATAAGCACCAGACTGTCTATACAATATAGTCCATTTCCTAGTAAAAGAAAAGGGATCCAGGGGCTCCTGGGTGGTTCAATCAGTTAAATATCCGACTCTTGATTTTAGCTCAGGTCATGACCTCACAGTTTGTGAGTTCAAGCCTGGCGGAGCCTGCTTGGGATTCTCTCTCTCGCTCTCTCTCTCTCTGCCCCTCCCCTGCTCACGTGAACACTCTCTTTCTCTAAATAAACAAACTTAAAAAGAAGACAAGGGATCCAAAGAAAAATGCCTTTTGCCACGTGTGGGATGGAAATGCCTAAAAGAAACATGGAAAAGTCTTTCTTTCTTGTTTCTTTCTTTAAGTAGGTTCCATGCCCAATGAGGGGCTTGAACCCATGATCCTGAGATCATGAGTCTCAAGCTCTACTGACGGAGCCAGCCGGGTGCCCTGAAATCTGGAAAGTCTCACACCTTAAAGAAAAGAAGCTATCGGGGCGCCTGGGTGGCGCAGTCGGTTAAGCGTCCGACTTCAGCCAGGTCACGATCTCGCGGTCCGTGAGTTCGAGCCCCGCGTCGGGCTCTGGGCCGATGGCTCAGAGCCTGGAGCCTGTTTCCGATTCTGTGTCTCCCTCTCTCTCTGCCCCTCCCCCGTTCATGCTCTGTCTCTCTCTGTCCCAAAAATAAATAAAAAAAAAACATTGGAAAAAAAAAATTTAAAAAAAAAAAAAAAAAAAAAAAAGATAAAAAGCTTCTGGGGGCGCCTGGGTGGCGCCGTCGGTGAAGCGTCCGACTTCAGCCGGGTCACGATCTCGCGGTCCGTGAGTTCGAGCCCCGCGTCGGGCTCTGGGCCAACGGCTCGGAGCCTGGAGCCTGTTTACGATTCTGTGTCTCCCTCTCTCTCTGCCCCTCCCCCGTTCATGCTCTGTCTCTCTCTGTCCCAAAAATAAATAAAAAACGTTGGAAAAAAAAAAAAAAAATTAAAAAAAAAAAAAAAAAAAAAAAAGAAAAGAAGCTATCAAACACTGCTAAGTTCTGGGGTTATTTCAAAATGACACAGGAGCTAACGGGCTGCTAGTGACCAAAGACGAGCCTCTCTGAATATCACTCGTAAAGACTAAGAATCATAAGGGCAAAATATGTTAAAATCCATGGGTTGAAAAGAAAGAAAACCACCCCTCACTACCTCATCATTTAACCTTGCACGGTGCCAGGACACCAACTCATGATTTTGAAAAATGGTAAGGAAAAAAGAGTCAAGTATTTATTCTGCCTTTCTTGGACTGTTTCAGAATAACAAACAAGTGATGGGAGAAATTCTTTTTAACCGGACAGGGAACCTGAGAAGAGAGTGCCACCTTTCAACGACCTCTAAGGAAATGAGGGATTTAGGCTCCAGCCATCACTGTCACTAAAATTTGGAGAAACTGACGAGGGTAATTCATAATGAATAGCTCAGGCTGACACCAACCAGTTATTAATAACTGTTGAACCTGGGGGCATGGGGATATGAGGGAAGGCTTTCATGCTCAACTTCTCTGTATGTGTGAAAATTTCTAAAGTGAAAATAACAATTGGCAAGGCTTTCCGGTATGCTAGAAAATAGCACTTCAGAGTAAGGGGATAAGGAAACTAGTTCTGACTGTTGCGACCTTCTATCATTCAGAGCTTTTTTTCCTTTTTCTGTAAATTGAAGGGGACTGTACCTCATGCTTCTGCTCAAAAAATTCTATGATTCTCTCTAAGGATATGACAATCCATAAAGACACAAATCACCCTTTCCATAAAAGGCAAGTATTTCCTGTCTCTTTATAGTTTTTTTCTGAAGCTTAATCCAGAAGGAAAAAACTCTAGAGGACAAATTTAGAAACTCGAGTTCAGATTTTACACTCACTTATGGTAGGCATGACATTTGTTCTCAATCGGCAAGTGGGAATTTACAAGGATTGCTAACTACCCTAAATAAGTCCTTCATGGATAATACAGTCGGATGGCTAGGATGACCACTAATTGAATCTTAAGATGTTTTAGTACGACTGTTAAGTGAAACAAGCAAAGCACAAAAGGGTATCTAGAATATGCCACCATTCACATACGAAAGAAGGGGATCTAAGGAAATACACATGTGCAGAAGAAACACAGGATGAACAAACTAGAAGTTAATGGGACAGGTGACCAACAGGGGGTGGGTAGGAAAAGGCTAGAAAGAAGGGGAGAAGTGGGGATGGGTGCTAGTGGTGAAGAGGGAGCTATACTTCAGTGAACACATACATTTCAACTCTTAGAACCTTGCAGAACATAGTATTTACATTCCCTTCACATACCCAAAAGACACACACTGAAAATCAACCAGGATGTAGGAAGAACACAAACGCTACCAAAGAAATCTAACTGTATTCTAAATGCATATCCTAACCACACTGAAGAGAATGGGGAAGAGGAGAAACGAACTAAGTAACTGTCTGGAAAACAGGGTCTGCATTACAAACTGTAAGTCTAGAGGCAAAAGGAACTTTACATAAATCCATCAGTAAATATGTTTCTCACAGTGATAGAAGTTGACAATTTGAAACCACTTTATGGGTACGTTACGTGCACACTAAAATTAGTAGAAAAAAAGAAATCATAGGTAAGAACCAGGTTTCTCCCTCTCAGAGAAAGAATTTTCAAATCAGGAAGGACGAGGTAAAAAATCAACGCTGTAATGTTCAGTCCAGTCTGGTCCAACCAGAATCCAAAGTGTGTGGTTAATCTCGGGGTTTTTTTTTTTAAATGCAAATGTAGAGTGATGGGTACAAAAATAAAGATAATCGTATACATGTGGGTTATTACACATTCATATGTTCCAGACCTCTGTCTACTGAGATATCTACAAGCAGTGGCACCACAGTGGTAATGAGCACACCTAGTGCCCAGATCTAGGGTTTCTAAATACTTTTCTCCAATAAAAGGAATCAGGGCTCACTGAAGAAGTGGTTGATTCTAGAGCTGGGACAGAGAAAATACAAGATGTGCCTGAAACACAGTGTAACACCAGAAAGTAAAGAAATGCTTTAAAAAAAAGATGGGGCTTGTCGAAAGAACACAGAAGCCAACCTGAAGGAGTTCTTAATTACCAGAGTTGAACAATGTGAGCAACAAATAATGATAGTATCGGATCGCAATCCACAGAATATCCATGGGTCCATATGAAATAAATGATTGACTGAATAAATAAATGGGGGAGAACAGAAAGCTGGTCCTTAGGGAATTCCCAAAAATACGTGGGAAGGAATGATGAAAATAGGAAAAAAATAGCATTTGGGAAACATCTCATTCTTGTTTCAGGCACAACATCAATGGAGGCTACAATTAGCAAGCAAAAGTTTAAACTAAAACAGGACATTACAAACTTACATAGTCTCAAAGTGTCTTTTCTGAAATATAATTAATCACCAAGGGAAAAACAGTAACTTTAAAGTAGAGAAAGCAGGAAGAAACCCCCATAATCAAGTGATCACCGCCAATGTCAACAGGAACGAGACATACTGACATCACGAACATGATACGATGGTGCATTCTTCTCAAAAGTGCAGAACCTCCATCCAATCGTGAGTAAACACCAGACAAACCCAAACCGAGAGGCAGTGGACCAAAAAAGCGCTCACTGCAGAAACTGTCATGGGCATGAAAGACAAGGAAGGAAGGACTATCTCAGACGGCCGAAGTCTAAAGGGAAATAACTAAATGCAATGTGTGTTGCTGGACAGGATCCTAGAACAGAAAAAAAGGCATTCGTGGAAAACAGGCAAAAGCTGAGTAAGATCATTAGTTAACAGTACCGTACCAATGTTAATTTCTTAGTTCTGACTGTGCTATGGTTACGTAAGGTGTCAACATTAGGGGAAGGTGGGTGAGGGATATATGGAAATTATACTATTTTTGCAATGTTCAAAGTCTAAAATTATATGAAACTAAAGACTTTTAAAAATAATGCCACATGATCCAGTCTATTTCTGAAAGAATTTAACTATTCGTTTAGAGTCGTAAATATTTTAATCATGAGTTCGCAACTCAAAGATTTTTTAAAATGCCAAATAGCACAAGGGAAAGAAGTACCAGTTTGCAGTTATAAGTTGGGTTGCCTCTAATCTCTAGGTGTAGATATTATCACCTTCTGTTTAACCTAATACTGTTTAGTTTTCCAGGGCTAAAGAACTCACCTCGACATTCTTGTTTGTCAAGGGTTGTATTGGTCGGGGCAGTGCTCTGAAGTGTTAGCTTATGAAATGTAACATTTTGGCTGTTTCTCTACACTAGGCATCAAAAGCTGTTAATTATCTGCCTAAGTGAATACTTTTTAGAAACTTATCAAAGTTCCACAGACACAGTACCTCCTCTCTGCTCCAACTCTTTGTTGGGTACAACTCTCAGGGTACAAGATGGAGTGAAAGGGAGGTAGTCACATACAGCATATTTCCTTCCATATGGTTTTTATTCCATCAAAAAGTTCCTGCATGAGGTATGTTTGTACTGTCGCCCTACAATACTATGCATGTTTACTCTTCTAGCATTTTTTCATAGAATTGCTATACATTACATATATTCTTGTTATTTTAGAAATGTATGAATATTCCTGGCTGTCAAGTAGCTGTGACAAACATATTTTCTTGTAAGTTGCTAAAGCAATTTTTCTGGTGTTCACTTTGGCACAAAGCACAAAAGTACTGAAGCATTTTTTTCTTTTCTGCCTTAGAACAATTTGAAAATTTAGGGATGTTGGTAGCTTTTAAATATCAAAGTTCTTGTACTTTACATTCCCCTATTTCAAAATGAATCAAAAAAAAAAAAAAAAAAAAAAAATCTAGGGGCACCTGGGTGGCTCAGTTGGTTAGGCGACTGACTTTGGCTCAGGTCATGATCTCATGGTCCGTGAGTTCGAGCCCCGAGTCGGGCTCTGTGCTGACAGCTCAGAGCCTGGAGCCTGCTTTAGATTCTGTGTCTCCCCCTCTCTCTGCCCCTCCCCTGCTCATGCTTTGTGTTTCTCTGTCTCTCAATAGTAAATAAACGTTAAAGAAAATTAAAAAAAAAAAAATCTAAAACATGATTCTTATCCCCATGCAGAATTCTTACAATAATAATGTGCTTGCATATATACAGAGAGAAGTCATGAATTTTGGATAAATCTATCACTTAACACTCGGCGATTACTTTTGTTGACTTACTTCATTTCATTTACTTGTCTCAGAATCTCCTGCTGAGTGTTCACAACAGTATCCATCTCCTGCTGAGTGATCTGGAGGGAAAACAAAAGAATCCAGTTCTGTACAAACATACTACATAGCAAGCAACCTTTCTTTTCTACTTCTCCATCAGAGGCCACCTAAGTCTCATACGTATATTTGGAAAGCCTACCTGTCCATGATGCCCTGGGATTCCTGCTCCTCTTTTAGAGATCTCCTCGGTCAAGGAAGACACGTATCTTCTCTGTTCATCAAGAATCATATCTAATTGTCGGTTCAGTTGCTTGATTTCCAGATGGATACGATTCTGTCCTTCAAAGATTTGTCTCAGCTCACGATCTCCTACACTCTCAAATATTTCATCTGCTGAAATGGAAATTGCAACTTAAAATTATTAAACTCACCAACACATGTAGTTTTTGAAATACCGTAAGTTACTAAAGTATCAATATATAATAAAATTAGGGGTGCCTGGGTGGTTCAGTCGGTTGAGCGTCCGACTCATGATTTCGGCTCAGGTACTGCACGATCCCAGGGTCGTGGGATCAAGCCACATGTCAGGCTCCGCACTGAGCATGGAGGCTGTTTGAGATTCTCTCCCTCTATCACACCCCCCTGCTTCCATCTCTCTCTCTAAAATAAATAATAGTAATAAAAAAACATATACGTCACCACTATGTTGTACTCCAGTGGTATGACCTCCCCAACAGTAACCATGCAAGATCATCAATTCAATCAGGACAAAATTATTATTTGTTTTTTGCCATCTCTGCTGTTTGAATACTCACTATAAATTAGTTCTGAATTTTCACCTAAAAATAATTCTTTCAAATATACTGTATAATTCTACTTATATGAAAGGGTAAAACTCATCTACGTTAATGGATATCAGAACAGTGGTTTTGCCTCTGTGAAGAGGGCGCTGGCTTGAAAGAGGCACGAGGGAAGTTCTCGGGGTGAGAAAAATATTCTACGTGCTGATCTGAGTGACAGTTACACAGGTATACGTTTGTCAAAATTCATCAAACTACGCTCTTAAAATCTGTGCATTAAAATTATTTTTAAATTATTACTTATGTAATTAATTAAAAAATGGAGTTGAGAACAGCACATTTTCCTTTCATACCTATGCTGAAAATAAGATTACTTCATTTGAACACTTACTACAATAAGCTTCAGGACACAGTCACAAACCATATGTAATACTTAAAACAAATCCAAGAAAAGAATTAAATTTACCTTTCATTTTTACCTGCATGAAGTCTGATTCATATTATTTAGAGAATTTAGAGAATCACATGCTATCTGGAGTACAAAAGCTAGCTGTGAGCTTTATTATACGGCTTTGATCATCTGTGCTGGTGGGAACAATCCAAATAAAAGCTAGCAGATACTCTAAAGCCACTCGTTTTGTTTTTGACAGCTAGCACACCCGAGTTCTTACTGACACTGGCTTAAGACTATTTTAAAATTCGCCAATTTCAAAGTCCAGAGTTCTGTCAAGCAGTATACGGGAAGGAGAGCCAGAGAATCACTTCTCATTACTTCCACGAGCCTTCTGACATTTTTCCAGTGGTATCCCTCTATTAATAAGGTAACGTGTGCCACTCAAAAATGAAAGACATACACCTTAGATGATTTCATCCCATAAATATTTACTGAGTCTCAACTACCAGGTCAGCAATGGGGCTCTTTTTTTTTAGGTTTAGGGGGCAGAGCAGTAAGCACACAAACAGAATCCCTGTCCTCACAGACCCTGCCCCGCGGTGGATCGCCGTCCGTCCACATCGCCTGGTATCCCCCACTGCACGCTCTCCTAAGCCACACTCTTACTGGTGGGAACGTCAACCTCCAAGCCTCGTGATGGCAGAAGATGCGCTCGTATACTGCTTCCGGAAACTATTTGGACGTGCCAGACAGGAGCTCAACGATGAGATGCACGCACGCGCCACAAGCCCTGTGCGGTTCTGAGCACAGCTTCCTCCAACTCACCAGGATGCCCTTGAAGGTCAGGGTGGCCCTTCTGGAATTCCTCCTTTTTTTTATCCAACTCTTGTTGAAAGTGCTCAAATTCCTCCTGATACTTTTCTTTTTCTTTTTCTGAAATTTCTTTATCTGGTGTAGGCTTTTTTGGAATTTAGAATCATTAAAAAAAACAAAAAATTAGAAGGGTAAGAAAATACTAAACCTCCGTATACTTTTCTGCCCTTCATTTCAACTACTCTACCACTAGTTGAAAGGCTAACGTAAAAATGTCATTTCTTATTTAGATCATAGCCAACTGACTCTTGCTACTAATAATTACAACAGAACGATAATGCTAGGCACTTCCATTTACCGCGTGCCTGCCAGCAGTCCAACGGTCTGATTTAATGCTCACGACACCATAAGGTGACCAGTGCAAATGTCTCAGTTTTACTAGGAAGAAACGGGGTGGTAACGGAAGTTGAGTAACGTTTACAAGGTCATATGGCAGTAACAGGCAGGAGGAAGATCCAAACCTAAGCTGGGCTTCCCGTTTTCAGCTACAAGGAGCTACCAATAAAGCGAAAATAAACTTTTTGAGAAAATTATACTTACCGGCTCTTTCCCAGGCTCAGTCAATTGGAAAGTCAGGAAAGAAAGGACATCGTGGTCATCTACAAATTAAAAAAAACAAAAACAAAAAGCACTGAGAAAATTCCATTAACAGATTACTTTTATGGTTGTGAAGTTACCTTAGAGCTATTGCTTTAAAAATAATCAGTATGAAAAATAACAAATATTAGCTCTAATCTGGTAAAGGCAACGGTGCTCTGTGAGCTTAGAGATAAAAATTCACCAGAAAGATTTACGTCAGAAATAAACTAAAATTCACGTTCTTTTATTCTAAACTAGAATATTTAACATTGCTTAATAAATAACACGTTTAATAAACAAGGGGAGAGGGGTGCCTGGGTGGCTCAGTCGGTTAAGTGTCTGACTTCAGCTCAGGTCATGATCTCACAGTTCGTGGGTTCAGGCTCCACATCAGGCTCTGTGCTGACAGCTCGGAGCCTGGAGCCTACTTTAGACTCTGTGTCTCCTTCTCTCTCTGCCCCTCCCCTACTCATACTCGGTCTCTCTCTCTCAAAATAAAAATAAACATTAAAAAAACAAGATAAAATAAGGGGATAAAGGATCATAATGAATAGGGATAAGGGAACGAACAAACGAACGAAGGGTCAAAACAAGCCCAAACTCCTAAAACTGGCACCAAGATCCTCCCGTATTTTCCCACAAATCTCCTTCACAGGCTGTGCTCCAGTGAAATGATACGAATTTCTGTCCTTCGTGTATTTCCATAGCTGTCCCTGAACCCTTCCTACGGTACTTACCACTTCTCGCCTTACTTTCTTGTTACCCACTGACACTGCTTTGTCCTGGCCTACTAGGACAGCCCTGATTTATCCATGTTGTCCTGGCATTACTATAATAGCATCTTCTTTTACTCTCAGAGCTTTCCAATTTAGATAATATGATCACTCTATCTAAATATCACTCATATTTGTTTCCCTCACATAGCAGATATTAAAAATTTTACTTTATCTAAAATCGTATTTTAAAAATCAAATTAATCTCAGGCTGCGTAAGCTGAAAACAGGGACTTAGCAGATCATACCTCGTAACGTTGACCTAAATTACCAATCCTGGCTAGGATACCAGTCACGTCCACAAAGCAAGAGCAATTAATTTCAACTGGCAACCTCTATGCTTTCTGCCATTATTACGGAGATCTCGATATGCAGCCAGATTAAAGAGAATATTGTACCACCGTGGTGTGAGTTACATCATTTGGGGAGAAGATGTACAGTGTGATACAGCACTGGACACAGGAGTCAGAAATCCAAACCAAGTCTTGCCTTGGTCTGGCCATTACTGGCCATGTATACTTATAATGTCCTTTAATCCAAGGTTTGGCAAACTTAAGTAAAAATAGAGTAAATACAATCGATCCGCTCCCTCCTTCCCTGTGATGAGGAGAGGAACAATCATATATTTGAAAATAATAGAAAATCATACAATGTACCATGTGAACCCAAGATGGTATTAATGTCAAATAAGAAGTTCATTTATCGCCAAAATGTAGAGGGAAAAAGTGGTAAAAGTGACAAATATACCTTGATGAAACTTTAGTCCCCAATATTTCCTCAGGCTACCAAATTCACTTAAATGTGCCGGGACAACTTTCAGGATCGTAAACCACTTGACAATGAACCTTTTACAGGCCTGGCTTTAAAAGCACGTCTCCCTCACTATAAGACTGATGGTCTCCGTACCTCCCTGGACGCAGCCCCAGCCAGCTGTACACCTACAGAGTGGGAGCGGGACCCCGGCTCCACGGCCCACGTAAAGGTCACAGCCAGTCTTAAAAGGCTGAAAGGACACGAGTCCGCGTGTCTCTACAGCACACTATTCCCAAGGAAACTCACAAACTTTCAACACTAGAAGACAGCAAGAGTTACCTGCGAGCCCTCCAGTTGCAGCAGATATTCCAAAATGTCCTTGAGGAGGGATAACCATATTATCCACTTTGGCGCAAAATTCATAATCATTTTTATCTGGTGTGAAGCCATTATTGACCATCACCTAAAAAGAGAGACTACAGCTATAGCTTTTATAACAGGCATTGTAAAATGAACGTCAAATAGTCAATGTGTGACTAACTGATCCTTATATTTGGTCTAATAACCAACTGTCAAAAAGCTACCAGTTTTCTCTCACTACTAGAAAGGGTCATCCGCTGTCCATTAACTAACCTCACTTACTTGGAATCATTATACAAGACACTTCATTTTATTCTAACCCTACTATGTGTCAAAGGCTTAAAGAGAAATATTTGGTACCATTCCACGAAAAACTTTCTGAAATAGAAGACTTAGGGAAGCATGACTACTTTCTTCGAACGGTTCGTACAGAAGAGCGATCAGACTTTCTCTGAAACCCCAGTGACAGAGCCAAAACGAATAGGAGGAATTTACAACTTTTACTACAGCTGGTTGAGAATTAAATAGATTCACTTAGCAAGTCGTGAGCTTCTCTTCATTAAGCTGGGGAGGGGGGTGTGACTGGACAGTCATAAGTTAGCAGAGACACCAGAAGTGACAGAAGTTGTACTGACAAAAAGGCAGAAAATGAAAAAACTAAAAGGATGCCTAAGTTTCTATTTTGCAGAATGTACTTTTTTAAGTTTATTTATTTTTGAAAGAGAGAGAGAATGAATGCAAGTGGGGGCGAGGCAGAGAGAGAGAGAGAGAGAGAGAGAGAGAGAGAGAAAGAGACAGACAGACAATCCCCAGCAGGCTCCGAGCTGACAATCCTCAGCACAGAGCCCAACATGGGGCTTGAACCCACAAACTGTGAGATCATGACCTGAGCTGAAATCAAGAGTTGGACGCTTAACCAACTGAGTCACTCAGACGTCCCTGTGCAGAAGGTATTTTGGAAGTAATAACCCAAAATGTCTTCAAAGAATCTTGGAATCCCAAGAAAGCAAAGAACCCAGCAGACACACAGATACTGATCTCCTGATCCCAATCAAGCAGTGGCCGAGCCTTTCGCTCCCAGCAACCCAACGTAAGAGGGGCTGAGAGCGGGAGGAGGAGGAAGAGAGATGTTGTACTAGCATGGGGCACTTCTATTATTACTGCCAGAGGCCAGCATCACTTGTGACAGTGAAGATTTAGTTACACAGGTAAAATGTTAGAGTGTTCTGCCCACATTTTTTAGCAAGAAAGGAAGACACTTGTCAATATGAAAGGCAAATCCTATATCACAGAGAATGGAAACGTCAACTCCTACCAATTTTTCAAAACCACCTGCCGTCTATAATTGACTAATAGTAATATTCTGCTCCCCCCGATCAGTAACGCTATTTCAGTTTCCACCATTTGCCAACAGTGCTCCTCTACAGTGTCTCAAATCGGAATCAAGACCCGGTAAGACATTTGTCTTTGAGAGAGAAAGAAAACAAAGGTGTTAGTTAATCACATTGTAGTTCTAATCCTAAAAACTTTCAACTCTTCAATATTTTTTCCTTGAACCTCAACAACCTGAAAATCCACTAGGAGTCTTTATTGTCTAGTACTATTTCTTAAAAAAAAAAAAGAGAGAGAGAATAATAAACTCATCGTACTATGAGTTTGGAGGAACGTCAGGTCTGTGACTATACAGGTACCATTCATATGCTTTATTCATCTTACAGTTTCAACCCACTGTTAACTACTACACTAGCCGTACTTGGTTTTCAACTGGCAACAATCGTGCCTCGGATAAACCTCATCGGCTACGGTACTGCCACTGTGCAAATCTGCACTTGTTTTGACTATGTTCCTCCACTAACAACATTTCTTGTTCCCCTTACTGTTTTTCCCTCTGAAGTTCAAACAAGTGGGACAAGATAAATGGATAAGTACCAATTCAATAAACATCCCCTGAGTTACTAAAAGGAGCAAAATATGAGGGACTATAAAGAATACAGGGTAGAGGGGCGCCTGGGTGGCTCAGTCGGTTAAGCGGCCGACTTCAGCTCGGGTCATGATCTCGCGGTCCGTGAGTTCGAGCCCCGCGTCGGGCTCTGTGCTGACAGCTCAGAGCCTGGAGCCTGTTTCAGATTCTGTGTCTCCCTCTCTCTGACCCTCCCCCGTTCATGCTCTGTCTCTCTCTGTCTCAAAACTAAATAAACGTTAAAAAAAAAAAAAAAAAAAAGAATACAGGGTATAATGTCTGTACTGGCAAATTTACAATCATATTGATGAGAAAAAAGACATACAGACCACAGTTGACCAGTAATTCAAGACAATATACTTTAAAGGCCACATACGCACTAGAAAAAAAAACCCAGAGTTTTGGGGAGAAAGATCATTATCTTTATTATCTTTATTATTTATTATCATTTATTATCATATATTTATTATCATTATTATTATCTTTATCATTACCTGATAATGATGGAACAGGGATGTGACCTAGTGTGTTCAAGGAGCACGACTCTGCCACACAGAGAGAAGAGGGAGTGCATTACAGGAAGAGAGAAGCGACTGAGCAAACATAAAGGCCGGGACCGTTGAATCAGCCACGTGCCTTTGCCAAGTCTCTCTCAGATGTATTCTTCACAGCACTAGCTCTACAGACATTCACGGATGTTAGGTGAACAAGTAATTCTGAAGAACGTAGAGTTTACTCACAGTTTGTTTCAAGACTTCCTAGGATGTGCTTTAATGAGCTAATATGCACAGTCGTGCCCAATCTCTTCTGAATGTGGAACTCTCTCGGGAGGACGTTTTGTAGGACGATTTTGGGTACTGTCGGTGGGGTTCGGTGCACTGTGTCTGTGGGCAGCCCCCCGGGGCAATCTGTGAACTAAAGCGTGGGTCTGCCCTCCCCCCCCGAGGTTGGTGGCTGGATTGTGCCACATGAACGTGAGCACGACTTACTGATGACCCTAATGAAACTGTACGGGATGTGTAACAATTACAGTGGAACTCAGGTCCAAGTCCATCGTGACAGACCGGACACCTCATCTGCTCTGAGATCTCTAAACTAGTCTGGAATGTAAGACTGAGCCAATACAAAGTTCTCCAAGGAACAGCCTGTGCAAGCCTAGCTCATGATGTAGGAGAAAGCAAAATTTAAAAGCCGGATTTTTTTTCTTTATTTACAAGTATGCTACAACCAGGTATTGATGACACCTTTATCAAGCAAAGTTCACACGATATTAGTAATCATCGAACTGCTAACTTAGATATGTCCACTTTAAATATTACCCTGGACTCAATGTGTCTACAGCTAAACTCTCACCACCCCTCTGTCTTCCACTCCTCACTCAAACACAAACAAAGGTGCTGCTTCTCGGCCTAGTTGTACAACTGGCCAGAAATCCGGGAACTAGCTTTGACTCCCCAGAGCCTCCCACCCCCAAGCAAACTAGTATTAAGTCCTGCAGTCTCTCCCTCCTAATCGCTTCCCCTCTCATCTTCCCTCTCCCTCGGTTCAGACCACAAGTGGAGTCTTACAGCTAAGAGAGCACTCGGTTCGTATCACAGTTGTGTTACTTACTGGGTATGACTCTAAGTTACTTAAAATTTCCCATATTCGATTGCCCCGTGTATGAGATGGGGATACCTACCCCACAGGGTTGCTGGAAAGAATAAGTGAGAAACTGCATGGAAAGGACCGAGCACAGGGAGTGGCCCCTAAGAGTCAGGAGTCTCCTTTCACAGATACCATTAAAGAACACAGCTGCCTAAGTCATCTTCCCAAACTGCAAATCTAATCATTTCACTTTCCTGCTTAGAACTTGAAACAGTTGCCAACAGGACAAACCACCTGAGGCCTACAAGACGGGCTACCGCCACCATTTCAACCCCACTTCCCACAGTCTCCTCTATCCTTCAGCCAAATTACGTGCCTTTCCCAAATCTTTCAAGAGTCCCTGTGCCTGTTTTCTCTTCCTGGTATACGCACCCCATTTAAGAAATTTCTATTTCCCCTTCCGGGTGCAGCTCAACTCTGAGCGACTATTCCTGACCCTCCCCGCTCCCACCCGGCAGTTTGGAAGATTCTATGCCCTTGATTACTTAACGGCATGCGTGTTGCAGCACGTGTCACATAGCGTAAGCAACGTTACGGAAGTGTCTCCACTCCACTAGACTACACGCTCTTTGGAGAAAATGACCTTTGTCTTACTCATATTTCTATCTTGCTGGCTTGCGTATGTATATGATGTGTGAGACACAGTAAGTCGGATGCTTAAGCATACACTGACGGCAAACCCACTGGCAAGGTTTTACAACACGTCGCCACTTACACCGAACTTTGAAGCCACTTCCGCCCTCTCACAGTAACGCTGAGTGTATAAACAATATCCAAATTTACATGCCTTTGATGTCTACCAAAGATTCAACCTGAAAAGTCACGCTGGAATACTGTCCATTCGATTATCTCCAAGCGCATGCTACCTACCGTCAGTGTTTTCTGGTAATATGTGATCTTTGCCCGGACAGGATAGGGTTTATTACGAAAGTCCCTCTGGCAACTCGCTAAAGCTTGACTGGCGCCATCACTACAGTATGGAGAAAAGGAAAACAGACAAAAAACGTAACAAAGCTTCCCGATATTTAAAAACTCACTATTTAAAATGACCAACGTCCAGAGAGAGAAAACAACAGTAAGTTATGACAAAGTCTTGGGATCCTTGAAGTTATTTATTCAAAAGACACAAAGTTAAGGCACGAGTTTTTTTCCCGTGATTCCTGTCGGAACCATGGATAGCGTCAGAAGCCAGTGTTCCCATGTGCTGACCCCAAGAGGAAAGTTACCTCTCCCACGCGAGACTAGAGCCACAGTCCTTTACGGCCCAATCGAATATGTGTGGAGCTTTCAAAACTGCCGATTCCTAGACACCCCCCCCCCCAAGTGAACTGAAGCAGACTCACAAGGAGTGGCCTTGGCACCCTCTACTTTAAATAGCTCCACGGGTGGTCATGATGAACCAGGAGGATTAAAAATCACTAAGGTAGGAAACAGTAAAAAAAAGTGCAGATAAGTTAATTTTTCTTATAGTTTACTGACTGGCTCAAAGGTAATTCCTCCCACAACAAACACGTAAAAATAAAAAATGTCCATACCTAATTCATACACAGCATAAATATACTAAACACAAGTTTTGTAGCCTGCTGAGAATCTTTAAATACAACAACATGGGGGCGCCTGGGTGGCGCAGTCGGTTAAGCGTCCGACTTCGGCTCAGGTCACGATCTCGCGGTCCGTGAGTTCGAGCCCCACGTCGGGCTCTGTGCTGATGGCTCAGAGCCCGGAGCCTGCTTCTGGGCTGATGGCTCAGAGCCTGGAGCCTGTTTCGGATTCTGTGTCTCCCTCTCTCTGACCCTCCCCCGTTCACGCTCTGTCTCTCTCTGTCTCAAAAATAAATAAACGTTAAAAAAAATTAAAAAAAAAAAAAAATACAGCAACATGAAGGATGAATAAGGTGGCATAAATTGCTTGGCCACTAGTCTGGTCAAGACTTTGAACTTTATTTTCGAAAGATAAAGACGAAAGAAACATGACTAATGGCATTACTGAGAACCAGGAACCTTTTTTTTATAAACCTTTCAACGTATTACATAACTTTAGGTTGAATAAAACAACACATTTTTATGTTTGAAATCTGAGGTGGTCCATAGACTGAACTTTAAAACAGGACCAAATTAAAATAAGACCTTTCCACCAAGTTACAAAATATATCAAGAAAAGGAACAATCTTATTTCATCCGGAAAATATTCAGTCTATGGCCATACCACCCTGAACGCACCCGATCTCGGAAGCTAAGCAGGGTCGGGCCTGGTTACTACTTGGGTGGAAAATGTTCAGATTTGAAACAGTGTATTTTCCAAGGTTTTCAAAAAGAAGCTGAAATCAAATAATATATAAAGCACACACTTACTTTTGATGGTCATAATGGATTTGTCCATTGTTGCCTATGATTACTATAACAGGATTATTTTTCTAAAAACAAAAAGAACGCATTTGTTTTAAAGAATCCTTAGGTCGAAGAATGCTAGATCATTCTAGAAGTGCTATAAGGCCTCTTACATCTCTAAAAATTCTAGGGCTCAAAATGTTAAAATAATTAATAGGAAAGATTTCTACTTATTTAGAAAAATTTTAGTAAACTCTTCTAATCATTCAAAAACAGAGTCACTGAACACTTCAAGAAATGATGATGTGCCCTGTGTGAATAATCAACTACAACACAGATGTGAGGAACCACTGTGAGTGTGGGAGAAGTGTGGGACCCAAGGGAGCTTAACTAGCCAGAGGACTAACACACCTCAGTGTTCAAGAAGTTATTAAAGTTCTCCTTTAAAAGTGCTAATAATGACCTCTGACAATCAGCAGAGAAACTACCAGCTGAAACAAAGATCATCAATCTTAAGGCCGCTAACACATAAGTTAATGTTTCCAATTCACAAGTAGACTTTGTTCTTACTGTTTTAGGCTCTCCTAAGGACAGCATCAGAGAAATTGATCAAAAAGTGAAGTGACTAACATATGAGAAAGTATTAACATGAAAAAGTATTAATATGTGAGCTAGCAGTAGTAATGCACATGGATATTTTCATGAAAATAAACTGTAACCGTCTTCTAAACACTATTGGTTTCACTGCCTATGTCTAAATGATCCATGCTTATCCATCAAAATTACTAAGCATACACAGGGGGCTGGGGAGGGAGGTCACTGCAAAGTTCTCAGAGTTAGAGCTCCGTTATGACCTCCGGTTGATGTACAACAAATCATGAACTCATAGCTTTAAATTTCTAAACTCCTGGCTATATAAAGACTAATCATCATAATTTAAAATATGGTTTGGAGAGTTCTCAACTACTAACCTGACAAAAGTATTAAATAAACTAATTCCTCACAGCCTAACTTTGTTAGCAGGGACACTCAAGCAGGTAACAGTCCTGACAACAAGCATACCTTTCCGTCGTTGTCAAAAGAATCGAAAAATATTCCAACACCATTCCACATATCAGCTGATCCAAACACAGGACCCTCCAAGCCTTGATTTTCTGTATACCAAACTGCCTGTGAATATAAATAACAGGAGGCATTTAGAGGCTAGTGGTATTGCATTGATATACATTTTAGATGTTAAATTCTCATACCAGGCCATCAGCTCCAATTCGACCTCTTCCAGTCACTCGAAATGTCACCTCAACTTCCCAGTTTTCAAAGGCTGCTTTTGTCTTTGTCCACACTGATCCTCTTTGGCTTTTTAAAGAGGGTGCTATTCGAATTTGATCTGAACTTGGAATAGCATCTAAAACAAAAATCAGGGAAGGAAAGCTTTAAGTTATAATTAGGTAAAACTCAATGAACCATCACCAAACTGTCCCATATACCTATAGAGATCTAATTTTAACTCAGTAAGCTGTACAAAAATTTTGTTAGGAAAAAATTACACATTGACAGTTTCAACTTTAAAATTTTAGATGCTTCTAACAGCTCCCTTGCCATCTTTTGAACAGTGACATACCTCTGGAAAGAGAAAGAAAGAAAGAAAGAAAGAAAGAAAGAAAGAAAGAAAGAAAGAAAGAAAGAGGGAGGGAGGAAGGAAGATTAAAGCTGCAACCATACACTAAAAATTCAAGGGGCAGGAGGAAAGAAATTATGGCTTAAAAAGCAAACCTACTATTTGATTCCCATAATATTCTTTTCCAAGTACCTCAAAAACTTGCATACTTTTTTTTTTTTTTTAACTGCGAAGGATTTTACCAGTTTACAAATGTAGGAAGCTCAAACGGTGTGAAAGGAACATACCACTAGGAATCAAGACTTATTCCTAGTCTCAGTTCAGCTGTGTGACTTTGAGCAAATAATTCTCTTACTGTCCTGGGTTCACCATATGTTCACCTGTAAAATGAAGGGGCTGGGCTCAATCACTTCCAGAAACACCCCAAAAGTTATATGCAAAATTCTGTGCATATATACATTCTTCTAGGGAGAGGGTCAAGTGAATTTCAAGGCAATGAACAGTTTTTTAGCAACAGCAGATTCTCAAAGAGAATTGTGATCCCCAAAACAGTGGTCTGCATCTCCAAGCTAGGCTCAAGTCCCAGCTGCATCACTTGCTAGCTATTTGTACCAAAGTTTCTCCATTTCTCTAACAACCTCACGGGCACAGAAGTATTTCAATAAATGTTAGCTAGTCCTGTTAATAGAACTAGATATTATGAAAGCACCTATCGGGCCTAAGTTCAAACAATTCTAACACACCCTCTCAGATATTAACCAGTTCTGACATCCATGCTTGGAAATACCTGTATTATGTCTTTACAGCCAGGAGAAACTGACAAAAAGACAAGTCGAGATATTTTAGTAAGATCAGTAACTATCTGTCACCATGACTTTCAAATGCGTAAAAGGGTGGGGAAGACATCATGGAAAGAGTACTGGACACAGTATCAGAAGACCTTGATTTGTGTTCTGTTCTACTGACACTAGCTATGTAACCTTTTCCAAGAACCTTAACCTTTCCGAACGGCAGTTTTTTTTCATCTATAAAGCAGCTAACACCTGCCTTGCTTACAAATGATCAAATCAGGGAATGAAGGGGAAAGAGCCCTGAGACCCAGCTACAAAGGGTTACAAATTGTCGTGATCATTTTTGTGCCCTTATGAACCCAGGATGTGTGCTAACGGTACAAAAGGACATTGGAGTTAAGAAAAGAAACACTGTCGATTTGGCCTTCATTTGGGGATGAATGTAATGGGCCATGTTTCAACTAAATCTTAAATTTCTCTATTTGAAAAAAAACTGCTTTAAATAATGGCTCTCCGGGTAAAACGAAAAAGGAAAAAAATGATCAATGGAGTTAAGAAGACAGTGAGACTGTAAAAATTACAGTGATAATGAAAACAAGAAGTATTCACAGCAGGGATTCCTGGAGTCAGTATGTAGAAAAATCATGACTAAAATATGAATCCCCTTACTTCACATTCAGTCTAGTCATCAACTTTAATTCACCCAGGTACTCTCTATGACATTTTTGCAGCAGACAAGTTTGGTTGAGTACAGACTGTAGAGAAAGTCGAGGTGACTAATTTGAGTGGTTGGTTAACATTCCCAATTGGCTGATGTATGTGGTGCTAAGTGGCAAAGACAGAACAAGCAGGCAAGGGACGGATGCAGAAGTGAAAAAGTGGGAACAAATCCATCACCACCACTGAAAACTTTATCGTCGTCCCAAAACAAAAACAAAAACTCCGAAAACCTGTGTTTGGCGCATCTGCATCATTACCTATTAGGACCGATATCACCTTGATTAACAAAAGCCCAGCAATATACCCTTGATGAGTGGGCACACAGTGAATACCTGCTGAGTAACAAAGTCTTTGCACTCCACTTCGAATACTTAATGACTTGGTCATTAAGTCAAATTGAAATTTTATACCTTTGAGTTTATACATTAATTTCAGTGAAACGGCTCTTGCTAACAGTGTTTCCAGTTCAGTCATCACTTTCTAGAAATGGGATATTCTATTTCAAGCACTGGACAATCTAACACAATGCATACAAACACCTTCTATAAATAATCGTTTCATGACACATAAAGATGGAACTGAAACTGCCAGACTTTTCACCCCGTATCAAGGCATCTGCCACTTGGTTCAAAGGGTACATCTGATGGTCACTGAACAGAGCTTACAGCATGCCAAGTGTTACCGCTGGTCCCTTAGTCAGCAGTGACACATCAGCACTAGAAAGTACAGATTCGTTTTCTTCCACACATGTCAATGTGTAGCAAGGCTCTCTTATCTACTAACAGCGACAAACACACAGAGTGAATAAAACTCGGGGCACAGATTACTTTCAATTTTCAAAAAAACTAAAAATATCTTTTAAAAGGCTGCATCTGTTATTCTCCAGTGTCAAGTGCAGAAACAATCAATACGAAAAAAAAAATCCCTGTTACTAAAGGGACGAGCGTGACTCTTGCTACCTAATACGAGAGAAAAGCTCAAAGACCACACCAAGTCACTATGAGGCAAATTCAAGGTATTCCAGTAACACAACAATGTCCTCAGACGTAAAAAAAAAAAAAAAAAAAAAAAGACTCAAAAACTACTCTAAAACTAACGTATGCCATCTCCGGAGGCGTCAGTAGGTACTGGGTACAACCTGGAGCATTCACCATTGCTGACAACGGAGAAAAGACAGCAGGGGAGGCCCAGGAGAAGCGGGAAAGGAGGGAGGGAAGCTGCCTGAACAGGTCTCAGGTTGGGATGGCCGGGGGTGGGGCTGCGGGACGTTCCCGGCGAGACGTGGCATCAGGGTGAAACGCGACGCTTAGAAGAGAGTTGGAGTGCCTGCAAGTGTAGGAAAGTAACAAAACACCTCTACCCCGAACGGAAAGAACGGACGACATCACGGAAAAGAGGACAGGAGGACGAGGGGTGGCAGAATGGGGTTGGGGGAAGCCTTAGGGGGCAGGCGAAGAGAACCCTGCGGACCAGAGCCGACCTGCAGGAGGGGCTGCTGAGAAGGGTCCACCGCGCCAGTGGAGTGCAGCGGGGAGAGGGTGAAGAGGGGGAGACAGACGCAAGGCGAGGAGGGGACCCTGGCCCCCCGCCCTCTTTCCCGGCTTACTCCCCGCGTGGGCCCAGAAGGGCACTGTCCCGTCGCTTTGCACCAGGTGCGGCCCCTTGAAGCTGTATTTGTACTCGAAACGGCGGTGCGGCGGTGCGGCTGCGGTGCCCGCGGCACCAGCGGCCGCGGGGTCGCCCCCCATGCCGTCGGCCCCGGCGAAACGACTAAGCGACAGCAGCAGGGCGCAGAAAAGAGACCGAACTCTGGCCTGGGGACCCCTATGCCTGGATCCCGCCATCTTGGATTCTGGGAAGCGGAGGCCGGCGGGAGGAGGAGGGGCGCGGGAGCTACGGACGGCCAACAGGGCGCTCGCTGATTGGCGGAGCCCGAGGGACCCCGAGGGCAAGGGTGAGCCCCGCCCCCGGCCTCCGCCAGCCCGGCGGCCGCAGGACTCGGGGCATCTGTGGGCGGGGCCCCGCGGGAGGGGGCGGGGCCTGGAGGCGGGGCTGTCTACGCGCCCCGCCCGTCCTCTCCCGGGGGGGAAAGGGTCTCCTACATTCCCTTCCCGGGCGACTGGGAGCGTTGGGGGAGCACCGCACACGCTTCCCTGCAGCAAGCTTTCTCCTGCCTCCTAACACACGTTAGAGATGGAATTCGCGAGCCCTAACGCCTGTGGACTCCCCACATCTGTCTTCCCTGCCTACAATAAACCGTTCCAGTACTAGAAAAAAGTCTTTTTTTTTTTTTTTCTTTTTCTTTTTGATGTGATACCAATTGTTCAGTAGCTGGTTTTCATTAGGTGGACTTTGCAGAAACAAGTCTTTCCAGAAACAAGGCATAGGTACCAATATGATGGTCCCAGCTCGCTGAGCTCCATCAACCTGTGTTAGGGCCATGAATATTAACCTAGGGAGTTTGGATATTGCCATTGAAAGTAAGAAGTGTCTGTAATGGCCTTAAAGGAGAAAAAACGGGCAGGTTCTTGTTGAAAGAGAACACCTAGACGAGAGGTGACTAGTGTCTGGAGTGAAACGTGAGTGGGACAATAGAAACAAGAAGCAAGAGAGAGAACTTGACAGCGAATAACTTCAAAACCTAAGACTACCAGTTTCTCCCCTGATCCCACCTCAACAGGCCCTCCACCTCGTATTTCTTTAGGTTTGGCTTTCAGTTGAGGTAATGATAGCCTGGCTGGATATTACTAAATACCTGCGCACTATCCGTTCCTCCTTCTGTCCTGATTAACACACCATTTTGTTCAGGGTGGCAATATATCCAGCTGAAATACTCATTTCTCCAGCCTGCAGGGCATCTAGTGAAAGGTCTGAGGGAGTCACTTACCAAATAAAAAGGTAAAACCTCACTAGATGAAGGGGGTCCCTTTCCCTGTTTGTCCTTCTTCCTGCTTAAAATGTGTATGCAATGTCTGGAGAGCAGCAGCCATCTTGTGACCACGAAAAATGATGGCACAAGAAGCCAGGAGGGCCCCTATCTTTAATGATTGTCCTGAGCTCCCAAGTCTGCCTATTCCAGCCTTCTGTCTTCTGAGATAAGACCCTCACTCATTTAAGCTATTATTTCCGGGTTTTGTCACCTGCAATCCTAACTGATAATCATAGCTCACATGTACCATGTATCAGGCACTATTCAGGGTGATAAACATACATTTACTCATTTAGGAGGAAATTAACCCAATATTTTCATCTAACATCAAGGCCTTGCCCTAGCTATTTCATTGATAAGAAATAGAACTGTTGCTCAAACTATCTGCCTGTCTCCCCTAAATAGCATGTCGAACATGTGAAAAGCCCTTCTTCAAGCTTCACCAATTATAAATCAGTCATGGAATGGGAAGGCTTGTTTACAATAGGATGATGTTTTATATTAAGGTCAATCCCATATTATAAGTGTTTTTTTTTTAATATATAAGTTTTGTAAAATACAACAAGAAGGGATTTTCTACTACTCTCCAATGCCTGAGGAAATTTCAATTTTTAAGTCAAACTTGCGGAAGGCCCTCCCCAGCCTACTGAGCCCAGCACAAGGCTGAGAAATGAACTCACTTTGGTAACTGATTCTTTGTAACTCTTTCCTGGTAAGGGCAGGCCAGCGGAGTCTAGTTGTATGCCTCTTCTATGAGAGCAAAAAGTATCTTAGATGCCAGAAGATTGATAGGACTATCCCATTTAAAAAACCTATGGTAAGACTAGGGGCGCCTGAGTGGCTCAGTTGGTTATGCGGCCTGCCGACTCTTGATTCCGGCTCAGATCTTGATCTCACTGTTTGTGAGTTCCAGCCCTGCCTCAGGCTCTGTGCTGATAGTGCTGAGCTTGCTTGCGATTCTCTCTCTGCCCCTCCCCCACTCGCTCACTGGGTCTCTCTCAAAAGTAGAATAAACTTCAAACCTATGGTGATGTTTTGCTTTTAAATGAGTGAAGAGACTAGGAGCAGATTGGGAGTGTTTTTTCCTCCTGGTCTTTCCACTCACTGAGGTAGCCTTGTGGATCAATGTGGTGTTTTCCATAATTGGTGATCAATTTTGAATTTTTTTTTTTAAATCCATCTACATTCCCCTTACCAGTGACATTCATTCTTGTTGTCTGGAGTCGGGGTTAAAAAATCTATGAGCCATAAAAAAAAAACAAAAAACAAAAAACTTCTATGTCCATGAGACACTTCAGTGACCTTATAATAGACCCTCATTTTCATTTAAGCCCGCTGGAAAAAATTTCACTTAGTTGTAGCAAATATAGTGTTAAAACTAAGGTTACGAGACAATTCCGTTAGTTGCGTTGATGGCGTAACTAATTTGGGGGCCGCATAAGGACTTTAAATCAATCATACTTGATAAGAGTAAAGAACATGAGGATGCTATCTGCTTGATCCTTCAATGTGTGATCATTCATTCATGCATGTGTTCATTTGTATTCACTCATTAAGCGTAACTGAGTACTCCACTATCCTAAAGGCCAGGTAGTAAGCATACAGCCTCAATAGAGAATTCAGATTTAATCTTTTATACATATATGTTTTTTTAAGAGTTTATTTTTAAGTAGCCTCTACAACCAACATGGGGCTCAAGCTTACAACCTTGAGATCAAGAGTCACACGCTCTACTGACTGAGCTAGCCAGGTACCCCCAGAATATATTGTACTAAAGGGGATGCTTTGGGCTACAGAAACAAACAAAACTCAATTGAAAGTGGCTGAAACAGTAAGGAAAACTATTATCTCATGGAACTATAAGTTAGAGGTAGGACTGGGTGCAGGAAGTTACATGGCTCTGTTGTGCATCTTTTTTTTTTTTAATTTTTTTTGAATGTTTATTATTTTTGAGAGAGACAGAGACAGAGAACAAGCAGGGTAGGGGAAGAGAGAGAGCGAGACACAGAACTGGAAGCAGGCTCCAGGCTCCGAGCTGTCCGCACAGAGCCCGATGCGGGACTCAAACTCACAGACCATGAGATCATGACCTGAGCTGAAGCCGGTCACTTAACTGACTGAGCCACCCAGGTGCCCCTGTGCATTTTTTAAAGTTCCTTGGCTCTACTTTGTATTGACTTTATCCTTGGGCTTCTCTCCGGCTTCTAAGATGGCAGTCTCTTCTTCATATTCCATGGGAGAGAGAAAAAAAATATCTCTTCCAACGTTGGAATCAAACGTCTGTTCTTTATTCAACTTAGGTTATGTGCCTGTCTTTGGAACATTAACAGTAGCCAAGGGAAAACCACTCACTGAGTCAATTACTGATTAGAGGATGGGATTACCAGATTTGGTTAAGAACAGAGGCCCCCCTTGGGGCGCCTGGGTGGCTCAGCCCCTTGAGCCTGCGACTTTGGCTCAGGTCGTGATCTAGCGGTCTGTGAGTTCCAGCCCCATGTCGGGCTCTGTGCTGACAGCTCGGAGCCTGGAACCTGCTTCAGACTCTGTGTCTCCTTCTCTCTCTGACCCTCCCCTGTTCATGCTCTGTCTCTCTCTGTCTCAAAAAATAAATAAACATTAAAAAAAATAATTAAAAAAAAAAAAAAGAACAGTGGCCCTCAAATCTCACCGTGATTTGGGATTACCTGTGGAACTCCGTCCCCAGCATTCACAGTTTAGGAGGTCAAGGATGGGGCCTAAATCCTGTGTGTTTGGGAACCCTACTGTGAGAATCAGCGGCTTAGACAAGTCATGATCTACCTCAGGAAGTGGGGAAGGAGTCAGCTCCGCTGGGCCACCTGGGCTACGTGTGGGAGGGGTGACTCTTTGACCAAAGCTGGGGTTCTGTTTAGAAAGAAGGTTGACACGAAAGACCGAAAGACAAGAAGCAGCATCTCCTACACACGTTTCGGCAAAAACATGATAATGTCTTAGCTTTTATAGATGATGAAGGCTGCAAATGAAAGAGGGATCTACATTAGGAGGACATGACAACTGATTATAAGAACAAAGAGTTTTCAAGGTTACACCATAGTTCAAATAATCAGATCCTTTTAATCAACAGGGATACAAGATGTAACATTTCTAAGGAAGGTGGACACCGCGTCGTATCTAGCCTCTGCATAGAACAGTTTCTCCCCTCTTTGGATGGCCTTGTGGAGTCATTATTGTCTCTGCAAGGCCGGTGTGTAACTGCTAGGGCAAGGCCATAAGCAACTTGCTGACATCCTTCTCAGGATGGTTTTTAATTAGGATACCTTTTTACTTTTTACCTTTTTTTTTTTTTAATTTTTTTTAACGTTTTTATTTATTTTTGGGACAGAGAGAGACAGAGCATGAGCGGGGGAGGGGCAGAGAGAGAGGGAGACACAGAATTGGAAGCAGGCTCCCGGCTCTGAGCCATCAGCCCAGAGCCTGATGCGGGGCTCGAACTCCCGGACCGCGAGATCGTGACCTGAGCCGAAGTCGGATGCTTAACCGACTGAGCCACCCAGGCGCCCCTTTACTTTTTACCTTTGAGAGTGTGATAATGGAATGTTTTGAGTGGTCAATCTTTTTAATCAGCTGTCTCTGCACACATTTGCCAAAGCAGGGTAAGAGAAACAAAAAGGGGTTTCCGAGAGCGTGCTCTTAAAACTCCCCGGGTACCAAGAGATGCTATGAGATACTAGGAGCATAAGAGTTTTATAAGTAAGTGTAGGAGACGCGAATGTTCCTATGCACAGTAAAGTGTTAAAAATGCATAGAAATCCTCTAGGGGTGAAACCCAATTGATGTCGTTTTAGGACAGTTCCCCAAGTTATTTGATTACAGGAGCCTTTTTGCACAACACTTGTTAACATACTGCAGGACTTCTGTCTTGTGGAACACACTTTTGGAAATGCTGAACAAAAGGACTTTACCACACCATCGAGTCAAGGAAAATCTCAGTTTGTTTCCATTAACAACCACTCCAAGTTTTACCAAACTTCTCTCTAAAAGCAATTCACTCTGATGGCTAATCTGAGGATACCATAGACAAAATCAACATCTGAATGTTTCACACACACCATGAGTAAGCTATGATCAAATGTAATAAAATGATTTTCATAGAATTTCGCTGCTAATTTCTCCTTTGACCACTTCAGGTGGACAAAATGAGGGCTTCTGATGCCTTATACACAACAGATTCTTAACTATTTTTAAAGGTGGTACATAGCTGAGAAATATAGTCACGAACACGCAAAGCTTTATGTGTAATGAGTCGAACATTCTGATTGAATAGGATTTTAGCAATTTGCCGACAACTCCTTCAAAAGTCTGAACGAATATGAGGTGCCCAGTCGCAAATGGTGTTTATTTCTAACACATTCAATTCAGTTGAGTTTCCTAAACTCTTCCTCGATGGACACCTGTGAGATTCCAGGGTCTCTACTATTTCTAGTCTGTTACTTTCACGGAGAACTATTTATAGTATTTAAAATTTTAAGACAGTTCCTTTTCTAGAAGTTAAGCTTCTAGAACTACACTCAATGGTGTCATTATAGTCTAGATGAATAAACACGTAGTAATGCTGAGTGTATGCTGTCATGATCATTCTCATTCCATACTTGAATTTTCTCATATTTTGCTTCCGAAAACCATCTGAAGAGGCATCTTATTAGGTGCATTCTAAAGATCCCTCCTTCCACTAATCTCCCTTTGAGACCTACATAATGTAAGGGAGGATATGCCAATGCCCCATCTTTTTTTTCCCCAAAGGGTTTACGTTCTGTTTTTTTAAAATAGTTTCTTCTGTTCCCTTGCTCATCCCAAACCGGGCACCTGAAGCTTGGTAATTGCACAGATTAAATGCATAGAGAACCCTGCAGTTATGGTAAAAATATGTGCTTACATTTAAAGCAGTTAGTTACCAATGGATGCAGGATCCTGCACCAGAATGAGTCTGCTCAATATTGACACAGTGAATTGTCCTGAGAAGATTAAACCACAACTAGAAAAGCAGGCGGAGGAACAGTGAGTGACAGGGGCTTTATGGGGGGGGCAGGGCCTCCCAGGGGGAGAGTTCATCTTCTTGCTCAAAGAGACGCCTTCAGGGATCATGTAACTTGAATTCCCTGTGAATTCACTGTCATCTTAGCTTGACCAGCTCTGGAAGAACATATTAACCTCCGCTTGTGATTTTCAGAGAACCATTCTAATTTAGCAAGTAATTAAGGGTCACATGCGGGATAAAGAGCTGGATAATCTTGGATTACCCACAGGAAGCTTTGTCTCCAAGGCAACCCCCGGGGGAGGGGCCGTTAATGCAAAGGCCAGCCGGTTAATGAACTGGGAATGGTAACTGGCTCCCAGAGCCGGTTGAGCCAGGGAAATAGAAATAACAATCATAGCGCTAGTGAATGATTCCCTGATAGAAAACCAACGTTTCAAAAGCCATCGCGGGCTGAACATGTAGAGAAAGGATGTAATTGTCACTATTCCGCTAGATCAAGCCTATGCATCTAAAATTAGCTTCTCTCGAATTCAAGCTACACTGGTCTTTATTTACGAATTCTAGCCTCGTCTCCAGCTGAATCCTCCCGTTTCAGGGCTTCCTATGACCTAATTACCCCACAGCCTAGTTTCTCCAGAGGGGCAGCCTCAGTAACCACACCAAGGCTGGGAGATTGGCCCAAGGGACCTTTGGAAGAGGAGACAAAGGTGGCATTGTCCAACAGAGGCTTTGATATCTCACGCTGGGCTAAAAAGGAAGATAAGGTTGCACAGATAAGCACCCTAAGATTTCTGACCAGGTTAGTAGAGGTGGAAGGGGAGGGTACCGAGGACCTAATGCGGAAGTCAAAGGCAGCCCCACAAGGAAACCCAAGCGGGACGGAGCGGAGACCTCGAGCACCTGGCTGACGCCTTCAGGAACCTCTTTCTCCCCGGTGGCCAAGGCTGAGTCTCACGTGAACTCATGAACTTCATGAGTTCACAACTTCGTGAACGCTCATTCACTGCCCTCCTTTAAAAGCTTACTGAAACGCATCTCACACTCAACTGTCTGTCCTGTGTCAGTGTTCACGAGCAGTCTCTCCTGCCTTGCTTTTGGGTCCCTTTTGCTTGTGAGTCATGGTGTATTTGGTCAACATTCTATAAACATTTACTAAGAATCAGTTGTGAGGTGGGCACCGTGTTGGGTGCTGGGGATAAAAAAGATATGGTATCTGACGGCAGGGGTTCACAGACCAGTGAAAGTGCCGGGTGAGCAAAGCAGAAGTGTGCCATAAACTCCGAGATAAATGCAGCCAGGCATACACAGGATGCTGTACATTCTTGGATATTCAGTCATTTAAAAAAATTTTTTTTTTAATCTTTATTTATTTTTGAGAGAGACAGAGACAGAATGTGAGTGGGTTAGGGGCAGAGAGAGATGGAGACACAGAATCCGAAGCAGGCTCCAGGCTCTGAGCTGTCAGCACAGAGCCCGACGCGGGGCTCGAACTCACGAACCGTGAGATCGTGACTTGAGCCGAAGTCGGACGCCCAACTTACGGAGCCACCCGGGCACCCTTGGATATTCAGTAATAAGAGAGCTAGTAACAAGAAAGATGATTCATCACTAAGGCCAATGGGGTGGTTGACAAAACCACAGCACTTGAGGATAGGCTTTTGGCAAATGTTGGCATTGAAAGTATCAGCTCGTAATCACTACATCAAGGCACAGATGAAAAGCAGGGGTGATGAACTTCTGGGTTAAGGAAGAGAAGGGTGAAGAACAGGGAAGATGTTTTGGCAGATTGACTCCAGCCTCCTTACCAGGAACATCCGTCCAGGATGATGTGTTTTCAGCCTCTGCTGGGGTATGCACGCCCTTGAGCAAATTCTTCCATCAGGACAGATTTGAGTACGTGAGAGAAGAAAGCGATCCAAAACTTACCAGGCTTAGATGACAGGAAATGGAAAGAGACAATTCGGTTTAACATGACAGTAAATTGGACCAGGAACCAATATCACGGTCTTCGGGAACCAGTCTTAAGATTCCATGACACAGAGATACAAAGGCTGATGGGATTTGCGAAGGTTGTGCATTTATTTAGGAAACTGCTCTCCTGATAAGGGAATGAATGCCCAGCGTTGACCAAAAGATGAGAAAGACGAAAGGAAACCCATGCTCTGGGCAGCTGAAACCCAAATAAGACCACTCCATGAGAGGCAGGGCCCCCGAAGAAGGTCCAAAGAAATTCAAAGTCTTTAGGCCCAAAGGCAAAAGAGAATAAAGGGATACCAGGTCCTACCAAGGCAAAGTGAAAACACTTTGTTGTTTAGCGGAGACACTCAGATGAGGAAGATGGGGCTGGGGAAATCTCCTCGTGGAGGCAGAGGACTCTAGGGGAGATGTTCGTCTGCCACATGGGATGGGCTGAGGTAAGGGGGCATCGTATTTTCCATTCTGTATTTGTAAACAGATATAAAAGCACTGGGGTGGGGAGGGAAGTAGATTTGAGAGCAGAAACAATGAGCCACCTGGGAGGTAGAAATAAACTGAAGCCATTTGTCTGATGACTGTTTAAATGGTCTGGCAGCACGCAGGCAGGCGTTCGGCACCTATGATTATGGTCATGATTTGTAACCTTCTCTGGGTTAGATTTCAGACATGTGCGGCCACATCTAAAAACCACAACGAGGGCCTAAAACTGCGATCAACTCAGTAACCCATTTAATTAGCATCTGTAGTTCTCATCTATGTGCTGAGTCCCGCTCCAAGAAAGGATAGAACAATGAGCCGGGCAGAGGAGGCCTAGGTGTCAGTGTTTTACATGCTCATAACGGGAGACAGACAATAAAACTATCAACAGATTTAAAAAAATTTTTTTTAATGTTTATTTATTTTTGAGAGACAGAGCGTGAGCAGGGGAGGGACAGAGAGAGAGGGAGACACAGAATCCGAAGCAGGCTCCAGGCTCCGAGCTGTCAGCCCAGAGCCCGACGCGGGGCTCGAACCCACAAGCTGTGAGATCATGACCGGAGCTGAAGTCAGGTGCTCAACTGACTGAGCCACCCAGGCGCCCCTCAACAGATTTTTTAAGAGGGAAATTTCCAATTGTGATATGGATAAATGCCACAACACCCACCAACAACAATACCAAAAACAAACGGAAAGGGATCGAGAGTGAGTGGCAGGATTGGGTGAGCTGGTGAGGGCTGTGAGAAGGCCTCGCCATGGGGAGACATTTGATCTGAGGACTGAGGGAGGCAGCTAAGTGAGGATCAGGGGACAGAATGTCCCAGGCAGAAGGGACAGATAGTGCAAAGTCCATGGGACAGGAAAGCTGTGGCTTGTTCAGGGAGCGGAAGAGAAACCAAGAATGACTGGGGTATGGTCAGAAGTTGGAAAAGGGTACAAGATGCTGGAAGATTGCCGGGGCTTTCTGAACGCGGTGAGGAATTTGGATCTTATTCAAATTGTTGCTGGAAGCTACTGACATGTTTCCAGAAAGGGACTACCATCATCTCCCTCTGCGATCTGTGCCAATAAATGAATCTCATGGACCAGTGGCACCAGTATCGTCTGGAAGTTTGTGAGACACGCAGATCGCAGACCCCATCCCAGAACAAGGGCATCGGAATCCATCTACCTACCACCTACCTATATTTTAAAGTTCTATTTATTTATTTTGAAAGTCAGAGAGTGCGTGCACGCCGTGTGGCGGAGGGGCAGAGAGAGAGAAAGAGAGAAAGAATGCCAAGCAGGCTCCGTGCTGACAGCCCAGGGCTCTCTCTCATGAACCATGAGGTCATGACCCGAACCGAAATCAAGGGCTGGACGCTCAACCAACTGAGCCACCCAGGGGCCGCCCACACTGTCTATTTTCACAAGATCACCGGGCGCTGCACATGTAGGTAAAACTTTGAGAAGCACTGCTGTGATCGTATTTGTGATTTTAAAAGACCCCGAGGCACACCTCCTAAGGGGACGGTAATTGGAAAAAAAAAAAAAAAAAAAAAAAAAAGGTGTTGGTGAGCTTGTAGAGGAGTGGGCACGCTAGTTCATTGCTGGTGGGAATGTGAAATGCTGCGGTCGTTATGGAAACCAGTTTGGCTGCCGCTCGATAACTCAAACATAAGTTAGCATATGACCCAGCAACTCCACTCCTGAGTGCACATACCCAAAAGAATTGCAAACGGGTGTTCAAAGGCAAACTTGTCCGTGAATGTTTGTAATGGCACTTCTTCACAAGAGCCAAAAGGTGGGAACAACTCAAATGTCCATTGACTGGCCACGGGGAAACAAAAGGTGGTTAATCCATGCAATGGGATATTATTACCCAGCCATGAAAGAAATGAAGAGCTGATATGGGCTATAATACAATCGACCCTTGAAAATGTCACGCATGCTACATGAAAGAAGCCAGGCACGCTAGGTCATATACTATGTGACTCCATTTATATGAAGCATTCAAAATAGGCAAATCTACAGGGACAGAAAGCAGACAGGTGGTTACCAGGGGCCGGGCGGGGGTGGGGGAAGGCCGTGGTCGAGAATGGAGACTGACTGCTTAATGGGTCTAGGATTCCAGCTAGGGGTGGTGACAATGTTCAGGAACTAGATAGTGGGGATGGTCATACGACCCTCTAAGTGTACTGTCACTTATAGCAAATTTTATGTTACGTGCGTTGTACCGTAAAAAAAAAAAAAAAAAAAAGAACTGTAAAGAATAAGAGTGGAAGACACATCAGATCGTATTTCCTCAAGGGCCACTCGTGGGTGTAGTGTGTGGTTGCGAAACTGTATTTTGATTTTGTAACATTTCATGAATGATCAGGATAGTAAAACTTTATTTTTTTAACAATAAACTTAAAACTTTATTTATTTATTTTGAGAGAGAGAGAGCGAGAGAGAGAGAGCAAGTGGGGGCAGGGCAGAGAGCAAGGGAGAGAGAGAGAGAGAGAGAGAGAGAGAGAGAGAGAGAGAGTCCCAAGCAGGTTCCATACTGTCACTGCAGAACCGGCTGTGGGGCTCGAACTCACAGACCGTGAGGTCATGACCTGAGCCAAAATCAAGAGTCAGTTGCTTAACCCCTTAACCGACTGAGCCACCCGGGTGCCCCAGGATAGTGAAACTTCAAAATGCACATACACTGCTTTGAGAAAACACACGCTAACAGACCTGGTAGTAACTTGCTGGAAGCTAAAATTAGAATGTTCTTGCCTAAATTAGATCTGAATCAAGTAGCATGCAGTTCAACAAGGTCGAGCAAAGGAACTGAAAAAAGGTACAAGAGATAAAAAAAAAAAAAATCAGGGAGTTAGAAGCCATGGCCAGAGGGAGCTCTGGGGACAGAAAGTCAATTTTGGTAACTGGATTCATGTAGGGGTGGGTAGACTACAGATCACATAGAAACCATCCGGTTGGATCACCATTCCATTCAACATGGCTCAGACACATTCTCGAACTGCGTTTCCGACGCTGGGGATGATAACGTGGGAAGCACAGGAGAACCATGCATTGGTAGATTATGAACACCCGTGAAGAGAAGTTTGGCAAATCCATTCACTTATTGGTCTTCCACCCTCGGCCAGTCTCCTTGTCACCTGCCATGGCTCCGTGTCCTGAGAGGGAGTAGAGTATGAGAGCTCTGGGTCTAGAGTGGTCTTGAATAATGCCACCACCGTTTATTGGGTGTGATAACGGGGCAAGTCACTTAACCTTCTACGCCTCTGTTTTCTCAACTGTAAAACACGAGATTCCGATTCAGAGTTGTGAGAATGAATTGAGTCAATGCATGGAAAAGACTCGGAGAAATGCTGGGAACCCCGGAGTCACTCGATCCCATTAGCTGCCAATTACCCCTACTCGGCAGAGCACTGGGATCATGGAGAGAGTAAGATGTTCTCCCTGTGATGGCAGAGCTCACATCTGGTAGGGAAGCAGCTGCAGTGCCCCCTGCCAAACACAAAGGAAGAGGTGGGCACAAGGTGCTCTGGGGTCCCAGAGGGACTTTAGTTTTGCCCGGGAGGAAATGTGAGGGTTCCAAGACCGGGGGACATCTGAGTAGATCAGGAGAGGGATGGCAGTCGTTGTAGCCAGAGGGGACAGTATGTGCAGAGGTCAGAGGTGTGCAAGACCTAGCTTCCTTGGGGAGTTGTGATTGGTTTAGTGCGGCTGACACAGGGTGTGAGGGGGTCATCCCTGCAGATGAGGGGGAAAGCCAGCCCTCCCAGCTTCTGGTGGTTGCCAGGGTTTTTTCGGCATTTCTTGTGGTTCTATCAGTCCATTTTAGTCTCTGTTCACGTGGCCCGCTTCTCTGTGTGTTTCTGTGTCTCAATTTGATTCTTTTTTATAAGGGGACTAGTCATTGATGTCCACCCTGGGGCACCTGGGTGGCTCAGTCGGTCGAGCATCCCACTCTTGATTTCCGCTCAGGTCGGGATCTCGTGATTTCGTGAGTTTGAGCCCCGCATGGGCTCTGTGCTGACAGAATGGAGCCTACCTGAGATTCTCCCTCTTTCTCTGCCCCTCCCCCACTTGCACTCTCTCTGTCACTCTCAAAATAAACAAATAAACTCAGGGGCGCCTGGGTGGCTCAGTGGGTTAAGCGGCCAATTTTGGCTCAGGTCACAATCTCGTAGTTTGAGAGTTTGAGCCCCACGTCGGGCTCTGTGCCGACAGCTCAGAGCCTGGGGTCTACTTCCGAATCTGTGTCTCCCCCTCTCTACTCCTCCCCTGCTCATGCGCTGTCTCCCTCTCAAAAATAAAATAAACATTAAAAAAGTGTTTTTTTTTTTAAATAAACAAAAGTCCACCCTAACCCAGGATAGCCTCATTTTAACTTGTATACATCTGAAAACACCCTATTTCCAAATGAGGTCTCATTCAAAGGTACGGGGCTGGGGGGTGGGACTAGAACATGTCTTTCGTTGTAGGTGGGGGAGATACAATTCAACCTAAGGCAGGGACTGGACTTTTAAGACCAGGGGAGAGACGCACGTAAATACATATTTTACGTGGATTGTTCTGGGGGCTTGAGATGAGGAAATGGGAGGACCATGAGATGTTGGAGGGCCACTTAGGGGTTTATTGCAAAACAATGAGAACTCCTGAGGCCTGCACAAAGGTCACCTTTAAGAACGCTGAGCCATCAGAAGCACCAGCCAGTTTCATTGGAATTTGGGACAAGGACAGTTCATAGGCAGTGAGGAATGTGTCCTTTTACCAGGAGACGAATGGGGTCTGGTTCTGAGAAGGCACTGACGATTCTTTCCGCCATCCCATCCAGTATTTCATCGGGTGTGATAAGCTGGTGATATTTTTGTTGGCACATAGAACGCGTTTAGTAAATATTTTGATCAAAATTAAGGAAAAAACCCAACCCACGAGTAAATGGTAAGTAATGCTGTTGAAACCATCTAGAGGCAAAATGAAATATGACAAAAGCAAGAACGTGAAAACTATGCCCTACCTACCACTTAACCTACCACTTAACCTCGCGAACGTGCCCAAGTTCTGTGGTCCCCAGGAAGCTGGCCCCTTCCCGGTGTGCACCGGGTTCACCTCTGAACTCCGAAGCTTCTCTTCTCCAGAAAATTGTCACTTCCTTCTACCATTGCCCACAGGTCCTCCTTTAGACCCTTGGGCCTTGGGGTTCTCCTCCTTCTGCTTAATTCTGGCCTGGAATTCTGGCCTGGCTCCACAAAGCTTTTCTCTGATCAGGAGGTTTCAGGAGCACCTCCCACGGTGCTCCTCTTGTATATTCTGTGATTCCCCTGATCACGGGGTCCTCCCCCTTACAGCACCGCCCCTGTGGACCAGGACTGCAGGACTTGACTGGACTTCTCACATGCCCCCAGCACCCACCACAGAGCAGGAAAACAGTCTGCTCTCAAGAGGTACTGGGAGCAGGAGTGAGCAATGAAGGGGGACCATCGGTGTCCTTTTCTTCGGCAGCAAATGTCTCACATTTGGTACATTCTGAGACATGGCGATATTCTAACTCCATCACTTCTATGTCCTTTATTAGTTGGATAGTTCTATGAAAACCAACTTCTCATCCATTTAATTTGATCTTCTGTTCTTACAAGGGCAGGGAAACTCTTGATTCTTTCCTTTCTTTTTTTTTTTTTTAAGGTTTATTTATTTATTTTAAGAGAGAGAGAGGGAGATGGCTGAGAGAGAGGGAGAGAATCTCAAGCAGGCTTCATGCTGTCAGCACAGAGCCCAACGTGGGGCTGGATCCCACGAACTGTGAGGTCGTGACTTGAGCTGAAATTGAGTTGGACACTTAACCAGCTAAGCCACCCAGGCGCCTCTCCTCCTCCTCCTCCTCCTCCTCCCTTTCCTTCTCCCTCTTCTCCAACAGTTCCAAACTAAAGAGTTAGTTCCCAGGCATCATCCAGGAGTGATCTATGTGTTTTTGTTGTTGTTGGCATTCTGTTGGATGATGTCATTTTGAACTCATCGCTTTATTGTATTTGATGCACTTTGTTCCACTTCCATTATTATCCAGGAGCCCTGTTCTCTCATCTTGCCATTGGCATGATCTGTGAGGCAGTCACTTGCCTTTCTGGATCTTCCTTTCCTCCTTATCAAATTGGGAGACGTGTCTCTACTTTCTGGCCCTCCTGTGTCTCAGACCTCAAAGCTATTTTTTCCGATGGAGTCCATTAAATAATTATATAACTAGGTTCAGTTTCATTTTTGTCCGTGCACCTTAGTTTATGAAATTCGTTTGTAAAACATAAACATCATTAGATACACGTTCGGGTTTTCTTTTTTATATATTAAAAAATATGGTCACCGAACTAACAGGGGCCACATTGATTGACCCTTCTGCTTGCTCTTTCAGAAGCTGCAATCAACTGGCAAATAGGGTCCCCCGCCTCCTGCTGAAGCATCTGCGAAGGCTCTGCAGATTGCGGTGTGGCCTCGCTCCCCCCCCCCCCCCCCGCCCCTGCCTACTCGACCCCCATCCCCAGGCTGCTCATTAACTCATTAGAAGCTGCTTTGAGGGCAGCTGAGGGGAGGTTTTGCTGTCTGCTGACTGTAGCTCCAAGCACCTGCCTCAGTGTCACCCGGAGACCTTGGGAAACGTGTCCCACGAGATCCATACTCCGGCATCACCCACAGCTTTTCCTCCGCAGCATTTCTGACAGCATCAGGAATCAGGACATTTCTTGCATCAATCTTTGTGCAATGCCTGCCTCCCGTCCTGGACAAGAAGCTCCATGAGGGCAGGCTGTGTTGGGTTTTGCTCACCTTCATAGCCCCTGTGCTCAGCTCAGGGTATGGGGCTCTGTAGGCATCCCAGGACTTGTTCGACGCTGAATGCACAGGTGTGCGAGGGACCAGATGCAGTGGTTTGATGGCGAGCCACCCGGACACACAGAGACCTTCCTTTTGATGTTCCAATTGTCCACGTACAATTAAAGAAGGATTTTGCCCCTGGGGGCGGGGCTGACACATAGGTCTAAGTATCCGACTGTGTGTGCAGATCCACGTGTATGTATGCAACGGACAGCAGGGCCCTCCTGTTCGAATCTAACATACCCAGGGACTTCACAGGAGGAGACTGGCCCGTTTCTGGTCCTGTGGGGCTGCATGTCATTAGGGGGGAAAAAAACAAACAAACATTGACCCGCCAGGTTGAAGATCTAGAATCTGGGGCAGGCTCAGCCCTGGGTGATTGTAAGCTCATCACTTCACCCGCAGAACAGTGGCACCTGTAGGGATCTTCCCAGCGTTACAATCCTAAGGGTCTCCATGCGCGGAGTGTGGTCTCACCAATGCAGGGCCAGGGTACCGGCAGGCTGCCTGCCTTCTCGGCCCACAGTTGACATAAATGAGGTTCATTCCGAGTGTCTCCCCCTAAACCAAACTCTTCCTTAGATTTACAGTTTTCAGACCCGATACTGCACAACCATTGTTGCCTTTTACGACCCTGTCTGCTCCCTGGGTTCCTGTCCGTCTCTCACTTGGTCCCCTTGCGTTGGCTTTCAGTTATCCACACCTAACGTCTGTGCCAGGCACTGTTCCAAGCACTTGACACGTGTCGACTCATTTCACAAGGATAAAGTACAGTTGCCCCAGGGTTTGCTCCCGTCAGGGGCTCGTATTACCAGCTGAGCTGTGGCAGTCGACTTATTTCTTTGACTGATGGCCCTGGGGTGGCTAGATTTTACATTAAGGTGGCATGGAAAGGTAACTTAAGCACTTGAGAATCCTTAGGTGGGAACGGAAGACGGAGGGTAGGGTGAGCGCCCTAAAGGAAGTTACAATGTGTCGGGAAATTAACCTGCAAGCTGCAAGGAGCGTTTGACGACAGTGCGAGATAATATATAAAGTGCTAAATCCCTTGGCATACTTTCTAAATCCTCCAAGAGGGCAGGGAAGGGAGAGGTGAACCGCAGCCTGTGTAGCCACGTGCTCGATGCTTATCTCCGGGTCCACCTGGCATCCTTTCTACGGGGTCCTGTTACACAGCGAGAGCAGGCAAGCCAGGCGCCCCGCCCGACCGAAGGTGTTTCTGGAAGCCCCCTGCTCCACAGCACGCCTCTCCTGCCCTCTTCATTGCTACTTACAACTTTAAACAGTCACCTTGACTGAAGGGATTAAGATGCTGTTTTGCTGCTGATAACAGTCACACGGGCTCATGCTAAAGATTTGGGAAGCATAGAAAAGCATAAAGAAGAAGCAAAAAACAAACAAACAAACAAACAAACAACAGATCAACACATTCAACCCTCAGAAGCAGCATTGGCAAGTCACTTCTCCCTTCTTTTCACTAGTTCATATTCCTTGAAGACAAATTTTCGTGACCGCGTATCACTCCGTTCCTGGGCAGGTCTGAGATGGAGACTCCTTCGCAGCAAGAAGAAATGGCAAATCACATCCAAAAACTTTTTTCTCTTTGAGAAGAGGGACAGAGGTCGGGATGACGCATGCCTGTCTCCATACAGTCTCTCCCTGCGGGGTTGAAGGGGAGCCAGGGAGTTGGAACACAAAGGTTTTAGCCCGCATTCAGCCCAATATGGGAATTAAGGGGGTGGGGACACAGCCCGACTAACCAGATGATTCCCGTCCTGGCTAACCTGGGAAGATGCTCTGGAAAGATCTGGAAATCCAATCTCTCCGACGCGCCCCTGTCTCCCCCACCGAACCTTCCCCTTTCACCCCTCCTGGACACACACACAAATGACAGCTTTATTCATTGTCAGGCTACACTTCATAGTTCTCTCTCTTTTTTTTCTTTTTTGGTCTCATTAACTCCACTCCCTCAGTCTCCCCAGATTTTCCAATGATTAAAGTAGTGGGCTTTTAAAAAAGGCCTCCAATTAGCACCTCATCAGCTCCAATTAGAGGAGACAAAGGCAGTGTAAAGATAACTCAATGAGAGAGGCCGGCACAACCTCCTGTAATCACTTAAGACAAGCATTGACCATTCTCTTTGCTAACCACTCTGGGCCTATTCACCTTTCTTTCTTCCTTTTGGATGCATTTAAGACTGTTTTGCTGGGAAGACAGGCCTCCTGGGAGTCTCATAATTCCTTATTCAGAGGCTACCTGTTTACAGCTCCCGGAGCCGGGACCTAAACAATCCTATATTGTCCGCCTGGTGCTTCCCTAAACTTCAGCCTCCCTAATGGCGAGCTCCCTGGGAGCAGCCGACTCAGTTAAAGCCTGGCTTTATCCTCACAGAGGGTTCTCCTTGTAGTGTCTTCTAATTACACAGGAGGGCAACAATGTATTTTTTTTTTTCAATGAGCGTTCTTTGGAGCAGTTAATTTGGTGCCTGTACTAAATGCCCCCAAACATTAATTAGGGTGGAAGGAACCCTAATTTCCTCTGCTGCTTTCCCCTCCGCTTACTTCCCTCGCTTTCACATAGGCCTGGATGAGTCTCCATAATGAAATTACCTCATTAATGCCTTTATTCTCCACAGTAACTCATTCAAAACCGACCATTTAGCTTTAATTTAATGCTGTCAAAAGGAAAAAGGTGCATTCATGGCTTTGATTAGCAAAAAATTTTCCCCCCTAAGGGGCGGACAGATTTAAATTATGAAGATGGTAAGTAGTGAGTTATAATTGGGCACAAGAAGCACTTCAGAGAAGCTTAAATGCTTTCAAAGCCGGGCCTGGCCGGTCTGCAGACTATTAACTGTGTCCAGTGCCTTGTTCCCTCTATTTGAATTGATGGCAAGTTAACTATCAAAAAAGAAAATGGGGTTTAATTTTTGTTTAATACACAGTGGGGTTGTATTTACCCACAGAGCAATAGCTTTTCGATGAGCTCAGTCTTTGTTCTCTTAATAATTTATTATCCGTGCTTTCTAGCAGGAGTCCTGAGGGGCGCCATGCATGCCTCTGTTTCCAGGGAAAAACAAACCCTTAAGTGTGTGGACCGAGCAAGCGGGTGGTTGACCTAACACCTCAGCGCGGGGAGCACCAGATAAGGGAGCTCCACTGGCGTGTTTCATAATGATTTTTAAAGTTATAGCACTGTGGGGATTTAACCTTTAGAAACCTCTTTCCTTGACATTTTCTCATCCGAGACAACAATCCTAGGAAGGAAGGCTTAGATATTAAGTGCCTGGTGAAAAAGCAGAGGTTCAGGGAGTCTGAGGGATTTACTAAAAAAAAAAAAAAAAAAAAAAAAAAAAATCACGGCTAGTGGCAAACGCAGGACCAGAAGCTACGACGCTGCAAGCTGGGGGGAGCGCCCTTATACTCCAGAGGACAGAGCTGCCTTTTTGTAACATCCAGAGTTTCAAGCGGGTTTACGTTGGCTCAATCTGAATGTGTAAATAAAGGAAAGTTTACATTGCCAGGTAATACTAAATACTCTCCTATCTGAAATATATTGCCCAGTGAGATACACACACACACACACACACACACACACACACAATATATATATATACACATATGTATATATAATCATGTAGCACATGGTTTATTACATGTCACACATGCGAATCAAAGTGGATGGAGTAGGTCATTTTTTTAAAATCTGAATTTATGGCCATAACCATCAAAACCATAACCGACTATCTGGCTCAGTCAGTGGAGCGTGGGATTCTTGATCTCAGGGTTGTGAGTTGGAGCCCCGCACTGGGTGTAGAGATTACTTAAAAATAAAATATTAAAAAAAACCCCACCATCTAAACAACAAAGGGACTCCATAGTAAGAGTATGGGACTTGGGTCAGATAGATCTGCTTTAAAAATCCCACCTCTACCATGAAATTACTTCCATTTTCTCAGTCTCAGCCACCTCATTTGTCCAAGGGGAATAACAAAACCAATTTGTAAGGATGAGATGACATATGAAAAGAGTACACAAATAAACAGGGCCTTACAAGTTTCAGAGAGTAAATGCTGGGGAGAAAATATTTTCCCTCTACTCTCTTAGGTTCTATACTTCAGGCTTGCCAGTGAAACTGACAAAAGACAGGTTCTCAAGAGAAAAGACAGATTTTTATTCACGGGAAAATGTGACTTAAGGAGGAATCTGGGACTACACATACCATTTTAATAGGAGATGGGGAGGGGCAGAGGGGCACCTCTGGGAGAACAAATGGCTTCTTAGAAACAGGGTGGAGAAGAGGAAGAAAGGGCGTTTAAAAACAAATGGCCCTTGGGAGAATAGACGGAGATATGATACTTTTGTGGCCGTGTAGGTTTGGGTGTGGTGTAGACTTCCCCTCCAAGTAGAGATTAGAGTTGCTCTAGGGGGAAAGGATTTATGACAACTGACTTCTTTTTAGGAGACCCTGCTTTTAGGCAGATAAGGGGTTTCAGGAACTTAAATGGTTTCAGCTTAACAAAATTTTTATGCCACCATGGCTTATTCTGGATCCCTTCATAAGAAAAATATGGTATTAAAAATAACCATTTATTGAACCTAGCGAAACTCCTTCCATATCTTGGAAAGATGCATCAATTCACATGTTTTTGTATTAATTCATATACTTTAATCTGTGTGGTTTACAAGATCATATTTTAAGTAATAACTCTCTTAAAACTACCAGATATTAATCATGTCACTATAAAAATCATGCCACTATAGACTTTATACATTTCTGAGCCCTTGAGATTAAAAAAAATACTGACGATGGGGAAAATGTGGGGTTTTTTTTACATCAAGTCCACGTAATTCCATCAGATAATTTACAAATTTTAACCTCTTCTTTGTTGTCACAGCCAAGCATATTATTTGAAGAAAAAAAATAAAGAACTCTTTATTTGCAAAACGAACTATCTCCCTTCGTTAATATAATATTAGTTGTTCTAGCAAATAATCCTTCATGCCAACGTAAGCACCGATATTTTTCTGGTCTTTGGTTATAATTTACTGGACTTGCTCATTGTTGAAATGGCCACTGTGTGTTTTGGATCAAGGCTCTTATTTTGTTGACTTGGAAACATGAAGCATACTCGGGTTTGGGAGAGCTGGGAATGCCGGATCTTCTCGGGGAAAGCTTCCTTCACGTTGGCTGCTGTTTTACTTAAATCAGTTTCCCACTCCTTCCCTGTTTATGGTCAGTGTGTGTGTGTGTGTGTGTGTGTGTGTGTGTGTGCGCGCGCGTGTGACACTGAGAAAGGTTAAAACCTCGGCTGGCTTGGATTGTGAGCCTTCTGGTCTTCCTGACATGTCGGGCACAGCGACGTGGACAACATACCTCGTTAAATGTAATGTTCTACACAAAGGTGTCTCCAGCCGTGCCGTTCCCCTTCCCCTTACTCCATCAGTGCAATCTTTGGACATGACCTCAGGCTTCTGATACCAAAAGAGAAGGGTTTGGGAAGCACCTTTTCGTGCGCTTCCCCTTAACTGAGGATTTTCTGTTGGCACGTCACTGATATCAATAAATCATTGGACCACTGTGATTCAGTTCTAGAATTAGAAACATATTGTATTGTACTGGCCGTGTAGTCCACATAAGATACCAAGTTGCTTCAAGGCCGTTGGCAAATAGGTGCTGTTTATGGGTTGACTTGTGTCCCCCGCAAAAAGAGAGTTTGAGGTCCTAACCCCCCCATATCTGGAAACGTGACCTTATTTAAAAAGAGGGTCACTACAGATGTGACTAGTCGAGATGAGGTCCTATTAGCATAGGGCGGACTTAACCCATGGAGCCTCCCCCAGAGTCCTCACAGGGACCGTGCCTCTGCCAACACCTTGATTTTGACGTCTAGCCTCCAGAACTGTGAGATAGTAAGTTTCTGCGTTCGAAGCCACCCCTTTTAGGGTACTTTGGCAGCCCTCCAGAATGACAGGTGCGATACAAATGTTTTTAGAAGCTATTATTTAGGGGCGCCTGGGTGGCTCAGTTGGTTAAGCATCCAACTTCAGCTCAGGTCATGAGGCCTTGTGCTGACAGCTCAGAGCCTGGAGCCTGCTTCGGATTATGTGTCTCCCTCTCTCTCTGCCCCTCCCCTACACGTGCGCGTGTGCATATGTGTGCACGTGGGCTCTCTGTCTCTCTCTCTCAAAAATAAATAAACATTAAAAAAAGGAAGCTATTATTTAACCTCACTATAAGTGATGGGCCTTACTCTTCTGTCATCACAATTATTAGTAATATAGTGATTTATTATCTAAATCATGTTCGTATGCTCTTATTAGCACAATATTTATTTATTCATTTTTTGTTCATATAATCCTTTTCCTTCCAAAGACCGTCAAGCAGTAACTGTTTGATCACTGGTGGATATTTATCAGAAAAAAAAAAAATTCTGAGTCACTTCTCTGATACCGTCCCTTTCCCCACCCCCTAAATAAAATACCATATGTGCGGGCCACTTCAATGTCTCGCCCTTGCTCTGTGGTGTTCTTGACCACAGAGCAACACCGGATGTCAAGGTGAGTTTCTCGTTAAGGGAAGTCACTTGCATCTCTCGTTGTTAAGATGAAGATAATATGTACGTTTCAAAAGTCAGAGGAGAAATCATGTAAGTACGGCACTGACAGAATCAAGAACAAAGGAGTAAGTGAAAATCTTTTACATAAGGAAATGAGAAACAAAGTTGAAACCGTCTAGTTCAACGGCTGGTGCGTAGTAAGTGCTTAAGAGACATCCGTTTCTGTCCATCCCGCTCCTCTTTTATAAAACGGGGCATTAGGGGCACCTGGGTGGCTCAGTCGGTTAAGCGTCCGACCTTGGCTCGGGTTCATGATCTCAAGGTTTGTGAGTTTGAGCCCCACATCAGGCTCTGCACTGACAGCTCGGAGCCTGGAGCCTGCTTCTGCTTCTCTGTCTCCCTCTCTCTCTCTCTCTGCCCCTCCCTGGCTTGTGCTCTCTTTCTCTCTCTCAGAAATAAATAAGATGTTAAAAGAAATAAAACAGGGCATTAGTATAAAAGAAGCAGGGAGGTCGGGCAGCCAAGTCCACTCTTTTTTTAAAGTTTTATTTTTATTCTATTTTGAAAGAGAGAGAGAGAGAGAGAGCGCCCACGCGCGCACGCGCGCGCACAAGTGGGGGAGGGGCAGAGAGGGAGGGAGACAGACTCCCAAGCAGGCTCCACACAGCCAGCACAGAGCCCGATGCGGGGCTCGAACTCACAAACAGCGAGATCATGACCTGAACCCAAGTCAAGAGTCGGACGCTTAACCGACTGAGCCACCCAGGTGCACCTAGCAAACCCACTTTTAATCAAAGCGCTATGTGGGACATACTCAAAGAATTCTGTAAACTCTTCAGACAGATGTAAAATATGCACGGTGTGAACTTCCGGGTATGGCAGAGCCATGGGCTTCAAGCAAGGCTTTAAAAAACATAGGTTAGACATACCCAGCGTACTTGGATGTGACTTCTCGTGGCTCTGAATAGCCACGTTGCCTTGTCATCTTTTAAAACACAGTCTGCCTTGGATACTGTTTGTTTGTGTCTGTGAATGATCTCCTCTAACCGACTCCTGGAGGACCCGAGTCCTTCCATTCACACTTTGGTTGGGTCCGTAATTACCTCCCTTTGTATGTTGCCCCAAGTACTGTCATTCCTGCCTTTTCTGCACCCTTTGCGGGTCTGCCTCCTCCAACCGGCTGTGAACTCCTCGAGGACAAGTGCAAACACACAGGTGCGTTCTTACTACCACTTCCTGCTCTGGGGTGCTGGCCAAATTCACGTCTCTTTCAAAGCCACTCTTGTTTCTGGCAAAATCCTCGGGGACCTGTGCTGGTTTCCTCCGCCAGGTCGGGGCCAAGAATTTTAACTCCGGTTTCTTCCACGCCAAGTGTTTCTGCCACACAACTCAGTCCTGGGCGCGTTGTAGGTGGATATGTAACTGTAGGAATAATGCTTTAGCGTATTACAGTGGGAAAGCGTGCCGCCCTGCGGATTGTCACAACAGGTCAGCCTGGGTGGGGGGCAAAATGCCACGCTTGTGCGGCATTGCAGGGACGGGTGGTGACGGAAGGCAAGTGGGGTGGAAAGCTCGATTTCATTCTTTGCGTCCTCAGCTGAACGATGGAAATTAGCACGCCGGCCACCACGAAAAATACCATATTCGTTTTACGGGGGACGATTTGCCAAGGAGCAGATACAACCGTGAGCCTTCAGGGGTTCTCATCCCCTTTGGTTGCTGGCTCGTTTGCTTCACGCTGGACTCCGAGTCTGTTCCGAAGAGCACGGAGACAGTTTGCAATCGCGCCCCGGAAAGTACACAATTTCACTCTCTGCCCCGTGGCTGCGCTGGGAGGAAACCTGAACATAAACCCCTTCTTCTCTCTCCTTCTTTCCTTGTGGCATCTCATCAGCGCGAACAAATACTACTAATGACCAGGCTGTATCGGCATTACCTAGTCAAGTAGCCCATTCAGTGTGCTCAAAAGAGCACAGACGTAATCAAGCGTTTGGCTGAATGCACAATTCACGCTGAATAGGGCAAATATTTGGATTCAAGTATAGGTCAGCAGCGACCAATTGAAATATTGATAAAGGAAGCCTGTGGGAACCAAATGTACATAAAGGAAGGGGAGCAGGGAAGAGAGAAAAAGGAGGTTCTCAAGGGGTGAGCCAGGGCAACGAGACCACAGGGGTGATTTGTCTCTTCCGCGAGTAGACAGGTGGTGAGCAAAGCCAGCCAGCGCGGGCGGCCTGTCCTTCCAGCTTCAGAGAGCGGTATGTTCAAGCCCGTTCTGTTTGGTTCCTAAGTGGAATTCATAATTTGCCACAAAAGGCCCCCCCGAAACTTTCTAATAGGAACCCCCCCGCCCCCGCCCACCCGATTTTATTTAAAAAGACAACGAGGCTGGAGTCTCTCTGCGGGGGTTTTTTATACTGTCCCATTCGGCCACCACCAGATCACCCCGGGGGAGTTTTATTGACTTGCAAACACTCCAGAGCCCCGAGGAGTCTGGTTACCTCCTGGCTCCTACGCCCATCATCCACTCACCTGTGACGCTTAGCAAATCCAGACCTCTGTGGCCCAACGTAAATGTTTGCCACAGTCACAGCCCATTTATAACGCCTTCCCTTATGGATGGTTTAATTCTCAAACGCGCGCTCTGCATGTGGGCCTTAACGTGCCCCAGGGCCACACGGCCACATCCTTTTCCGCATACAAGGGTCAGAAATCCCAGTCTCCGGCTTTACCAGAATACTCAGCTTTCTTACATTCTCCGACCTGCCTCGCCTCCCTGCCCTTGGAACTGCAGTGGCAACACTAAGGCTGGGCCCCACTTGTGCCCCGGCGCCAAGAGGTCCCCTGCATGGGGGGCGGGTTCTAGATAATCATTGGGCATCCAGGGTTCACTCCTTGGAAATGAGATTCTGCCTCCAGCCGGCAATGCTGGAGACGGTAATGTGCTTCTGAGAGGAGGGGAATGTGGATGTTCTAAGCTCGTTCAGCTTCACGAACAGCTTCAGGGAAATGACTTCTGTCCTCGTCATTTTAATTTTATTTTTTACATTTATTTATTTTTATTTTAGAGAGAGAGAGAAAAAAAACAAGTGGGGGAGAGGGCAGAGGGAGAGAGAGAGAGAGAGGGAGAATCCCAAGGAGGCTCCACACTCAGCACAGAGCCTAATGTGGGGCTCGATCCCGTGACCCTGGATCATGACCTGAGCAGAAATCAAGGGGCACCTGGGAGGCTCAGTCAGCCAAGCGTCCCACTTCAGCTCAGATCACGATCTCGCAGTTTGTGAGTTTGAGCCCCACATCAGGCTGTCTGCTCTCAGCACAGAGCCTGCTTGGGATCCTCTGTCCCCTTCTCTCTCTCTGTCCCTCCCCCGCTCAGGCTGTCTCTCTCAAAAATAAATAAACATTAAAAAAAAAAGTCAGATGCTCAGTGGACTGAGGCACCCAGGCACCCCTGTCCTTATCATTTTTAGAGGAGACATAAAACTTGAAACTAATGAAAGGCACACTGAATATACAACTAACTTCTCAGAAGTTTCTTCTAAAACTCAGACAGGAAATGCTGATTTACCATTCTATTAATCAGGTCTCTTTATTGAACCTGGAGTTTCAACCCTACAGGATGAAGACAGTTGATATTTACAACAAAGAACCATAACATCTCGCAAGGTTCAATTGTGCTCAGAATAAAGCGTTCTGTTATCGTTCTTTGTATTTTTATTTGCTTATGGAGTGTGTGATATTTATCTAATAATCAGAACATTTATCTAAGTAGACCACACCACACTCGGTCACTTCAGATAACTAATTTTTTTGCCCTATATTAAATGGTTACTTAAATGCTTAATGTTAACTATCTTACCGCAAACCATAGGCCAACCTGCGGGGAGAGTCAGGGTGGTTGTGGTGGTGATCTCTCAGTCAGAAGATTCTCACTTCCTCGGGATCACCACCTGCGCATCTTGGGCTGTCCGGAGTCTAAACAAGGAAGTGGGTGAGTCCGTAGAACTCACGATCACTCCTTGAGAAAGAGGAATCCAAACTGGGGACGCAGACTAGTGGGTGAGGGTAGGTAGCAAGACTCATGCCTCAGCAAGACTATCATGACCGCAGGAGAAGAACCCAGACAATGAGGAAAGTAAAGAAGGTAGAGTGAGTTCCATCTACAAGGATGAAAGAGTGTCTCAGAGCCGGAAGCGCAGCTGGGCCTTGCGAGGAGGAGGAATCATGAAGGGCAAAGCCATCAGGAAGGAAGGCAGAGGTCCCTCCCCTACCACCACTCCTGGGGGCAGCAGGGTCCACCGCTCTGGCGCTCCTGTCATCTCCGGATCCCAGTGCGACTTCAGACCTGAGACGGTACTCACATTATGCTGAATTTACTTATTTTCTTTCCAAAAGGGAGAACGCTATGCCTTATCAAGTCTAAGAGACCTTGGATGGTAAGACCCATCATTAGCTGGACTATCTCTAAAAAAGAAAACCCACCGCCCCTTAGACCCTGACCCCATCTTGACAACAGTCCTTTGTGATGCACGTAGTGATTCTCACTGGTCTCTCATTGCTTTGACATCTCTCATCCATTCTGAGGGATCTGGCCTGTTCTTCTGCCTTCGGTTGGTTGCGCTTCTTGGTAAGCAAGCCTTAGCTCAGTAAACAAAAGGTGACCAGCCTTCACTTGCTTGTGGGTGTCCACAAGTCTTGGGTCTTTTGAAGTGATCGGCAAGAAAATACAGAAACGCGGTCTACTTGCTGAAGAATATTTCCTTTACTAATGGCAAATTCACGCCCAGTTGCTCTCATTCGGTGCCTCTTTGTGGACACAGTAACGTTTCGTTTCCGCGTTGAGGCACGGTGGAATTCTCTTGAGGTCATCTCAAAGGGTGCGTGAGTACCAAGAATGCATATAACTCAGTGGCAGTGATGATGGTAACACGAACAGCTGTGGTAACTGGAAGATGCACAGGTGGTGACAGATACGGGCAGACTGTCGCCTGGTTGACAGCAATTATGAAATGGCTTTGATCGGTAAGACGTGTTCGATTCTGTAGATGTTAAAATGGGAAATAACGTGCCTGTCATTTCAGAGGTAATTAAATCTACCATGCAATGTTTGCATGGTGGATGTTGAGCATGGAGGTCCTCGGAGGGGACGATGACCAAAGTGCTTCCAGAACAGAACTTTCCAGCGCTGTGAGGACGCAGCTAGCTGGGAGAGAGCATCCATTCGTGGTGTCCTGTGCGAGTGAGGAGCTGTAACACCCTGTCCCCTGTGAGCCTCATGATAAGAGCTTGGAGCAGGCGTTAGTGAAGAGGGAGCACAAGCTAGCACCCCCCGCCCCCACGCCACATGAGATCGGTGTGATCTTCCTCGGGCGCTGGGGTTTAAGTGCTTGCCATGGTGACGTGGGAAACTAAGGTAAATGAAAAAGTAACCTCCCTTACTGCCTATAGCCCCTTGACAGGTCTTTGAGACCAGCAGAGTGACCTCCCTCTAGGAGCTCAGCTGCCTCCAGGAGGACACTTTGCCGGGGGCAGAAGAGAACCTTAGCTTAACATTGTCCCAACCTCGAGGATCCTGTAAGTCAACTTCCTTTATCTCAACTGCCCCAAGATATATGCGGGCAATCCTACTCCGAGTTTAGGGCTCCCGATCGATATATATCTAAAGGGTCTCATGACTGGGGTTTTATTACATGGTAATAAATGGCATTTTCCTAGCAACAGCTAGTCCCTCAAGGTCCTGGAAACCTTGCTTCCAAAGTACCTTAGGGACTTACTCTATCCCTGACCCCCTCCCAACCTGAGGGTATATAATGAGTTACCCATCACGACCCTAGTGCCGCTCTTCCTGCCCATGGGTCCTGTCCCCATGCTTTAATAAAATCACCTTTTTGCACCAAGGACATCTTCAAGAATTCTTTCTTGGTCGTCGGCTCCGGACCACCCCACTATCACCCCCAAACTTTATCGTTAGGACCTTCCTTTAGAGGTGGGAACTGAAGCCTCATGGAGGGCCTGCTCCGATCCCTGTGGGAGGCAGGGAGAGCTGGGGCAGAGACTGTGTTGCTCCAGAGCAGGTCATTTCCTGGACCACCGGCTGGGGCTGGGGCAGTTAAGGGTTTGCAGGCAATTCTGCATGATGGATTAACCACATGGAACAGCCCGGGATTGGAGATGGGCTTGGACAAATTAAATTTTAAAACGCATGCTTCCTTCAGCGGAAATACAATGTGGGCGATAGCTGAATATTCCCTAGCATGTCTTGGACAGAAAACCAAAACCCTTTGGCTGATCTTTTTCCTTTGGGATCTAGAAAATCATTCCATGTATAACTATATATAGCTATATGTATATAGTTATAAAATATAGTCATATCGTCATAAAATATATGTATAACATGTTGATATCTTTGCCAAATACAGATGAAGTCAAAATAGACCATTTATGATTTCAACAAGGTTCTAAAACCATTCTTAAATATTTCTGAGGGGCACCTGGGTGGCTCAGTGGGTTAAGCATCTGACTTTGGCTCAGGTCACGATCTCACGGTTCATGGCTCGGGCCCCACATTGGGCTCTGCACTGATGGTATGGAGCCTGCTTGGGATTCTCTCTCTCTCTCTCTCTCTCTCTCTCTCTCTCTCTCTCTCTCTTTCTCTGCCTCTCCCCCACTCATGCTCACTCTTGCCCTCTCTCTCAAAACAAATAAACTTAAAAAAATATTTATGAAATGAAAGGACCTAACTGGGACCCTAAATTGACCTTCACAAACGCTTTCCATCCCAGACACATCCTGGTGTTTTCATTATTATCCCACATGACAAATTAGTGGCCAATGTAGTTGTATCGTGTGCAACAAATGTAGAAGCCTCCCATGGTCAGCAGTCGGTTGGCTAATTGAGAAAGCCCACCAAATCAGAGACCCTGATTTGCAGAGACCCGGTAACACAATAAAAGTGTAGAATTCTATTAAATATTAATAAATTTCCCCTAAAGTTCTTTTTTTTTTTGACGTTTATTTATTTTTGAGACAGAGAGAGACAAAGCATGAACAGGGGAGGAGCAGAGAGAGAGGGAGACACAGAATCCGAAACAGGCTCCAGGCTCTGAGCTGTCAGCACAGAGCCCGACACGGGGCTTGAACTCACGGACCGCGAGATCATGACCTGAGCTGAAGTCGGCCACTTAGCCGACCAAGCCACCCAGGCGCCCCAGTTCTTTTTTTTTTTTTTTTTTTTTTAAGAAATCTCTACGCCCGGGGCGCCTGGGTGGCTCAGTCGGTTAAGCATCCGACTTCGGCTCAGGTCATGATCTCGCGGTCCGTGAGTTCAAGCCCCGAGTCGGGCTCTGTGCTGACAGCTCAGAGCCTGGAGCCTGTTTCGGATTCTGTGTCTCCCTCTCTCTGTGACCCTCCCCCGTTCATGCTCTGTCTCTCTCTGTCTCAAAAATAAATAAACGTTAAAAAAAATTAAAAAAAAAAAAAGAAATCTCTACACCCGACATGGGGCTCAAACTCACAACCCCGATGCATGTTTCACTGACTGAGCCAGCCAGCCCCCCGCTTCCCCTGAACCTGTAGAGCAATCTTAACCATACGGATTTGATAAAAAAAATGTTTTAATGATCGTTTTTGCCAAGTCTCTTCACCATATCCAATTTTGTTGTCTTTCTCGTGTACTCACTTGTTCATAGATCTAGCTAATATTTTACCAGCGACCTAGGTATCCTGATAGGCACTCCAGGTAATACTTGCATTGCGGCCTGACAGCTTCCAGCCCGTCCTGGCTCCTTCCACACTGTCCAACACAGGCCTTTCCCTAATAGAATCCATTGCACATGGGATTCCACCTTTGTCTGCTTCTCAGAAGACCCTCCCCCCCCCCCCCCCCGCTCCAACGGACACAGTGCACACACTCCATTTATTGTAGAAAAAAGTTTGCGGAAACCAGAAAAGTCAACGAAGTTTTCAGGACATTTCCTGAGATCTGACTCCACATGAAACCCAGTCTTTGAGGCCTGCACAGGCACCGTGGCGAGGCAGGAGGAGACCCAAATGTGGCAGTCATCTGAAAACAAAAGCTCAGTTCTCTGCAACGTGCTTTCAGGAAGCCAGGGAACTGGGCTTGTGTGTTTACTAAATGCATTTCTATTAATACAAAAATATTACGATTCCACTATGGGAAACTGGAAAAGAGATGAAAGGAGAAGGAATCTTGCCTGCTAACTAAGCCAGTGGTGTTTGGGTAAAGGGTGAATTCACGAGTTTTGGAAAACTTTCACAAGCATCGAAGCAAATAGGATGGTGCATTAACCGTCAAGTAACCAGAACGTTTAATTAATGAGAGTCCGACCCGGGAGTGTGTTGACACCCCCGATTGCCAAATAATCCCAGGGGCTGGTACAAAGCTGGGCCAGCCCTGCTCCGTGAGGATCTGCTGTGGGCTTAGCCACCGGGCCTTTGCTCAGTAGCCTGGCAAGGCGGGTGGGGTGGAGGCTGGCACAGGAGAATGAGCCAGGGGCCAGGGGTCCCTTTTTGCCTGCCTGTCCCAGGCTGACTGTGGTGGGTTGCACGATTGTTTGATCTGAGGTCAGAGCTAATAGGCACGTTGTCACGCAGAAATCCAGGGCAGAGCCACCTGCCACGGGCGTCTACCTTATTGCCATCCAATCTGGCTACCGGGCCTGCAGGTCTTGGATTTTGCGGTTGGGGAGGCGTTAGGTAATTACCTGGAGAAGCTGATGCTTTCTAGAAGTATTGGAAGGCAGCTAGAGGCACTCCCCATGTTTTGGGGGGCACTTCCCTGATCACCAAGCCAGTGGTTCTCAACAGTGGCAATACTGCCTCCTAGGAGTTGTTTAGGAAATGATGTGTGTGTGTGTGTGTGCGTGTGTGCGTGTGTGTGTGTGTGCGTGTGTGTGTGTGTGTGTGTGTTCGCGCAGGAATTTTATAAGCGGGGTTGCTGTCACAACGAATGAAGAGTCAAGAGCCTCACTCTGTTCTACATATAAACACAATTTATCTTTTACAACTTGATACTTCTATGTAAATGAAGGGAAGATTACACTTACGCTTGGTTGGAATCTGACAGAGAATTATTCACCAGTACAATGCCGCTCGTGGGATCTGAGTCACCAACACTCAATTCCGCTTGGCGGTTGTCCTATTTGGGTGAATGCGTGACCAGGCACAAGCACCAGACTAGTCCCTTGTGTCTTCTAGCTGCTGAAATACGTATGAATTTATTATAACCACTTCTCTTTTATTTATCCTTTATCTATTGTGAGGACATTAGAGTGGGCCAGATAAACTCTGGGTAGACACTTGTGCCTGTCGTTTTAGGAGGCTGTAGGGGAGAATTGCACAATATTTGTCATCAAAGGGAGGGCATTGGGTCTGATAGGATCGGATAGTACTGTTCAAACTGAACCTGCGACCCTCAGCGATTCTATTACACCGCAATGCTCTGGAGATCAATCGTGCTCTGGAATATTACTGCTCTGGGCTCTGCCCCCGACACCCAGCAGTGACTGTTCCCGTGGCTGGACATTGTGCTGCTGTAACACAGACGCCCCGACTCAGTCCTCCGCACGTCATGTTTGGTCCAGCGCTAACCTGGCTTCTTGGAGCAGAGCAGAGCTGACCAGGCGATAGGTATCGAATCCTAGAAAGTTAGGTGCTGGGCGGGAACTTCTGAGGACAGATGTAGGGAAGGCGGCCGGATAGAAGGGGCTGCCTTTCTTTAGCTTGTTTCAGTCTCTTGTCCAACCTGGAACATCCGCTTCCCTTCACCCAAGCGGATGAAACAGAGGAGAGCCAACGCGTTCGTTCTCCTGGACTCCAAACGCTTAAAAAAACCGAAAACCGAAAACCGAACACTTCATTAATGCCAGGCAACTAACAACGCCTTCCTTACAGACAAGAGTATGAATCTGATGAGGAGTTGGACCCTGAAGAAGGTTCTCTGGAGCACGCCTTCAGGAAACAACAGACACCCGGCTTAGCTGCGGTTAGCATGAAAAACAGTTTGCCACGCCTGGGGCCTCCCGGCAGCTCAGCTGGGTGTTTAAGGTGAAACCTCAGACCTTGTAGCGACACTTGTAGCGACACTGCTGTTGCCGCCTCCGGCCAGGACCGCTGCCCTCCTCTGAGGAGCAGTCAAGAAGGAATATAGGTTTGTCCCCAGCAGAAGCAGCTCAGGACAGCTGCTTTGAGGACGAGACTCAGGCGAGGCTCACCGGGCGACTCAACTACCCCATCTGCCGACTCAGCCAGGAAATGCAGAAGGTTGTGAGTTTGGGGCGGCGGGAGGTGGGGGGGGGGGGGGTAGGAAAGGAGGCTGATCTGACAGCTAGTACCGTCCACAGACCGAGCCGGTCGGCGGTGACATTTATGAGTCAGAGAAACCCGCACAAGGACGACGCTATTAGCCTCATTTCACAGATGAGGAAACCGAGGCTCCGAGAGGTTGAATTCCTTTTGTCAAGTTCACAGACTTGTTAAGCGGCACGCCGGACTTTTCAAGGTATTCCACTGACTAGCCACGCGGCGGGGAAAGCTAATTGCACGTCGGATGCTTATAAAGTCTTGCTGTACGTGCTTGTTTCCCGAGCGCTGCATGTTACAGACGCTTCTGCTAAAACGTGTTTTCACAACAACTCTGCTCTTCACAAACACTGATTCGTGTCTTTCCTACCCGCTCTTTCACAGCAGCAACAGAGCTGAGCACTGTCCCCAAACTCCGCCTTCCCCTCCCAACCCCACCGCCCAGCCTCTACCAGGCCTGCCTTGTCCGCTTGGACCAGGCCTCTGCAGAGCCCCCTCCAAAGGGCCCTCTGCCTCCTGCACTTCCGGCTTCCAGAGAGATCATTCTGAAGGACTCTTCCTTTTCATTCACCACCCTCTTCTTCAGTTCTGCTTTTGGGCACAGTACCTTGACCTCGGTTAGTTATTTTTGTCTGGTTACACTTCCCCTGGTCAAAGAGGAGACCGATACGGAAAGGATATTATATTTGTTTCTATATATAATCTGATCTGAAAGTGCGGTTCATGGAACTCGTCGCAAATGCAAATGTTCCGCCTCACCCCAGACCCGCTGAATCATACGCTGTGGGCTTCTGGTACCAAGAGCCGCTTTAACAAGCCCTCCAGGGGACTCTGATGCACACTCAGGTTTGAGAACCACGGGGTGAATGTCGCTCTCTGGTGCTCCTGGAGGTGCTGACAAGCACTGGGGTCTCTTCTAACAAAGGCCGGGGCTGGGAAAGCAAATTTCCAAAAAGCGAGCATGCAAACACACTGACCTTGTAGCTTTCAACCACCTCCTTTCCAAGGTTAGAGCCTGCGTGGGAAGGAAAGCAAGTCTGAGAGCGAGCAGCCTCTTCAAGTTACCCAGGGCCACAGCCAGAGAAAGTAGGACAGTCCCCATCATTTCGGAGTTAACGTCACCAACCCTGGGGGGAGGGGCTGAACGCCTCTCTCATCGGCTCTGAAACACATCATATCACGCTGTCCGTTCCAGACCTGCGGTAGAGTTTTGGAGGGTCTCCTACTTGGGTTTGAGGATTTGCTAATTTTCACTTGCAGAGAATTTGTCTCTCGGGGGTTTTATCGGATCAGATTCGGCTTGACCGCCCATCACAGAAAACTAAAAAATATCCATAACTCCAGGAGTTTACAGAGACGGAAATCCATGTTTCTCTCACAGGCAAGGCCAGATGCAGGCGGCCAAGGTTTATGATGTCTCCACGATCACCAGGGACCCTGGCTCCATTTTCTTCCCGCTTTCCCAGCCTTAACGGTTTAATTCATGGTATGAAACGGGTACTCATGATCTCAACATCACATCTAAATTCCAGCCAGAGGGAGGAAAAGAGCAAGTCCCCTTTCTCTGAGGGCACATGCTGGAAGTTAAACATGACATCCACTGCCTGGTCCCTAGTCACCTGGCATCTCTAGTTGTAGCGGGGGAGGGGGGCTGGGAAATGTACCCTGTATTTTGGACGGTCACAAGCCCAGTGAAAAATCAGGAGTTTTATTACTAAGTGGGAGGGTTGAGGATTAGTAGTCTGCCTCAGAGGTCCAATTTTAAGGACTGTGCGTCAACCTCCATCACTTCTGGCTTCCCGGGTCCACCCCAGAGACTCTTGCCTGAGTTTCTGGGGCCGGTTCTGCCGGAACACTAACCTCTCTGTTTTTCTCAGTCCTGATGAACTTCACCAACAGCAAGAAATTGTGTAGGTCTTTTGGGAAGCGAGGGAGTTCCGAACTGCTCGTTTATTCTCTACATTATTTCACGCAACTTGCTTTGGAGACTCCCGAGGCTGCGAGGGTCCTTCTGTGATTCTCTGGAAAACAGCACAGTGTTGTGGGGTTTTTTTTGTTTTTTGTTTTCTGTCAGAACATAAGGCAAAGCGGCCTTTGCTGAGTCATGAATTTGGCACGGATTCCAGCCACCGTCAAGCGTGTTCTAGGGAACTGAGGTGGTCCTGCCCAGAAGCTTCCATTTGTGTGCTTTAAGCACCAAACAACTCTTAATGTTGAGGCCTTGGGAGCCTTCATGTACGTAGTTTAGCGTCATCACTGCCCCTGAGCCTATCTATTCTTGAAATGCCTCTGGGGTATATTCTAGAATACTCTAGAATATTCTAGAATATCTTAATATTCTGGGGTATACTCTAATATAAAGGCTATATTCTAGCCTTTTTTTCTGGACCGTTATGTCTCACAAATACCGTATCTCACATTTCTGAAATTTCTGATGGCGGTTAGCTCCTATGGGAGGTTCTAGAAACTGCTTCACTGTGTGCTCCACAGCCATATGGACCCATCGTTACCGAGCACCCAGGCCTGTGAGAAAGAGCACGGTGAGGGATCACTCTCTCCAGCCTAAGCAGGGCTGCCGCAAGCGACGACGCTAACAGAAATCCAACCTACCCGGGGCTCACGCACCTGAAAAATGCCGGGGTAGGTCTCACTTTGCAATGCTCCAAGTGGTCAGATCGTGGCGTGTGGGTTCTTTATTCTCGGCCTCTTGGTTGTGCTTTCTTGGTTGGGCTTCATCCTCAGGCAGCCTTTCTCCAGGCGGCAGAAAAGATGACTTAATCCCTGAGGGTACTCCCTGGGGTCCTCCGCGGTATGGACAGGCACAAAGAGCTGCCGGGATAAAACCACTTGAGAACTGCTGGGCTACACACGGTGTTCTAGGCTTTGCTTGGCGGCCGGGCTCCCATGTAGACGGGCCCGCATTATGCATGTGCCCCACCCGTGCGGTACAAGCGGGGTCAGCCGCGCCCCAGACTTACCAGAGTGTTCTCCAAAGGAAAGCAGATTTTGTCGCCAGGAGAGGAAGACTCATGGCTTAACCAACAGCAGAGATACCCCTTGACCGCCCCAGATGCCGTGTTTGTTTACAGGAAACCAAAGTTTCACATGCATTTGGAATGACAACGTACGGAGTTGCCCAATGGCACAGAGAGGAAAAAAAAAAAGGAAAATCCCTGGAATCTTTTCCCACGAGACCCAGATTTCCACGCTCCCCACGTCCCTTTGGTCCGGGGCCAAGGGAAGTGGAGAGAAGCTGGTATAAATGCGTGGGGGCTGGTCCTGTGGAAGGAGGCCTGAAGAAAATTCCACGTAAAGATTTTTAGTTGGTTGGGGTTTGGAGAACTCTTTTCACTAGGGACCAAATCTCATTCTAGTGCTTTTCGCCTGTGGCCATGGGGATGGTCAGGAAATGACTGTGACAAATCCCCAAAGGGACTAGCCCACTAGACAATTTACGAGGAAAAACCTTGTTCAGAAAGGGTAGTGAAGGGCGCATGACTCAGCTCCTTCCACAGATACTGCCCATTCTGTCGGGAAGGAAAACAAAGCGGGAAAAACAGAGAGATGGGATGTTACCTCATCCAAAAGGTATGGCTACGATTTCTCCAGGACAGAGCCGATTCTGTAATATGGGGCCTGTTCCAGAAAGGGAGGCTCAAAGCTTCCCCCCTCCCCCCGGGGACAGGCTCCCGTGGCCCAGGTGGACACCAGACTGTGATCTCTACCTTAGGACGGGAACGCTTCCACTTGATAACCAGCCAATGAGCTTTTTAAGCCTCTAAATCTTCATGCATTTTTTGAAGGGCCTTTTATTAAAGACATTTTCATGGGAACGTTATCATGAACATCCATGTGCTCACCACTCAGCTTTCAGTTATCAACCCACCAATCTTGTTTTATCTATATATTCCCACCCATTCCCTCCGCCCCCATGGGATTATTTTGCAGCTATCGTCTAACACATCCCAATATTTTAAGTAACTATTTTTTAAAAGATTAAAAAAAAATCACAGAATTATAAAACGTTTTAATGGTGTCGCGGGCTGACTTCTACAAACTCAGCAGTCAGATACACAAGCCCCTCCCAATTCTGTTTTTCTCCGCCCCCCCCCACCCCCCATCTGCCTTCTTCCCGGGTGAATCACTGCAATCGAGAATAATTACGGAGATATTTGGACATCCCCTGTGCCAACAGCATCATCTCTAATTATGCGCCCCAGGTCCAAGAACTGTGAATCTTTGTAGGCAAATCTGCACATGCTTGCATTTTTCCCTCCCATTTTGAGACCAAATGGCCTCAACATTTGGTTTGCTATGCGCGTCCTGCATCCCAGGCACCCCCCGCCCCCTTCCCCCCGGCATTTGAAGGAAATCTCGGCCTCTGTCTGGATTTCCTCACATGCGTTCCCCGAGGCAGCGTGAGTTGCGAAATACCAGAATGGTTACAGCAGAGATGTCTGTTCTGAAAACCAGAGGGCGGAGTCTGACCGACGGTGCCAATGGCAGGATGCCGTATCCCAACCAGGATGCAGGGACGCGTCTAAATATGCGGGTCTAAATATGCGGGTCCACAGCTTCTCGGGCACTTGCCGTGGATTGTGATTGGACCCACGCAGCCTTGAAAAGATTTAGAAAAGACGATCTTTGTGTGTAAATAAAAAGAAACGACGTAGAACTCCGGAGTAAGTTAACTATAAAGTGGATTCCGAAGTGCTAATTAAAAAAAAGAAAAATGCAACTCATCTTGTTTATTGAGTCTAAATTTGAACTCCCCCGCTCCTCTTTTTTTTGGGGGGGGGGTTGTGGTTCCTCTCATGACATTTTGGCCAAATTCTAGTCACCTTTGGAATTTAAGACCAAGTCCCTGTTCATTTAAAACGCTTTAACCTTGAACTTGATTTAAATCTTGGCTCTTCCGTGCTCCCCAACTCCAGTGGAGGCCAGGGCTTGTGGGCCTGGCTGCTTGGAAGGGAGCCAGGGTCCGGGGCTGACAGTCCTCTACCCCCTGCCTCTACGGATTCAAGCTTCTGGAGGGTTGGAGAGAGGCCGGGGGTGTGATGACTGGCTTCGGTGACCACGTGTCAGAGTGGGGAGGGACTCCTAGCACCCCTCCTCTTACCTCCGGGCTCCTTCACATGCAGGCAGGCCCCTTGCAAATAACTCCAGGGTCTGTCCCCATTGTCCCCATCTTCTTCCCAGGGACGAGACACCAGAGTCCCTCAGGCTCCGCGGGAGAGGCTATTCCCACCGGGCCTCTGACTTCACCAGCACAGATGTTAGACTTTCGGTAGGAGTATGTCCCCCTCTCTTGAGGGCACACGTGCTAAGTACCCCTCTCTCCTTCCCCATGGCGGTGGGGGGTGGGGGTGGAAAAGGAAAGCACGTTACACTCCTAGACTCTCAGAGCATCCTTCCAAGAATGCTTGTTCCTGGGCCTTGCTTGCGAGGCAGGAACCATGCACACCTGTGAGTCCTGCAGCTCAGACGCACCTGGCCGGAGAACGGCTGCCCTTTTTCATTCCTACGAGCCCCCCACATTGGCATGGGGACTCCTTGCCGGGCTCCCTCTCGCTTGGCTCTAGGGATGGGGAGCTCTTCTCCTCATCCCCGTACGCAGGGCATCCCCGGCCATCCAGAACAGTCTCCTCTACCGGCTGTCTACACCTCCTTCTCCCACAGCCTGGGGTTGGGTGGGGAGGCAGCGGGGGGACACCCAGTTCTGAGCAGGAGCTGCTCACTCGGCCCTGTGAGGAGGTGGCTGCTCCCTAGATACTTGGGGGTACTCACTTTAGAATGTGGGGGTTCCGAATGCATTTTGTCTTCAGCCTTGGGCCAAAACACAATCTTGGCCCAATGGGAAAAACCCATTTCCTGGGCAGGACCGGCAGCGTGCCAAAGCCACCTGTAAATGCACACTTAGTGTTGAAGAGGCGGCAGAGAGTTTGTGAGAGGGCTTGCTTTGTTGGCTAGTCTGTAGGTGGTTGCCCTCCCTTAAGAGGGGCGTGAAAGTCAGCATAGGTGGTGTTACCTAGCATGAATCCAGTTTTGGCTTGGAGAACAAAGACCCTCGGGAAAATTCTGTACAGAAAGACATTTAAAAAAGGTGATGGGGCTTCAGCGTGTGTCCACACAGGCCTGAGATTTCATTCACTAGACTATAAGCCCAGACACCAGGGACCAGGACCGGTCTTGAGACCGAATGGATTTGCAGCGCTCGCCACAGTGTATGTCACATAGGGGGCAGCCAATGCGTATTTTCTGAATGACTGGAGGAAGAGAAGTAATTGGGGGCCACCAGAGGCTGCGTCCCTAGCAACTGATTGTTTCCTGCGAACGTTTTCTGAACTCTAACCGCCCCAAGCACTCTTCTAGGTTCTCCGGGACCTATGAAGATAGTTAAACTCCTGTCCTTGAGAAGCTTACGACTAAGAGTGGGAGACAGGTGGACGCACCTACCTGCCCAATAAAGTCTCCAGATTCTATTCGGGAGAATGCAAGGACCCCGTCTTTGAAGGCAACAAGGGGTGGGGGGTGAAGCCCCTGGTGTGGCTCCTACCAGGACACAGCCCTGATCCGAATTGTTTCAAGTGAAGCCGGATCCCTTCCTTCATGTTTCCTTAATATGACATGGGGGCCACCTAGCTGGTAATGGGAGTAGCTCAGGAACCCTCACAGTCATAATGATGGGGGAGACAACATTCACAGAACTGGAAGAGGTGGTGCATTTGAGATCACAAAGTTCATGGGTTGTCTTGACTTCTCCCCTTCTCCCCTTCTCCCCTTCTCCCCTTCTCCTTCCCTGGGGACTAGCTATGCCCACATTTAGCTCTCAGGTTAGATTTTTTTTTTCCTCCTCGTTCTATCTCACCGATTCTCTCAAAATTGCTTTCTGTTGAGTCTTAGCATGGAATCAGGTGACTAATGTCTCCACGTACCTGCTGGTTGATGAATAAATCAGCTCTCATAACTGAAAACTATAGCCTAAGTGCATGGTGCTTAGGAAGGGAAGTCACTGGGGAGAATTTCAGGCTTGACACAGACTCATGACGGTGGGGTGCTTGGTATTTCAGGTTGTCAGTTGCATATTCCCTGTTCCCTCAGAGGGTGGCCCTTCATTCCTCTGACGTCCCTTCCATGCACCTGGATCTCGTTAGCCTTGAGTGACCCCGGGGCAACTTAGAACAGAACCAGACCCCTTGGTCGCACGAGGGGACTTTGGGAATCAAGTAAAAGGCACAAAAGAGCTGGAATTGCTCGAGAAAGGGATGCTTGGGAGACGACTACGCACCTCTCTGCAAAACGGGTGCAGCCTTCCAGTGCATCTGACCATGAGGAGGCCACCGAATGGAACGTCAAGTCCAGTGGTCAGGGAACAGAGCAGAGAAAGACCCACGTGCCACCAAGTGGGTGTTGATTCTCCAAGAAAGACTCACTAAGAGAAAATGCTCCCCTATACCAAGCATGGATTTTATCTTCGGTAGAAGGATGCCCGTGTAGCTACGAAAGCCAATTCCCTGGGGCTACTTCTGTTTGTTTGGAACAACCAAATCACATCGTATCAACCCAACGGCTTTCATCCCACCTCGCGTGAATATTTATAGATAAAGTGTATACTAATCGGGCGAGCGGTATTGGACCTCAGCAGCCAACAGCGCCATAGACTAAGCCCTGGAAGAAAAATGTACTTGGCTCCCGTCCTAGGAAGGCTGTTTCGAAGGGACCTCTTTTTGAAATGTTTTCCAGCTGTTATTTCCTTTCTGAATAATCCGAGCCTAATTCAATTTGTGGCACCTTTCTCTTTTCCAGATTTTTTTTTTTTTTCCAGAAGGCAAATAGTCCACATCTGGCTCTCTATAATCATATATATGTTCTGCTGGTTTTGGCTGAGACTTTTACTGAATTGTAGATAAATGACCCCGCTGGCACACCGGGGAAGTATTCCACATTCCATGGCACGGTGGCAGCCTACAAGATGCTGTGCGTTATCTCCGGAATGCTGGGGGTAGAAAGGTCGCGACCTTCCCTGAGCGCTGACTCAGGGCATATCCAGCACGTCGTCATGTTACTGTGGGGGAGAAGGCAGGGCAGAGAGAGCCAAGAATGCCCATGGATTCCAGTTAAAAACAAAAACAAAACCCCCAAACCCCAAACAACAAAACTTAACTTTGGAAAGTTTCACCCTCATATATCCTCAAAACTATTCATAAAGCAACATGGGACTCCATAGATACAGCTTTCCTTCTGGCTTAACAATTTCCCCACCCAGCTCTCATTCCCGGCGTGGTTGGCAGGGGTGTGAGAGATGGAAGACGGTAGAAAGCCACAGGAAGTAGACTGGAGGAGGAATACGAATTTGGAACATCGTCACCTTGCTGCAAACGGACGAGAATCAGGAGTCCCTGAATCACCTGGGGATCCTGGTGAAGACCACGCCAGCTGGAAGAGGAGCTTAACCGGATCGGCGAGCTGCGTGGACTTCATTCTTCCCTCCCACGCCTGGGAACCAGCCTACAAAATATTAGCAACCTGTGCCAGGGCCCATGAAGGGAGGGAGGCAACAGAGTGGGCAAAGCTTGTGTCTGCCGCCCTTCCTCACACCCTTCCAGGGGCATCCCCGTCCCCCTCCAGATATTTCCTTTCCCCTTCAGCTGGCCATCGACTTGATTCCTGATGAAACGTGAACGGAGAGAGAAGTTTTCCTGGACGCTATCTCAGGATGTGCCAGTTTCCAGGGAACCCACATTAAGCATCAGGCACAAAGGATTGAATAATTGAACCGTAAGAGCCGTATCTGCATTCCCGACTCTTGGTGGAGTTCTAAATCGATCTGCTTCTCTCCTGCTCCAATCAAAGTCCAGAGCAGAGTCCACTCGTCCTGTATGACAAATGAGTCTTTGCCAGTCACGGTGCGATTCACGGAGCAGTAGCAGTGACAGCACCTGGCAGCGTGTCCCAACGCGAATTCAGACCCCGCATTGCCCACGTGCGCTGAATCGGAGGCCTCACTTTCAAAAGCCCTCAGATGATCCATACGCACGATGAGGTCTGAGAATCCCCGGTTAAGCAGGTGGCTTTCAAACTATGGGCTGCCACCTAGTAGTAAGTCATGAAATCAACTTTGTGGTTGGGCCCATGATTAAAAAAAAAAAAAAAAGAAAAGAAAAGAAAAGAAAAGAAATCCTCTAGGGAACGTATAAGAGCACATCGTGCGGAGGAAGGGTAAATATGGCAGGACTTCTGTTTCCATCGCTGTGAATATTGGGTCAGTGTGCAAAATGGGTGGCTTCTCCCCTCCCTCACTCCCATGGGTCATTGTCAAAAGTGTGAGGAGGGGCGCCTGGGCGGCTCAGTGGGTTCAGCGTCTGACTTCAGCTCAGGTCACGATCTCGCGGTCCGCGAGTTCGAGCCCCGCGTCGGGCTCTGGACCGACGGCTCAGAGCCTGGAGCCTGCTTCCGATTCTGTGTCTCCCTCTCTCTCTCTGCCCCTCCCCCGTTCATGCTCTGTCTCTCTCTGTCTCAAAAATAAATAAACGTTAAAAAAAAAAATTAAAAAAAAAAAAAGTGTGTGGAAAGCACCGATCTTGAGGTCTGGTTGGTTACGTAGGCAGTGTGAGCTTTCCCCTCCCATCAAGGTCGCACACCAGATGGATGCCTGCGGCTCACGAATTTACCCTCTCTGCAGATACACCTGCATGAAAACATGCCTTCTTGCCCTTTTACCATGAAGAAATAAGGTCGTATGTGTTGATCAGTGACTATTTAATAAGGACTCATTGGACATGTTCCTTCTAGAAAAAACAACTCCTGAACGACAGCATGTTTCCTTCGATTGTGTTATTTAACCTATTATGTATGTAGTATCTTTTATTGAGAGAGACAGCACGTGCAAGCACGTGCACGTGAGCAGGGGAGAGGGGCAGAGGGAGACAGACTCTTAAGCAGGCTCCACCCTCAGCGTGGCGCCTGATTGGGGCGCGATCCCACAACCCTGGGAGTATGACCTGAGCCAAAAGTCAAGAGTCAGACGCTCAATCAACTGGGCCACCCAGGCACCCCATATTATATATTTTTTTGAGTCTTGGCTTCCACTTTTCCTTAGGCCATATCTAGCACTAAATAATAACTGTAATACTTTGCTACTCTTTCATCATTTCCTTGAGAATATATCATATATATTCTGTGAAGTCACACATGATTCCAACATGGCAGGAGAGGGTGAGGCTGGGTGGCTGAGCTGTGTGTATCCTACAGGATTAATCTGACAGTGAATTGATGTTTGCTTTGAAAGATGCCTGTGTCTGTTACTTATGTTCTAGCTTTGTGACCTTGGGCAAGCACTGTTTTACCTCACAGTGTATGTATACAATAGGGATAATAAAAGTACCCACCCTGGGGGGTTTTGTGAAGACAAAATGGGTGAATTCTATCAAATTCATTATGAAAAATATTGACTGGAGTCCCACTGTATACTCGGCATGGTGGGAGATGCTGGGAATATAGTAAACAGAGAGATCCTGCCCCTGTGGGGTTTCCAGTCTCTCAAGGAAGCAGACAACAGGCAAGCAGCAAACTCTCACAGAGGCAGGCAGGCAGGCAGTCAAGAAACAAGGCACTCACTTCTGCAGTCTCCCTCGGGGTTGCCCTTCTGTCCTCCCCCCTTCAAGAACCTTCCATGGTCCAGAAGGAGATACAGGGTCCTGACAGACGGCCTTAAGGCTTTTTCTGGGCTGTGGCTGCTTCTCTAAGACATTTCCTACCACCCCCCTGCCTGTGTATTTCGTTCCAGCCACAATGACCTCATTGCTACTTTCTGAGCATAACCAGGCAGGTCTGCCTCGTTGTCTTGCTCAAATCTCTATGTGGATCGTTTCTCCCCCAGATCTCCTTATGGCTCACCTCTCCCTTCGTTCAGGTCTCTGCTCACAACCCCTCTGTTGGGGAGGTCTTTCCAGAAGATCACACCTAAAGTAGGCCCTCCTACTCTCACTCTCTCTCTATTCTTCTGCTCTATTTTCCCCCATAGCTCTTTTTATGTATTTTTTACTTATTTTTTTAAAAGTTTTTTTTTTTTTAAGTTTATTTGAGAGAGAGAGAGAGCGTGCATGTGAATAGGGGAGGGGTTGAGAGAGAGCGAGAGAGAGAATCCCAAGCAGGGATTTGATGACGGGGGCTCGAACTCACAAACCGCGAGATCATGACCTGAGCTGGAATCAAGACTCAGTTGCTTAACCGACTGAGCCACCCAGGCACCCCCATAGCTCTTTTTAACGTGGACATATACCATAATGGTAAATTTTATGTGTAAACTTGACTACGCCCCAGTACCTAGATATTTGGTCAAAGTTATCCTAGATGATCCCCTGAAGTTATTTTTTTTTTTAAATATGAGATTACATGTAAATTGGTAGACTTTGCATAAAGCAGATTGTCTTCCATACGTGGGTGGGCCTCACCCCATCAGTTGAAGACCTTAACAGAAAACCACTGACTTACCCCAAAGAAGGAATTCAGCTAGCAGGTTGCCTTTGGGTTCTAACTACAATATCAACCGTCAACTCTTCTTGAGGTCTCCAGCCTGCCAGCCTATCCTTCTGATTTTGGACTTGCCAGCCTTTACAATCACATAAGCCAATTCTTTCTTTTTTTTTTAATGTTTATTTATTTTTGAGAGACAGAGCGTGAGTGGGGGAGGGGCAGAAAGAGAGGGAGACAGAATCCAAAGCAGGCTCCAGGCTCTGAGCGGTCAGCACAGAGCCCGACGCAGGGCTCAAACTCACAAATGCGAGATCATGACCTGAGCTGAAGTTGGACGCTTAACCAACCGAGCCACCCAGGTGCCCGTCACATAAGCCAATTCTTAAAGTAACTCTCTCTGTATAAATACATATATATTACACACACACACACACAATCAATATATCTACCTAGCTGTACACACACGTGCATCCTGTTGGTTCCGTTTCTCTGGAGAACCCTAACACATACATTTGTTTCTTGCCTGCACCAAAAGGCATACTCCAGGAGACAAGGGCTGTATCTTACCACTATTCTGCCCTTGGTCCTCAATGAATTTTTACTGAAGGGGGCAAGAATTTCAGATTCGAAAAGATGGATAAGCAGGGTGATGAATGCCAAAGGGTAGGTTGGAAATTTCCTTCTTGTACTAGGTGGAGTGGTATTCCTTCCCACTTCCCCAAAATTCACGTGTACCTTGGACCTGAGAACGAGACCTTCTTTGGAAGCAGGGTCTTCCCACGTCATTACACTGAGGTGAGGTCACATTGGATTAGGGTGAGCCCTCGTCCAATAAGCAGCGTCTTTGTGAGAAGAGAAAATAGCGACGTAGAATGCACAGAAAGATCACGTGAAGGCAGGACAGCAGGTGACGTCCGAGGCAGTAACACCAAGGACTGCCGGCAACCAGAGAAGCGTGGATGGCTTCTCTCACAGAGCCTCCAGAAGGTATGACACCTCTCAGATGCCCAGTCACCACAACTGTTAAGAAATGCTGTTGTTCAAGCCCCCGGTTGTGGTGCTCTGCTTTGGAGGCCGGAGGAAGTGAAGACACCCCAGTCTCGTCTGTTTCCCAGAACCTTGCAATTCAACTGCAGCTGCCCCCATATACCCCGAGTTGCCTTTCCCTGTGCACCATTTCCCACCCCCCCCCCCCCCCCCCACAAATGCTGAGTGCAGGCTCCCACCTGGCCACTCTGGAACCTTGTATCTACAAGTGAACAGGTGATTAAAATCTGCACAGAGAGCCGAGGGTGTTTCAAAAGGACAGCAAGCCTCTTCAAAGCTTGAGGGTCCGGGCTGGGAGGAAATCAGCTTCCGGTTCTGCCGAATCAAGACCTGAGCCCATGGGGTGACAGCCAACCCCACAGATGGGACGTCTGGAGGTGACGAGAAGGAGCGTTCACCCAGCTCTTGGTTCACAAGCTTTTAATTTTTTTGATGTTTATTTTTGAGAGAGACAGAGTGCGAGCAGGGGAGGGGCAGAAAGGGAGACACAGAATCCGAAGCAGGCTCCGGGCTCTGAGCCGTCAGCACAGAGCGCGACGCGGGGCTCGAACTCACAGACCGGGAGATGGTGACCTGAGCCGAAGTCGGATGCTTAACCCATTGAGCCATCCAGGCGCCCCTACAAGCTGCTTCTAATTATACGTGGAGTAGTCTCCCAGATTTCCACGGACAGTGATTTCACCCAGAGGATTCTGTGCCGGAGGCCGTGTGTGGCCGTCGTGTGGGTGCTGCTGGGTGCAGGGTGCTGGGTGGGGGAGGAGGGGAGGGGGGTCGCTCCTGCTGGCACGAGCTGGGACTGGCTCTCAAAGCACTTTTCCTTCCCAGAACTTCTCAGTTTGTAATTGCAGATTTTTGTACTCAATTGATTTTGCCTGGAAGGAGGATCCTTGTCTGTTTTGCCGGAGTCCCAGGAGGATGGGGATTAGGACTTTGTTGCTCCCTGTTGTGTCTGCTGTGCATAGCAGTGTGCAGCTTACAAGTATTTGAGAAATATTTGAAGGAAAATGAGATGTATAGATATAGGCCCGCTATCAGGGTGTTAAAGGCCCCCTGCGGAAGTGTGCTTAAAATCTTGGAGGTATCCTCCCTTTATGAAACTCCCCCATCTTCCCCATGGCCTAATTGATAACAATTCCCCTGTTCTTGTCTTCACATAGGGGACTTCAGCTACCAATTCATGAGGCTTCCTGCCCATCCTGACTTTTTTTTTTTAGGTAGTCAACCTTTTCCCTCCTCCAAAGGCAGCCTTGTTTGGAATTCTAATCCAGAATCAGTTGAAAATGGAGTTGATCGCAGTGGAATGGGAGTATGGGGTGGAACTCTCACAGGCCTCCCCCCTTTGTGAGCCCCGAAGGCCTCTCCAATGGTCCCCAGAGATTTCTGGTTTGACAAGCCCACGCTGGGGGTCCTAGAGGGTCCTCTCCAGCTGGAGACATGGGCCTTGGAGACTCAGATTCAATGGAACCTGGGCCTTTAGACCTTGACTCAGACTCAGATGTTGGGTCCACACTCAGACCCCAACAGGCGGCCTGCCAGAATGCAGGGTCCAGCTCTTGGGAGAAATGTCTCGATCTCCTTGTATTCACCTTGTAAAAAGACAGCTCAGTTCTGCAAGACGGGGAGTCAGTACAAAACACAGCACAACCACGTAAGAAAAATAACTTTGTTATTAAGCATATATAATCTTATCAAAAGTACTTCATAGTATCACATCCGTAACTGTTCCGATACTAGCTCAGCTGTTATATAGACCTGTTATAAATAATGAACATGGCTACTGAAGTACAGGAGTAATCGCTAGGAAATAAAAAACCATCGTGACACATTAAATCCCCAGGGCACATGCTTCAGGATCTAATAATGTTCAAGTCTCAGGGGGATGCGTGAAAGGGTCTTTCCTTCTTCTTTGATTTCCCTAAAGCAGTAATATTTTTTGAAGGAGCAGATGAAGTCCAAGATTTTATGCTTTAGCAATCAGTCATGGTTTTTTTTTTTTTTCCAAATGGAAATTGTTTTTTGATTTGTTGTGAAATACACATGCTGACCATGCCAGGAAAAATTTCATCTATTTCCCTGAATTCATTATTAATAACTTGAGACGGCTCTATTCTATTAGTTGTTTGGCCTGGATTCCCGTATATAAATTTCCTTTTCAGGAAGGTTATCGGAAAGATGTCAAGGTTGCACAATGAGGCGGCTGTGTCTCTGACAGGCTGGAGTTGAGGAGAGGAGGAGGGGCAGTGACCCCCAAAGTATGGTGAGGGATTTGCTCTCAGCCCAAGGAGATGCCTGGTGCTTAATTACGGAGAATATCTCCTTCCCCTGCCTGTCTGGAAAAAGCGATCACGAGGCAAACAGTTGTGAACCCTGGAAAGGGAGCATGACCAGTGTCCCCTTCACCCGATATTTGGTGGGGTAATACTCCTCCCTCCATGCCAATGTGTATTTATTATTTACCTGTATGAACCCACCTGAGTTCATAGAGTAGAAATGACTTCAGTTGGTCAGTTCACTCTGTAGCAGGTGTTGGACTTAACAGAGGACAGAGAAGACAGCATTGCCCTTGTGCCCCCATACTCTTTGGCCTGGGAAAGCATGTAATTTCTCCTTCTGGAATTTAGGAAGGGAGGAGGGTTTTCCTAAACTAAAATGGTGCCTTCTGTGCACTATTTTCAACGGCATTATTTTTATTCCCACTGCTTTCCAAAAAGAAAAGCAATTATTAGGTCCTATTCTAAGTTCTAGTCATCAGGGTGCAAAAAATGAAAGTCAGTATTTCGCTAAGGAGTTGAGGAGGTGTACAAAGATCTTTTTCCCCCCATAAAACATGGGGCGGCTCAGCTAAACGGTAGCAAATTTTATCCCCCGTTAGGTTTTGAGAAGCCCCTGTTTTACATAGTGAGCTTTGGTTTTCTATCCAAAACTAAAAGATACATTAGGATTAACAATGCACTATTAGGTCTTATTTTTGAAAAGTACAATTTGGACCTACAGAGAACTTTTTTAGTCCGGGGGAGCAGTCCATGGTTTTGAAAATCTGAGGATGAACAATTATTTTATAAGCTGATCTAGCAGACTGAGATCATACGACACAGGTTATTGTGTGTTTGGCTAGAGAATATTATCTAGTCTCATGAATCCCAACTATTCCTTCCTTCAGTTCATTTTTTTAATGTATTATCCTAGCCTCCCGTCAAACGTGCTCTTCAGTTGTATATTACGAACATTTGACAAAAAAAGAGACATATTTCCAAACACAAATCCTCATTTAAAAAAAAAAAAATCAAAGATGGACCTAATCATTTCTCATGGAGCCTGTGCAGAATTTTCTTTAGCATTCATCCATCCACACCCTTTAAATATTGTGTTCCACGAGCCGGCAACGTTAAATGCTTTCCAGATGGGAATCCACGGCCGCTCAGTTCAGCTCTAAGTGAACCCGAGGTTGGCGAGGCCTTCTGCGGTGAAGATGGGACTCCGGAGAGACTGGGGAGCGACAGAAAATGCTAGAGAAGGCGCACTGAGAACGTGTTTGCTTGTCGCTGTAACTTTCTGATGGACCGTCACTGGGGATTTTGCAGCAGAAAGAAACAGTGGTGTTGAGGGTCCGTGGAAACTCCAGCCACCAGCTGACCGACTGGAATCCCAGGGTTTTAACTTGATGGCAACAGGGGGAGGGAGGCTCTTGTCACTTGAGATTCGCGCACAGAAGCCCTGCCTATCGTTCTGGAGGAAGAAGACGGAAAGATGGAACGACAAACACCAACAGTGGCTTTTAAAGAAGCTTTCCCAGGAAGATAGTTCTGTGGTGGGTGAAAAGGTGATGGAATGAGTAAACACACCCTTCCCAGAAATACAGGGACAAACTGCAGGGTGGGGAACAGGAACCCCAACATGAGCAGGCGTGCGTGTGCCAGCGAGCATCTGTGCGGGTCCACGCCGGGGTGAAGGGCCCCGAGCAGGTGGCCGCCTTTCCACGTGGTAGATGCGAACATGGACTTGAGGAGCCCCGCGTGCTCCCCATCAAAACCAAGACGTTCCCCCAATGATGTTCCAAAGCAGAAAATGCTCCTGGTCTCTTCAGCACTGCTCTCGCTCCAGTCTCTATGGAACCAGAGGCGGCCTTTTTCTGGAAAGGCTCGCGGCTGTGCGAGCAAACACAGACTCAATGGCGCGTTTGAGAATACACCACTTTCCCAACTGCTTCCCGCATTTGCTGAGGAAGGGGAATCAAGAAGGGCTGTAAGAACTGGAACCTGGACTAAGTTATGGAAAATTAAGGAAAAATGGGAAGAGCGGGAAGCAAATTTCTGCCAAACAAGAAAAACTGTTATTTCCCTCTGCATCCAAGAGAACTTCTAACAGCGTATCTGTGTTGGCAAGCTTCACCCGCCCCAGACAAGGACTTCCAATTCCCAATGATGGCATATTTACTTGCCTTTGCAGATTCAGTGGGGTCCCTGCCTGAGGCTATCCTTCTCCTTCCCCCACAACCCAAGTGAGCGACCTCCTTGCAGCCTCTAGCCCCAGTGCACACCGATCCAACAAGGATCAGGGCGTAATGGCACCTTCTGGGCACCCAGTCTGAGCCTGGCCATTCAGTGCGTCTCCCTAAGGGTCAGCCACCCTTATTTAATATCTGTGATTTACTGAGCAAGCCCACTCATTTGATCAAGCAGCTTTAAAATGTCCTGGCAAAGCCCATTGTTCTAATGGGAATAAGGGTTCTTCATTTGTTTACTTTGTTTTGAGAAGAGTTTTTACTCCTATTGCTACAAGCAACTTGCAGATATGCAGGGCATGAACCCTTAATGGTCATATTTGAACTTAGAATGTGGCAACTTATAGGACAGTAAACATAGGACTCTAATTTTTCTCCATTTTCCCTAATATCCGTTCCTACTCCATTCCCTCCTTTCTTTAATCAATATTGGGAAACGAGGTTGGATAAGAGAGTAGAACATTTAAAATATATTAGACTGTTAGATTGACAAGGAAAAAGAATTATCTGCCAAGGTAAATATACATTATTGCCTTCCCATTTTAATTGAAGCAGCCTAATTTTGATACTGAGTGATTACTGATTTTGGACACATATCCATCTATATATTTTTAATAAGTAACCTCACATTTTCTCAGAACTTACCTTGCCACTTTTTCCGTTTGGATATTCTGCTAAACTTTAAGATACCATGAGAGTACTTAACTCAGAAATCCAGAAATTCCTCAGTATGAAGGAGGGAAAGTTCCAATGTAGAACAGCCAACCCCCAGCACCCGCCTCCCCCCTCCCCCCCCCCCAATGGCTCTTGGAAGGAAACATGTAATTAGCGACTTACTCCCTCATGTCTCCGGCAGGGGGACTGTGAGAACAGTATTTGGAAGAAGAGGAGGAAGGAGGAGGCAGGAAAAGAGCTCAAGAAATTAAGAATGTATCTTTTCTAGGTCTCCAGTTTTTTTTTTTTTTTTTTTTTTCTGTATATGACTTAACTGCAGGTGAAAACACTCTTTGCTCCTCCTTTGGCATGAAGATGTTAGGATGGGCTAAGGATAAAAGTCTCTGGTGGGTCCCAAGTCTCTTGTCTCAGTTGTTTTTGGGTACTCGTCTCCAGAGCTGAAGCCCATGGCTTCCGGAGAGCTGGAAAATTCCTGAGGTAAAGGGAACTCCTCCGTTGAAGAGTGCGTCCGGTGCCCAAACACCTTCTCCTGCAGGTCAGCGATGTCATTGCGGATGTCGGCCAGCATCAGCAGCAGGAAGTCAAAAGAACCAGGGGGTCCCTGTGCACGGGGGAGGAATCAAAGCCAGAAAACCACACACTCAATCCTGTGCCAAGCCATGGCTTCCGTGGGCTCTGTGACTTGCCACTCCCCCTGCTTGGTGGCAGCTGTGTGGCAGATGACTCTGTGTCCCAAATGGAGCAAACGTAACAGCTACTACAGTAGCCGGGTAGGGGGCGGGGGGGGGGGGAGTTCTTAAGATGGTCTTCTAATCCCTTCATCTCCCCTACGAGCTGTGGCAACACGCTCACCTCTCCTCTCCTCTAACTCTCGGCTGCCTCGAATCAAGGAACAGAAGAACTCTCCTACGTTGCCTTCCAAAGAAAACCAGGAGATACTTATGAAAGGGTAGAGCAGTGGTTAAGGGGTTGGGGTTCTGTTGGGTCTGAATCTCGGCTCTGTGGCCCGCTAGCTGGTCTCGGGCAAGTTACCCCACTTCTTCGGGGTTTCACCTCCCTATCTGTAAAATGGGGATGATAACTGTCCCAGTGTCATGGGGCTTCGTAGGGTTCGTAAGTGAGGATTTACGTGAGTTAATACACGTAAAGGGCTTAGAGCATCACAAATGCTCAAAATGTTATCTTTTAAGTAAATGAAACCGTTAGAACGTCTCTAAGGATCGTTGACTGTAATGCCACCAGACTGAAGGTGAAAGTATGCTTGTAAAGGCACCCCTTCCCCATTGACCAGGAAAGGTCCAAGGACTTCCTAATCTTTCTATCGGTTGGACTTTTATCATTATATATAGCGTTTGTTAAGCCTCAATTTCTACACGGCGCTGTGTGGGGCACAGCAAGATAACGTGTGAACAAGCAAGGTCTGGGCTTGTTAGCGGCTTGCGGTACAATCTTTATTACCCCGCAACGTCTGCTGCTGGAGCTCCCAGAGAGAGCAATCTCATCTGCAGAGCACTTGGTGGAGAGTATTTTGACATTAACCGATGCTCGCTCGAAGGGTCACAGCTCAGACACTGCTTGGCAGTGCACAGGGGGAGGGACATCCGGGGGTGCTAAGGATGGCCAGGATCGGACGGTTAAGAGGTGGAGGTGTTGGCACGGGGACCCAGACCTCCCGCATCCAAGCCAAGGCTGTCTTTTCTTCAGAAAGGACACTGATCTTTCCAATAGCACTAGAGTTGCCTGAATTTTCTGTCCTTTGGAGACTGACTTTCATTTCTCGTTTCCCAGACACCACTTGTATATCCCAGCTCATTTACTCTCAAGAGATCCCCAGCAGCCCTGCGTATCTCTGTACTTTTCTGGGAAGGGATGGTCCTCCGATCTGCTCGAGTTGCAGCGGCGGCTAAACTCTTACGTGTTCAGGGTTATGACGGCACCATCAGATGTTTTAGGACATACTGGGAAACAGGCTCATGGCATGCTGGTTTTTGTTTGTAACCTTAAAAGAACACCTTCCGGATAAAGATTAGCCACGATAAAAGAAAACTAAAACAGAAGACCGGTGTCAAAAATAAATGCCAACCAGCTGTTAAAGTCCTCCGTGATCGCCCTCCTAACCACCGAGTTCTGTTTAGGTAGGCTCAGTAAAGGCTGGAAGGGGCTGGCTTCGGCTGGTAAGACCAACCTGTAGCCCCCCCTGAGCTACGTCCCTGAGGACATTCCCCCTGGGGGAGGGGGACGGGTAGGGCTACTTACTGGCGACCCTCTGGGTCCGGGTGCTCCTCTCTCTCCCTGCAAGCAAGAAGGTCAGATTAGCTTTGTGGACAGAGACCACGTGGATGCCACCACCACCGGTCTTCTACTTAGACCCTCACCGTAACCATTGCCCTGCACAAATGACAAGTGTCCCCTATCAGAAACAAATGGGAGCTTGAAGCTCGGCTCCCGGGACTGCTCATTGGAACAGATCTGCTTGGGGCAAGTGTCTCTCATTCCGATGTCCCCCCGGGGCTGTGTATTTCCAGACCAAATCTGACACGAGGAATGCCTGTGTTCCAGGCAGTGTGTGTGTGTGTGACAACTTAGAAACTTTCTAAAGTAACACACCCTGCCTTATTTGCGAGGCAGGCGGCTCTTGAAGCGAAACCCCCACTTGCACAAAATGCAGCTTTTCCTGTTCTTGACTGTGTCAAAGAATGGGGACACACCGCAGAGCCCCACGAAAGAACACTGGCTAAAGAGTAAGACATGTGCTACTATGGCAACCCAGCAGCTTGTTTAAAATTTATAGGGGTGATCTTCCTTTTTTCATTAAAAAATTTTTTTTAACTTTTTTTTTTTTTTTTTTTTTTTTGAGACAGAGACCGAGCGTGAGTGGGGGAGGGACAGAGAGAGAGGGAGACACAGAATCCGAAGCAGGATCCAGGCTCCGAGCTGTCAGCACTGAGCCCGACGTGGGGCTCGAACTCATGAACCGCGATATCACGACGTGAGCTGAAGCCGGACGCTTAACCGACTGAGCCATCCAGGTGCCCTGGGGTAATCTTTCGCAGGGATGGTTTTGGTTGTTGTTTTTGTTATCACAGGTGTTTGCTTTTTAGATGTCCTTTCCAGCTTTGGGGGGTGGGGGGAGATGTGTCTCGATTTTGCTACATGCAGAATGGGGACAATAAACAGTGCTTGAGCTTTACTTGGTGCCTGCCCAATAGGTTGAAAATGGGAAATCTTAAGCTTGTAAGGACCACTCATCAGACTTACCTTAGAGCCGTCTCTTCCTGGTGCACCTGGCGGACCCTATAAGACACGGGGATCTAGTTGAAGGGGAGGAAAAAAAGCACGGGACAAGAACACGCCTTCCCCAACAGCAGCAAATGGATGTCTGATAAAGTACTGACCACAGGGCCCCTCCGGCCTTGCTTAATGTGGGACAGATCAGGAGACGGTCCCATGGGTCCCATGGAGCCCCGTGGGCCGGGCTGCCCGGGAGGGCCTGGCATACCGGGGAAGCCTGGGCTCCCCTTAGGTCCTGGTGAGCCTGTAATCAGAGAACATCTCATTAGCTCCATATCCCATGAAAAGGACAAGGGCTCTGGCCGACAGGAGGGTCTGGGAGCCCTTTACAGCCATTTCTCTTTGCAATCTGCCCTGCGCCTTCTGACATCTCCACTAAGGTGCCCTGTAGGCATTTTAAACTTGACGTGATCAGAATCCTCAATCCCTTATGCAATCGTTGTAGACCTTATTTCTCCGGGGGCATCTCAATGCCTCTTCTCTGCAAGAGAATTAGCAGGTTACATCGTTGTGTACCATCACAGTATAAATATAAGGTGTATGTATATATCATAGATATATACATTGGCTATATATCAGATATAGACGTATATGACTGTATCCACATATGCAAATCCACAACACGTATACTCCATACAGGTGTGTGTAGTTGTTTACAGATACCATTATCCTCTGAATGTCCTACGGTTTAAAAACTGGGAGATTTCTGGGATCTGTTTGAAAACAGGAAGAAGTAAAGCCTGGACTGCGATTCTCCCACTGGCACACCTGACCAGAGCTGTACACAGGGGCTGCCCCTTCAAAGTGGGGCTCTGCCCTCTCTGGTTTAGTTTCCTCCCCACTGCTCACACCCTGGCTCTGCATTCACCTGTGCCTACCTGCCTCGTCCCTGTAGACACTGAGGGTTTTGCTTTGTTTTCTAATTCTTTTCTGAGGCCTAAATCGACAGAGCACTGGGAGTATATGGAGTTTAAGAGCGAGCTACAGGACTGCTTTTGTGCCTGCTTGATAGTAATTGTATGAGGACCAGAATGTGGCCTTACTTATCATGGAAGCTGACGGGGACGTGACCTACAGGCCTCATCTGTCTGTAACTGCAGACACAGAGAGTTGTAAACAGCCACTCCGGCTTGGGCGGGGCCCAGTGTCTGTGACACAGTGAGGGAGAGCCTCACTGGCTCCTGGGGAGCGTGGCTGCTAAGTTGTAGGGCAGCGCTTGGTGCAGACTTCACCTCTGCCCCGGATGTCAGCTGGGGTGGGGGGAGGGGGGGAAAGGGTGTAAGCTCTAGGAGAACCTTTTTTTTTTTTTTTTTTTAAATTGCAGTAAACGCCATATGGTATGAAAGTTACCATTTTAACTACTTTAAGATGTACGCTTTAGTAACGTTAAGTACATTCACATTGTCTTGCAACAGATCGGCAGAACTTTTCATCTTGCAAAGCTAAAACTCTGTGCCTATTGCCAGCCCCTGGAAACCACTATTCTTCTTTTTTTCTTTTACATTTATTTACGAGAGACAGAGTGAGACAGAGCGTGAGTGGGGGAGGGGCAGAGAGAGGAGACAGAGTCTGAAGCAGGCTCCAGGCTCTGAGCAAGCGTTCAGCACAGAGCCCGACGCAGGGCTCGAACCCACTAACGGTGAGATCACGATCTGAGCCGAAGTCAAAGTTGGATGCTCAACCAACTGAGCCACCCAGGCGCCCTGGCAACCACTATTCTGTTTTTGTTTTTTAAGTTTATTTATTTTGAGAGAAAGAGATGGAAACAGAGGGAGAGAGCAGCAGAGCCCAATGTGGGGATCGAACCCACAAACGGTGAGATCATGACTTGAGCTGAAAGCAAGAGTCGGATGCTCAACCGACTGAGCCACCCACGCGCCCCCACCATTTTACTTTCCGTCTCTCTGAACATGACCACTTTGGATACCTCGTATTAGAATCATATGGCATTTGTCTTTTTGTGACTGGTTTATTTCCCTTAGCCTAATGTCCTCAAAGTGTATCTATGTCATAGCATGCAGCGGGATTTCATTCTTTTTAAGGCTGAATAATACTCCCTTCCTGTGTATACCACATTTTTGTTTATACACTCATCCACTGATGGACGCTTGGGTAGCCTGGTTATTGTGAATAGTGTTGTCCTGTATTCAGGCAAGCAAACATCTCTTTGGGACCTTGCTTTTGATTCTTTTGGATATTATACCCAGATGTGGGATTGCTGGGTCATATTAGTTTTACTTTTAAATTTTTGGGGAACCCTGTGTTCCGTAGTGGCTGCATCATTTTACGTTTCCACCAACAGTGCACAAGACTCCCCTCTTCACAGCCTCACCTACGCCTGTTCTCTTCTCTTCTTGATAGTGGCTATCCTAAGGGAGATCCTAATGGATGTGAAGTTTCGGTTTGCATTTCTCTACGATTAGTGATGTTGAGCATCTTTTCATATGCCTGTTGGCCGTCTGTATATCAACTTTGGAGAAATGTCTATTCAAGTCCTTTGTCCATTTTTATATCGAGTTGATTTTTTGTTGTTGAGTTGCAGGTTTTTTTCTATTCTGGATATTAACCCCTTATCAGGTGAATGATTTGCAAACATTTTCTTCCATTCTGTAGACTGCCTTTCACTCTGCTGGTTGTACACCCTGTGACGCACAGCTTTTAAGTATGATGTAGACCCCTTTGTCTATTATCCCTTTTGTCATCTGTGTCACACCCAAGAAAGCTGTGCCAAATCCATCATCATGAGGCGTTTCTCCTATAATGCCTTCTAGGAATTTCATAATTTCAGCTCTTACATCGGGATCTAGAATCCATTTTGAGTTAATTTTTGTATATGGTGTGAGATGAGGGTCAAACTCCATTCTTTTGCATACGGAACAACAGGAGTTTTAACCTGTTTTCAGCTGTAGACTCTGTGAGGGCATGGGCCATGTCCGAATCGTCAGCACACTCGCGGAGTCCTGGGTACACACAGGCTGCTTAGTAAATGTTTTACATCAAGTGAGCACACTGAAGAGGGTGGGCTGATTGCTGTGCGATAATTATTCACCGGCTATCTCAAATGCATACAGTAATACTTCTGGAAGATACCTAGCTAGCTCCTACTATTGACAAACCACAGGGACAGGATGGAATGATTCTCATGCACTGGAAAACAGAGCAAGTCAAATGTCAGAGAAACGAAGACCAGGCTTTTCATATTTGGGGAAGTCTTTTCTAGCTCATAGACTAAGCCAAAGTTAAAGACAGTTAATGTTCTATCCAAACACGTTTCACCCCCCTTACTTTCAACACTGGTTCTAAGCACATCCTGAAAGAGTTTATCTGAGAAATGGACCAGATTCCTCCTGTGACTAAATTCTTCGACTCCAGTAGTACAAGGAAAGGCCAGAGATAACATTTGGCCTTCATTTTCCCAATCAATGAACTTCAGAGATCACTGTATGTCAAGGGTCCTTAGGATGTGGGGCTTTGATGTGCAAACGGAAGCACCTTATACATAGCTGTGGGGGCCGCAGAGCAGCGGCCATCAAAGTCAAAGGTTTCCAATCCACCGTAGTTCCCAATGTTGGCGGCCCAGACTGCGATTTATCGTTAGCCTCGGGACTGGACTTCTAGTTATGGGTAGGAGAAACCTCCTAATCTCTCTGGCTGCCCTGATACATTTCAACGAAGGGCATCACAAGCTGATGCTGGAATTAAGGGGTGAGCAAGAACTGAAGGCACCCAGCAAGGGCATAGTCCGTTGCTAAAGTCACTCCTCGGTTACTCACTGCTCCATCAAGGACCCTGGACAGCTCAAACTGTGTTAGAAATCAGATGGCAGAACGGGAAAGGAGGGCTGGTAAGTCATTCGTGGAGAAGAAAGCCAGCCAACGGTTCTCTTGCTTCTCCTTCATTTGTCCTTGTTGCACTGATACGTAGACTGGTCTGGAGATGAACTTCCTCCAGGGAAACAGAGCAAGAGCACTGGCTTAGAGAAGGGTGGAGAGCTCTGTGCTAGGAATCAGTTCGTAAGGAGACCCACATCTACTTAGACTCAGCAAGAGGCTGCCTGTGGGAGGCATCTGGAGAAAACTCCACCACGGCCCAGAGTACCTCAGGCCAAGGGGATGAACAAGAGGGTAAACCACAGTCCCGGACCAGTTCTTGCTCCTTGTACAGACTGAGGCCCAGGGTACGTATGTTGGCTAGAAACCAGGCGATTAAGATATAAGTGGAAAGGAAAACATGTAAACAGTCTGGAAAGAATTTTGAGCCTTTGTTCTTGCTGAGATTCCAGCCTATAATCTGCCCACGTCCTTCCGGGTCGAACAAACCCTACAAGGCCTTTCATGTCCAGGTCAAACCCGAGTCCTGGAGTCACGGGAGGCCACAGTGGTCTCTCCCTTCCATAAGCTCCCACGGTGGGAAGCCCCTGTTCACTTACTCAGGGGCATGCAGATACTGTTTTGTTCTACTGGCTTCTGCTCTCTGTGCCTCGTCTTTCTCATTAGAACGCCAGGTCGCTCCTAACATCTAGCACACTACTAAGTGACGATAATCAGGGATAAGACCCTCCATGGTTTAGAATCATCTGCTAACACGAATGTCATTTCCTTTATTGGTGCGGAAAAAATTCTGTTCATCTATGGAGGGACTCACGATAAAATACAAAACGCGATGTAACTATTTTTCGAAAGTTCTCGTTGTGTATTTCCTGATGGAATGATGGGACGTTTAGGGTTTTCTTCAAGTATAAGGGTGAATCTCCAAAACAATACGCTGAATGCAAGAAGCCAGATAAAAAGCACACCCGCGATGAGATTCCACTGCTCTGAAGTTCTAGAACAGACAAAACTAGTGATAAAAGCAGGTCAGTGGTTGCCTACAGCTGGGGACATGGGCGTAAACTGCAAAGGGACACAAGGGAGCTTTGTGGGGTGATGGAAATAATCTATGTCTTGATACAGTGATAGGGTGCTGATTAGTAAGGGCTTGATATAGGACGTATGCATTTGTCACAACTCGTTGAACTGTGATCACAGGGGTACGTTTTACTGTATATAACTGTACCTCAATGAAGTTGACTTACAAAAAATATACAGATACAAAAAGAAATACGGGTGTGCGCGTGTTCACAAATAACAGGGGAAAGAGGAAGAACGAGGTTAAGATTAAGATGTGGGCCCTAGGGGTTCCTTACCCGATTCTATTCTTGTACATTGACATGAGAAATAATTCTTCCTTTTGTTTCTCTGTAACTTAACATGATCTCTAAGAATCCTACCCAAGCCCAGGACAATGACCTTTTCCTCCCAGATTTCTCCTGGTTGTGAGGGTTTCTCAGGCTCGAGGACCCGATCCCCCCCACTCCCACCCCCAGGCTTCTTATCACACTGGTGTGGGAGCTCCCTGGACCCCTGCCGGGGCCCTCACCCATGGAGTCTGATCTGTGTCCAGCCTGCATTCGTGGCAGCTTCTGGCAGGTCTTGGCTGGTGGCTCCCTCACCCTCCCTGACCCTCCCCAAAACTCACCAGGAGGGCCCTGGCCCCCAGGCAGCCCAGGAGGTCCTGGAAGGTAGGCATTTGAGGCCAGCACTTTGTTGCCAGTGATGTACTTGCCCAGGTCGGCAGCACTGTTGGGGAGCAGGGCAATCTGTAAAAAGAAGACGATCCTCGGTCAGGAAGCCATGGCCCCACTGCCAGGGAGATTGTTCGCATTTGTGTGTTCACAGAGGCTGCAAATCCTTTTTGCGGTAACTCCCCTCCACGAGTTAGAGCTCCTGGATTCCCCCGCTTTGAGTGAGAGCTCAGACGGGCTGTAGAGATCCCTTTCTAACCCAGAGGCCTTCCCGTGAAAATTACTCGTATGAGATCACTTGGCTGGTGAGTGGATAAACCTGGATAGGCTCCAGATAGCCGAGATGTGATCATTAGACTCATTACTTGAGTCTTCAATTTGTTAATTACTTTATTTAGTACCTACCACGTGCCAGGCCCTGTGCTTGGTTCTAATGGTGACAATGGCGATTCAGAAGGGTCCCCGCTCTTAGAGACCCCTCAGCCTAGGGAGCCAGGACCGAGAAGGTGGCTTAAGGTTCACCTGCACGCTCAGGTGTTTGGGAACCAGTGGCCAACAGTGACTGTGATGGAAAAAATAGGTCCACAAAGGTTTTGGCATGCCCACCTTCGAAAGGGGGAACCTAATTTCCACCCTCGGAGCGTGCGCTGTGCTTAGAAACTCACGTCCAATGACTAGAAAATGGCGGAAGGGATGGTGTGTAACTTCTGAGATGAGAGCATAAGATGCACCATGGCTTCCTCTATGGTTTCCCTCCTGGATTTCAGGCAGCTCGTTCCAGGGGGAAGCCAGAGGGGTCGCCCAGACAAATGACCTTCACGTTCCTTGAGATCAGGTAGGCTGCGTGAATCCGTGAGACCTTCGGGGAGAACTGGATGCTCTGATTCTCCATTTCCTCACATAAAAGGGACCACCACCACCCACCTCTAGGGCTGTGGGGATTGAACAGGAAATGTAGGTTAGGTGTCCACCACAGGACCCGGACCATACTAAGTGCTTGATAGATGTTAGTCCCAGTCTCTCTTTTTCAAGAAGCTAATTTTGGGGTGCCAAGTCAGGTGGAGAAAGGCTCATTTATGAGGGTCAGAGCTATCCCTTCCAGAAGACTTGCTCCGGAGTCCCGTAGAAACCAGGTATTTCTGAGATTTTTCTAGAACATGTTACATTCGTCCCCATGTCCTCCCGGAGGAGGCTCTGCTTGGAAACCCCATGCGCAGAGCACAACACAGGCCAGGAGAAGGCGCGTGGCAGGGCTCATCGCTAGCCTTGGAATGTTCTAGACGCCCTACATCCATCTTTGGATCCGAGCTTTTGAGAGAGGTACCGACCATCGCTGCATAGTCAGAGGTGGCCAGCTCTGTGCCCTGTGAGGTCCAACATCCGCACAGCGAAGGAAATTAAAAATTGTGCAACGTTCTTCCGCTGAGGCTCGTCATCAACCCTGAACTATGACTTCTGGGCGCACAAAACAACAAGGTACTTTGCCAGTTGCTGCCTCCTGGTCTGTGTTGCCCTCTGGGCACAGGCTGTCCATGCAGGGAGAGGCTTCGGATGACCTCCATCTTGGGAGTCTTTTCCCTTTCCACCTTCATGGGCAAGTCAGCCTTTCTCACCTCCTATTTCCTTCCTCAGGGATTTCCACCCATTTCCAAGAGACTACAGCCCTCTCTCTGGTCAAGTTCTGATGCAGCAGAGTGACACCCTCTGTCAGTGAGGCCACACAGGCCACCCTAAGATTTCAGGGCCTGCACGTAAGGAATGAGGGTGCCTGGGTGGCTCAGATGGTTAAGTATCCGACTTCAGCTCGGGTCATGATCTCGCGGTTCACGGGTTCGAGTGCCGCCTCGGGCTCTGTGCCGACGGCTCGGAGCCTGGAGCCTGCTTCGGATTCTGTGTCTCCCTCTCTCTCCACCCCTCCCCTGCTCATGCTCTGCTTCTCTGTCTCAAAAATAAACATTTAAAAAGTAAAAAAAAAAAAAATAAATAATAAATAAACAAGGAATTCACTATCAGGGGTTAGGGCACCTGGCTCGACAGTAACAGAACAAAAGATGATCATGAGATATTGAGCCCCGAAGCCTAGGCCTGCGGGGAGAGTAGGAGCTACAAAATGCATCTACTAAATCACCACTGAGAGATCAGGAGGTGGACGGTAGGCCTGGGAAAGGTTTGCTGTCCAAGATGACCTCATCTGGCTTCAGAAGGTCCTTGGTCTCCTGCACTCGTGTCCACTTCTGAGCATGGAGGCTTGGGAATACTTAGCACGTTCCGTGATGAAAGAGGACTCTGATGGGGACCCCTGGCCGAGGTCCCCTTCTCCCGCCGGAGAGCCTCTGGGTGGGGGGCTGGCTCGATCCAGTTTAAGAAACTGATGATTCTTCTTAGTCATGGAGACGGATGTTCTTGCCAATGGAGGAATCCAGTATCAGTGAAAAGCAAACATCGCAACATAAGGTTTTTACTTGTATCCGATATGTCTCATGGAGAACAAATTCTTTTGGCTCCTTTGCAGGGCGACTCCCTAATACCGCATCCTAATAGCTTCTTAATAGAAGCATGTGCAATTTTTCTAAAAGGCAAGTTCATGGGAAACCCCTGGAAGGTTTCGGCTGTATCCCTGCAGCCTGGTGTGAAGAACAAGCGGAGCCAAGAGGTTCAAGGTGTTGCTCCCGCTCAGCGTCCCTCACAGCGCGGGGCAGGCTTTCCTGCGGTCAAGGTCCTGTTCTGCTTCAGCTGCCTTAGGGGACCCATGTGAATCTGGGATGCTCCCCCGTCTGGAACTTCCCCAAAGAACTTGAGGTTCTTACTGAAATCTATCCAGCTCTGGGCAGGAGGATGTTCAGAGGACAGGAAGTTCCAAGAAGCATCAACAACGTCTTTCAAAGAGTCCCCTCGATATCCTTAGCATTTCTGAGCACATCCCAGGATGCTTGGCAGTCCCCTACCTAGTATTCACATCCTTGGGTAAGGACAGCCGTTAAGGGTCCACGAGCTAGGAGATTCCTGACCACTCACTGCCCTCCTCCATGCCTTGAGAAGACCCAGTGTTCCCTGAAAAATGCAAACAATGACCCCTGTGATCATCACTCAGAAGCCAGTGGGGCCAACCATAAGAATTAGAATATTGTGCAGTCTGAAAGTCAGTTTTTTTTTTTTTTTTTTTTTTTTTTTTTTTTTTTTAATCAGGACTCGTGATTCAAAGCCCTCACCAGGACACTACTGTGATCTAGGGGTTTACAACGGTGCTGGTGTCACTGGGTCATGGCAAGATACCACTCCAAACTGCAAACGTGGGCCTGTCACCCTGGCGTGGAACGGGAGGGAACCAACGAGCGAGGGGAATTTAGAAGCAAATCTACCGTAACTAGGGAACAGCCAACACTGGCAGCTGAAGGCTGGTCCAATGTTATTATCTGCTTCCGAGAGGAAAACTGAAATGTGGATCACGTCTGTGGGCTTTGGCATTAGGCAGAGTTAGGTCTCAGTCTCAGCCCTGCTACTATTTTTCCCCGGGGGATCTCCCCATCTACCAAATGAAGATTGTTAACATCCACCTGAAAGGCCTGCTGGGCACGTGAAGGGGACGATGTCTGGCTGCGTGACTTTGGGTGAGTCCTTTCTCCCTTCCACGTTCGCACCTTCACGCCTACAGATCGAGAGGCCTGGGCCAGATGGTCACACCTTTGGATTTACAGTGTTGTAAGCAAGCCTGGAGGACGAGATCTGTATGTCCAGCTCTCTCTGCTCCCTTGTAGAAGTTGTGAGTTGATCCAATAAATGTCAACCTCCGCTTCCCGGCTGATCTCCGGCTGGGTAATTACATTCTGGCTCCCTCAGATCCCCTACACGTCAGCAGGATGACTGGAAAAGTAAGGGTGCTAGAGTTTTGGAGGCAGACGTCCAGGGTCCCTGGTGTGACTTGCTGCAAAAACACAGCGGAGGACTGGCTTGTGGGATGCAGGTATGTGTGAAGGTCATGGTAATGACAGAGGAGTGTCCATGTCTCCTAGATTCCAACCAATGGAATCGTGAATATCGTTATCTTGTATTAGCCTTTGTGATAAGGTATCTACACTTCATAGAGCTGTTGGTACGAGTCAGGTAGATGCTGTCTGTGCAGCACTTTGTGAGGATATACAATTAATATTGTTTACTGGGTAACCATTTATAAAGCTCTAAGTGGCAAATACCATTTTAAGTCCTTTATAAATGTTAACTTATTTGATCATCATGAAAACAGAAACATTGTTGTCCCTTTTTAAAAAATTTTTTAATGTTTTTATTTTTGAGAGAGAGCATGAGTGGGGGAGGGCAGAGAGAGACACACACAGAATCTGAAGCAGGCTCCAGGGTCTGAGCTGTCAGCACAGAGCCTGACACGGGGCTCAAACTCACAAACTGTGAGATCGTGACCTGAGCCAAAGTCAGATGCTTAACCGACTGAACCACCCAGGTGCCCCTGCTGTCCCCTTTTAGTAGAAGTGAGGCACAGAGACGTTAGGTAACTTACCTAGGGTCACGCACCCGGCATGTAGCAGGGCTAGGATTTAACTTAGCCAACACGGTTCTGGAATCTGCTCCTAACCACTACATCAAGCCGCCTCTCTCAATATTACCAGTGATATTCTGCAAAGCAATCTACAGTCACTTTAGTATGGATTAGTCTTCTCAATATCCTGAGAAGACCCATTTTGCCAAGCAACTAGATCAAGGTAGCAGAGGAAGTCACAACTGATCGAGAAGCCAGTTAGTCCCCCAGCACCAAGGGCGGCGCCAGGATGAGCAAACGCAGACCTCGGGCTGCAAATGTGCGCACGCCTCTGAAACCGCGCGGACCTGTAACTTCTGAGGCTCTGACCGGCTGCCCCCCTCCGCCTGGCAACTGGGGTTTGACCTGTGCCACTGGCTTGACTGCCCAGAGGAAACACTTTACAGAGGCAGGATTTCATTCCACACCATCTCGTATTTCCTCACTTCCCAGCCCACCACAGGGCACAGCAGGTGCTCACCAACCCTTCCTGAGCTCACGATCCACGCTTTTCTCAACTGCCCTGCCGCAGCGTGGATCTCCAATCAAATAGTCCCTGCAGCAGGAACACAAGGGGCTTCTAAAAACCTGATTCCTTGCTGTGGATTTTCCCTCAGTGCTCTGACGGGCCTGGCACCCCCTCCACGAGTTAAATGATGGGTATTTTACTTCATCCCTAGTCTCCCTTTTTAGCCAAAATCAGCTTTTTCCTTTTTCTCCCAAACCGAAGAAGAAATGAGGAAGCTGGGGGCACTGATGTCTGCACACAATTTGGAAAACCTTTCAAGGGGAAAATAAAAGCACAGAATCCGGAAAACCCACGAATCTGTATCTTAGCAAGTTATTATAAGGCAAGCACCTTTTTAATGAAACCCTAAGTCAAAAAAACAGAACTTGGCCAGTCATCAGAAGTCACCCTTCATGTGCTTCGACCCAATCAGTTTCATTCCCCTCCGCCCCAAGTGACCACTATTCCTTATCGTAATCACTTCCTGTGTCTTAAAAATAATCTCTCGCCTACCCACGCACGTCCACCTGCTACGGTTTAGTCTTGTTCATTTTACCAAAATGACGTGTCTTTTCGGTTTCTTTTAACCTTCAGGTCGTCGCCCCACCTCTTTCTTTTCCTGACAATTTACCCATCAGAGAACCCAGGGCACTCCCCCTGGCGAGTCTCTGCAGCTGGGGTTTGGCTGACTACACCCACGGGGCAGTTCGGCACGTCTGCATCCTATTTTCTACCGTGGCCTTGACATCCAGTACCTACCTCTCGGCCAGCTGATTTGGGGAGAGGTCCTACGCTCTTTCTGAAAGAACACGCGGCATCGGGAGTAGTGAGATGAAGTGAAAACCAACCGATGATCCCGCCACCGGTGCAGGAGCAGGAGTCTGGCCTGCCTCTCGGGCAGTGACTTCACCTGTCTGCGGTTCGCCGCACCTTTCTTGCACAGGCACAAATGGCGCCCTGGATGGAAGACTGCTTTGGAAACTGCAGGATGCCGCCCCTTCCAACAGGCGCCTTTTAAAAGGAGTCGCTCCTCTTAACGTTCTTTGAATGTCAGCATTAGCTTCGACTTGTCACAATGTGTGTGTAGAGTTCAGCATGAGATGGATCAACTGCTGTCCGACCAACTGCACGTGAGTTACAGGAGCACTAAGTGCGTGAGAGGTACCACATGAGAGTCCCTGGAGTACTAAGTGCATGCAAATTATTGCCTGAGTTACTGGACTACTAAGTGTATGAGTTACCACGAGTTACTGGCGTACTAAGTATTTGAGAGTTAACCTGTGAGTTGTCAGAGTACTAAGTGCACGCGAGTTACTGGCGTATTAAGTGTGTGAGAGGTACCACGTGAGTTACCGAAGCACTAGGAAGTACTTGCTCTTGGATTTGTACGAGCTCTACAACAAGGTCTTTAAAGGTGGTGGGTATTGTGACACAAAATTTTCAACTCTTCAGATATTTCTTTCACAGAACGTACATTTCATGAAAGCCACAGAGCCTGAGGGAAAGCCGGATACTGATTTAGCCAACTGCGTTTCTGAACAACTTGGGAGATTTAGTCGCCCTGTTCTCAAGATCGTCCAGGCTGGAAAACAAATTTCCCTATGGTTTTCGGATTTTTTAACTACCCGGGAGAGGAAGCAGAGTGTAGCTTTAGGTCTTGAGATGCTGAGCAACTCCTCCCCGCAAGCCCAGTCCTCTGTGCAACACAAAGTTTCTTCCGTGAGCCCTTTTTTGGATTTGCTCGGTAAATATTAACATCAATCCAGGGTTAACCTGAGGATGTGTGTGGGATGCACTTCTATCTCTGTGTTTACGATGCTACGCTTACAAAGTGTTCTGCTGGTTCTCCCTATTGGGTCAGAGGCCACATGGGATCGTGATTACAGGATATATAAACAGATCCTCGTTTGTTTCAGCAGCATTAGAGCGATTTCTGAGCCGCTGACAAGTTGGAGAAATCGACCGACCTTAGATGTAATAAATAGCATTGATCTGGGTCCAGGACAGTTGTTCAAGAAATCAGGTCACTAGATCCATCACGGGGCCATTACTCACAGCATAACGTTACAACGTTACTAGAAACCTGATATTCTCTGAGGCATGTGTGGCAGCCTTTTGTAAAATGAGTCAATCCTCATTCTTGTTGACACGACGTACCCAAACAGCTATTTTCCAAGGTGACGCAGCCCAGACAAAGCACGGGCCGTGGCTTTTAAATGTGAAAAAATAAAGCTGCTACAGAAATTCACCGTCAGCTTGTGGAAGTTTCTAGACAGGACGCTCTCTATCGTAAAACGTAGTCGACACGTTAGACGGAGTAAAGCTGGGTGAGTCCGTCCCAGGACCACGTGTCTGGACGAGGTCCGTCTGACCCGAAGTTGCAACAATCCTAGCTCTTCCTGCCTACGTCTTCGCCACGTGCCCCTTCCTCGCGGCCTGCTGTACCAGTCACCTCATCAGTCCCTTCCTTGCCTCGGCCGTCCTGTCGCCCTCTAGCTGTCAGCCCGGAGGGTGGGCGGGCAAAGCTAAGTCTGACTCCAAAGCCAGCTGGCACCAGCCCCAGTGAATGCTCGAGGCAGTCGGGGGCGACACCGTATTCGCTTACTGCTTCTAAACATTCTTCGTCTTTACCTGCCCGGAGTCCTCTTTTTATGCGGCTGCTTCTATCGTAACAGGCACGTACCTTCTGCTTCAGCTGCAGCACTGTCTGCTTCATCTGGAGAAACTCCGTGCACGTAGCACAGCAGGTTTTGGCCTCCACTGCGTTCTCAGACTTCTCGTCGTGCCCTGTGGGAGGAGGCGGGCTCAGGTCAGCTTGGGAGGCTGGAGGACACCCAGACCCAGAGAGACAGCATCGCAAAGGGCAGTCCCGGGGGGATCGGCTGGCAGCGGGGGCGTGCGAGGGAGAGAGGCTGGCGATCTTACAGTGCTCAGGTCACTGACCGCACATTCGGGTCAGGGGAGAGACAGAGACACCCCTCCGCCCCGCCCCCCCCCCCAAAAAGAAAAACCTCTGGGTTCAGCCGTTCTCATTCAGGCAGCCCAGTATCTTCCTCTTTCACGCGTGAACGCGGGAACCACGGCCCTTTTATCAGTGCCTTTCAGGAGGCGGGATCTGCCAATGTGACATGAGTCACATTCCCACCCATCCAAGGGCCAACATTTCACCTGCTGTAAGTTATCCTCCAAGCTCCGGCAATGGGACTCTCGTGCAGGGCTCACAAAACTGGTCTCTAAAAACCCTGACAGTCCAGCTGTTTGAACCGAGCACAGGCCAGGTGCGTGCGTGCGTGTGTGTGTGTGTGTGTGTGTGTGTGCATGTCAGTCACAGATCAGGGCTGAGCACCCACCCCAGGGAGATGTGAGGCCAGGATGGAAAACGTGCCAGGTGCTCTGGACACACGTGCCTGGGGTAAAATGGGACAGGCACCGGGGAAGGCAGTCTGGCTGTCCACCGGAAGGGTCCCAGTGCTGTCTCGTAGAGCAATAGAAGCTCCAAGAGCTCTTTGTGAAATTGTATTTGGGAAAGAAAGAATGGGTGACTTGAACAGTGACGTGGTCAAACATTCACCCCCAAATGCACCCAACTCTCAGCTTACGGGCATTGAAATGGGCTGCACAAGCCTGCGTGGTGGTGGGGGGAGACTGGCTACCAGAGGTCCTCTCGCTGAGATGAGCGGGTGCAGACCACCAAGCTGTGTGTGAAAGGTGTCTGTGGGACGAGAGGGTGTGTGAATATGGGGTCGGGTAGGGCACTTTGACACCCAGGGACAGGCAAACGTGCCGAGCTCAGAAAGCCTTTGGGGTTGGGCTGGGTGTGCAGAGAACCACCATGGCGATCTAGAACGCAGCTGGGGTCCCTCTAAGTCCCTTCTCGTCCTTCTAGGCTCGTGTACTTTTATTATTCCCCTCTTCTGGGAAGCCCTCTTTGCTGCCTCCATTCACGGAGACCCATCAGCTATCAAGACCCAGTTCAGATGTTCCATGAAGCCTGTCCTCCCTCTCTACAGAGATACCACAGTCCTGAGGTCAGGCAGCATGTTCTGGACTTCTCTGCAGAGTGGTTCCCAGCACCGGAGTGTAAGCCACCTGAGGACTGGAATTGCCCATAGCTCACACAGTGGCTGCTCAAAAAATATTTGTGAAATAGCGTGCCATAGGCTGAACTGTTTTCCTGCCAAACTTCGTATGTTGAAGCCCTGATCCCCAGTGCCTCAGAATGTGACCTTATTCAGAAACAGGGTCATTGCTGACGTAATTAGTTAGGATGACATCATATGGTCACAGGCCGGGCCTGGAATCAATGAGACTGGTATTTTTTTAAATTATTTTTTTAAGTTTATTTTTGAGAGGGGGGGGGGCAGACAGACAGACGCTGGTATTCTTACAAAAAGGACAACAGGACATGGAGGCACACCCAGGGGCAGCACCACGTGAAGGTGAAGGCAGAGATCAGGGTAGGTTCAGCAGGAGCCGAGGAATGCCAAAGACCGCGGGCAAACCCCAGAAGCAAGGAGAGGGGCACGGGGCAGGGAAACAGCCCCGCCTACACCTTGATCTCAGACTTGTAGCCTGCAGAACAGACATCATACATCTCTGCCCTTTAAGCCACCTAGTTGGTGGCTGTCTATGGCAAACCTGGGAAACAGATGGCCACCCTGGGCATCAGGAGAGCCCCACGCTCACACGAACCTTGCTCACCAAGCCTAGCTGCTTTCTCCAACGGGGTCAGTCCCCTGCTCGGTGATCTACGTGGTGGTGGGCGTTTCTGCTCTTTGGGAGGTGGGGTGGGCCTTGGGGGGGGGCAACATGGCAACTAGCACAGGCAGCATAGCAGGGGACAGCTCAGAGCTCACCCGTCACCCCCCGGTCCCTGCCTCTCACAGAAGCCTGAGGCTTGGAGCGCCCCTGCTTGGGACACACTTCTCAAGCCAGCGAAGCAGTGCTCAGTCTCTAAGTTACCAAAAGCAGCAGGGTCAACCTCTAGCTTAGGTTTTGAAAGACTGGGAGATGCACGTGAATCCACAGGAAGGTGGCAGTCTTTTTTAATGTCATTTTTTAAATGTTTATTTTTGAGAGAGTGTGCCTGGGGGGGGGGAGGGGCAAAGGGAGGGGGACAGGTGATCCGAAGCAGGCTTGGCACGGACAGCAGGGAGCCCGATGTGGGGCTCGAATTCATCACCCTCAAGATCATGGCCTGAGCCGAAGTCAGCCACTCAACCGACTCAGCCACCCAGGTGCCCCTGGCAGTCTCTTTTTAAATCCACCTACGTGTATGTGATGTAACGGGCCACCTCGTCAATTCCCACGTCCCATGCTAACCGTCCTATCAGTGACTTCCCCACCCGCACGGCCAGTTCGTACGCTTGGGGAATGATGTGGACCCACGTTAGAGCTGTGTAATAATGAGCGAGTTAGGAGGAGGACGGAGGTCTTTGCTTGGAGGTGGCAAAATGGAACGGTTAAGAGCAAGGCCTCCACGGCGCTACTGTCCTGGCTCCACAGCCCAGCTCTGTCGAGGACTAGCTGAGGAATCCTGGGCAAGTTATCCGGCCTCGGTGAGCCCCAGTTTCCTGAACCACAGCATTGGAAGGATACTACGGTGATGAGCGAGGGGAGGTCTGTGCACGAGCTGGCACAGAGGCTGTAAGAAACAGGAGACGGTGCCTGGCTCAGTCTTCGGACCCCTCCAGCCCTTTGCTTCCTTTCGCCTGGTAGTCCCAGGATCCTTGAAGGACAGAAATTAACGCAAACAGGACGAGGGAAAACCGACATCCGGTGACTTTCTGGAAGCCATCTCGCAAGTCCGCTGACGTAGGCTATTGGAATTGAGGTATCCCGAATCGGAGCCCGACGCCTTTTCTGCAAACCAGGCAATTTCCTCTGGGCTCTTTAGCCACGTTTAATGTACCCATTTACAGTCCTACTTGCTTACAGAACTTGAACTCATGTGAGGAGAGCCAGTTACTTCGATCAGTCTTCAGCATAAAAGAGCGACACGAGGGCATTTCCACGCAAGAGAGCACTTGGTGGTGAAGGCCTGAAGCCTGACCAACTCTGGGCGTGCTGATGGCCGAGAATGGTGGACCCCGGCATAAAGAGATGACCCCGGCTGCAGGTTTATTCGGTCCGTTAGTACGGAAGGACGGCTGGAGGACATCCTCTCTGCCTACCTAGCATCCATCCATTCCAGCCCTTCTACTGGCCAATTCATACAGTCTCGTCCCTGCTTCCCATCCATTTCTCTCTCCCATCCACCTGTCTGTTCATCCATCCATTTACCCATCCCTCCCTCTCTCCCTCTTATCCACTTCCGGAGCATCTGCTACTCGCCAGGCCGCGTGACGCCGTGAGGGTGCAAAGCAATCGAGGATGCCCAGTTAACAATTTGTGATCCGCCTTTGTAAGGAACCAGCCCTGCTGGAGAGCCAGGCCGCCGCGAACAAGAGTTAGGAGCCCGTCTTTCCATTCCTGCTTCCATATGCTCCGCTGAATTTTCCAAGTGCCGGTGTGATGAAGGTGACTTGGTATTTTCACAAGAAGAGTAAGCCTCCCTACCAGGTTCTAGACTCTATTTAGATCACAGAGTGTTAGAAGCCATGTATCTTTGGTTCGATCTTTCCTTTCCAGATAAGGAAACGTAACTTGCTTCAGGTCTCCCTGTGTACACAGGCTGGGGACTTGCAGGTTCCGAATGTGGCATCGGGGGGATGCGGTGAGCCTGGTGTTGGGAGTTGCGTTTAGAACACCCGAGAGCTCTCTGCCAGGCGGAGCCCAGGACAGTGGTCGTCGTGTGACTGCTGGGCCAGCAGCAGCATGTAACCTGCTCTCAGAAATCTGAAATCCTGGGAACAGGTCCTAGTGCATAGCTCCATCAGAGTCCTCCGAGGGACCCTGAAGCACCTGCCTGTTCAACCATCACCACTCCCGGGGATAAGCTCTGCCGAGGGACTTTCACCTGGAAAACGCCTGGTCTGTTCTCTGTCCCTTTGTGTAATTATCAGAACACAGACCTCAAGATGGACTCTGTCCAAAGGATTTGTCAATCTTCTACAGACAGGGACTGACACAGTAGCAAGGAACCCAGGCTCTGGTGGAGGCAGATGATCAAAATTTGGATCCCGATGCTGCCACTTAGTACCCTGTGGGTTGGTGGCCACAGCTTCCGGGCACATTCCTCAAATAATAAAATGACAAAAGCCTCGATCACCTCGGTTGCTTTGGCATCAATGAAGTGACACCTGTAAGTTCCTAGAAAAGGGCCCAGTACAGGGCAAGTGCTCCATAAATGTTATTATCGGTACGAAGTTCCTTACAAAGTAACAGTTCCTTACATCACCCTTTGGAAGGAGCTCTCAGATGGTCTGAAGATAAATTAATTGCGTGTGTAGGCCTGGAGCATGCAGTCTGTTCTGAATTGAGGCTCATCTGTCCCACAATTTGTCAAATGTGGAGCTAAAATCATCCTGTGCGTGCGTTAACGATTCATTTAGAAGCCTGAGTAGACATCTCTGATTCTGCATGTTTTCAGACCTCTCAATTCACGCTGTGGTCACCGAACATCCCCAACTGTGAGCAGCTCCTGTCAAGGGAGGGGTTACTTAACATTTTGCTCCAACCAGTTCAGACTTTAAAGGTGCATTATTATTGATTAGCCACATGGGGGCATGTAGCTCTAATTTTTACTACTGTCGGCGATACACATCGTAAGCATTAGAAAGAAGAATATCTCAAGAAACCCAAGGGAAACTAGAGAATGTTCCCAATATGTCTCATGTGGGCAATGTCACAAGCCAACGGAGGTTTGTTTTGAAAAGCTGATTGTGCAGATTTGGGCCCTGGGCAGCCGGTCTCCACCCTGCCGGCACGTGATAACCACCTGGGGGAGGGGGAGGGGTTAAAAAAAAATACCACTGTGTTGCACCCCACCCATCTGGGGGTTGCAGCAAGGGAACAGGGTCCGCAATGTTTAAAGCTCCCCGGGTGGAACCACTGATCTATGGATTAGTGGAGCTTGAAAGTTACATGAAACACCTGGCCGTCCCTGACACTCTGAACTGTAATAAGGGACGCCGGGGGTCCCGCAGTCAGTCTATCAGAAAGTAAACACAAGTGGAAAAATAGAGCAGTAAGCTAATTACCACGGAGCCACTGTGTCCTTAAATTTGTCTCCCCATCGGTGCTACACAGACTCCCTGGAGTGTCTGAACCGGCCCGCCACTCTTGTGTGGTAGCCAGACGGCTTGTGTCACCGTGCCTGTGTGTACACGGCCACCCTTCAACCGGCAGGGGCAGTTTCGAGGCCGCCCCCTTCTGCTCTCCACACGCTTTTCTAAGAGTGAGCTGAGGCTGTGTTTGACTTTTAAATTCCTCCGGCTATAACATCGCAGACATGGGACGAGGCGAAGGAAGAAAAAAAAAGGGGGGGGGGGGATGGGGAAAGGAGATTTTAGATCACATGTGTTTATACCCAATGATCATTATCTCTTCATGAAAAAAACTTAACCATGATGAAATATTCGTTTTGTTAATTAGTCCACAGCAGATGAAGCTGCTTAGACTGGCTGTGCTGTCCCAGACGCAGGGCTCATCCGGCTAACTTTCCCCGTCGCTGGGCCAAATATCCGGATGTTCGTTATTCATCTTTTAGATACCGTAAGGAAAGTTCTCGGTTGAGGTGTCGAAGCTGGCCACGCCGCTGAGCTTTGGCACTCGCACAGATGGAGGGCAAAGCGGTGAGGACTGAAGGGCTCACGGGGCCGGTCGGGCTCAGATTACTTATGCTGCATCGCAGCAAGTTATGGAAAAGGTGAAGGAGGGCAAGAGGGGCTTCGGGGCTCACCCAGTCCCGGTCTTCCTACACAGCAGGAGGCCGAGGCCCGGGGCCTGCCCCGCGACACTCCGCGGTTGATGCTGAAGCAGCTCTGGGCCAGCTCCCCCGGCTTCCAAGCCAAGGAACTTTCCACGGCATCACGGTGGTCAAAGAGATGCAACTGGGGCACTTGTTTTCGCTGCCAGCACCATGGGCCCCACCTTCTCCATGGCCCATCACTCGGGTTAGGACCCTAACAGTCAGGGCACACGACACGCCTGTCCTCTCTCATAGTTTTCATTATGAGAGTTCTTCCTCTCCGTCCCTACCTTCCTGACGTTCTTGGTTACTACCGTTGGAATGTTTTTCTTAGTAAAATACGAAAACCAAACGCTAGTTCCGTGTTGCATGTGTGGTGAATCCAACAGACACCGGTGACTGAAAATTAAACCCCGAGAAATTCTTTTCTAATGCGGCAGCCCACGGCAGGGGACTGTGATTCAACAGACAGTGATGTTGAAGCTTTGGTATTTTTTTTTGTGTGTGTGTGTTTGCTTTTAAAGTATTGGTAGCTGTTATATTTGGAGGAGGAAGAGAGAGGAGAGAGAATTTGCAGCCTAGGCTTATCTGTGCAACGAGTTTTATGACCCGCTAAAGCTCAATGGTATACCCTCCAGCCGGTTCTCACTAATTGCACGGAAAGTCAGCTCCCATTTAAAGTCACCGTAAACAGGAACAAACATTCTCTCTGTAGGCTAGGACAGAGGAGTCCCATCCTGGCTCATCAGATGCTCTGTAGTCTGCAGCAAGAGGCTTCCCTCCGGACTTTGGCCGCTTCATCTAGCGATGAAGACGTCCTTGCCTAAAAGTCAACCAGATGACCTACCAAGCTCAACCCCCGAGCTTAGGCCTTTGATGTTAATTTTCCAAATGGTAATCTCCAGGACCCTATCATCTGTGAGATGTTCATAGGGATTATCTTAAGAAAATAACTTGGGGAGGGGCACCTGGGTGGCTCAGTAGGGTTAAGCATCCACTCCTGATTTCGGCTCAGGTCACGCGCTCACGGTTCGTGAGTCTGAGCCCCACATCAGACTCTGGGCTGACAGTGCAGAGACTGCTTGGGATTCTCTCTCTACCCCCCCACCCCCACCCCCTTCTCTCTGCCCCTCCCCTGCTGGTGCTCTTTCTCTCAAAATAAACAAATAATTTGGGGGACATTCAGGCTTCATCAAAATTGACATTTCTGAAAAAGGCAATCTCCGAGCGTTTCGTGCACCAGCACCATGAACCCTTAAGTGGGTGTAGTAACGTGTTCTTCTCCAAACATCCGAACGCAGACATTTCTAAAGAAAGAGAATACAACGTGGGGAACCGTGGCAGCAGATGGTCAGAAGAGGTCCGCCTTTAAATCAAAGGAATCTTAGAGACGGTGCACGAAACGTAGCACGTGTCCATCCCTTACAATTGCGACCACTTCAGTTTCTCCCTGAATTCTCAGCCGTAGAAGCCAAACTGCTCACCGCTTTAGAATTCTTGATCTCTTGAACTTGATCTCTCACACTAACACTTCTTGGGAAGTGCCACGCAAAAAATGTTCAAGTGGTACAATTCGCACCTCGGGGAAGAAGACAGAGAGGACTACCTACGGTCTGAAGACAAAACGTAAGCTCCGTAGACTGCCAACTGCAAAGACACAATGGTGACCTCCGCCGTGCTCTTGCTGGGCCGGTCTGGGTCTACACGAGGTGGGAGGAGGTGAGCGTCTCCCACCAGGCCCACCTGGTCCCTGCACTCTGGCAAGAGCTCTCCCTAGGGTGCTGCACAGGGAGGGAGCCGGAGACCAGAGAAGAAGTTCATGTCAGCATAAAGTCCCACCCTGCCTCTGGATGTTCCGTCCAGCTTCTCTGGTTAATTCCCTGTTAATTAAGGCCGGGTCTCTGGGCGGGAACCCTCACGGGTGAGGCCAGGTCCTGTTCTTTGGAGATCCACCCCCCCCCCCCCAATCGAATCCCACCCTGGCACGCAGCAGTAAACGTCTACCGTTGCAATTTCTGATGGGAAAGCTCTAGACTGCGTTGCTCAGTGCTGCCCGTCATGCCCAAGTAAACAGATTCCACCCGGATATAAATTAAGGCAAGGAGGCAATGGAGTTGCCAGGTTCCTGGCTCACAGGCCCCGGCTTCCTGGCTCAGAGCATAGCTGGAAGCCTAATTCCAAAAAGAGAAATTAGAAAGCAGCTTTCTTGTTGCCAACTTTCAAGGTGGCCCGAGAACTGGCATGTCAGCGGCTGAAAGGCCGCATCTCATTTTCCAAAGGATTCCTTCCTTCCAGTAAAGGAGATAATCAAACAGATAAGTGACACACTGTGCCCCTCCCCCACCGTCTTCACCGTGGGACAAAAAGGAAGTGATTTTAATTTTGGATTAAACAAACAAACAAAAAAAGCCCCAGCAACACTTTTCCTCAATCAACCCTTAGGCCAAAAAGGCTGCTTACCTCTGCTTTTAAGCACCTCTGGGCACCCCGGCCCCACATGCCTTAGGCTTTCCAAAGTGTCACCAAGCCCAAATTATTCCACATTGCCCAATCCTGGGCTGGCCCCAAAGAGACTTTGCATCTTCTAGTATATGGTGGCCTCCTCACGACTCAAGCCGGTTGTTCTCAGAATTTCCCTTTGTAGTTTTTCCATGTGAGGCAGCTGCTCCCCAGCTGTTTGCTGCCCTCAGTGGATGGCGACAGTCCTCTACCCGTTTGTGAATTTCAGGCCAAACCCAAGAATCACGACCTCCCAAGCGCCCAGACTGTTTGGCCTTTTCACCCCCCAGCATGTCCCGGTACATGGGTTTTGCCCAGGAGCCCCTCCCTGCTCCGAGATGCCCATGGCCCAGCCAGCCTCTCCGGACAGACAGACAGGGTCCTGTCACCTCCCTTTCCGAGGGGGCCCGGGGAGAGCTGGGCCCTGAGCACAGGACTACGGGAGAGGCTTCCCGGCCTAGGAGTGTTGGATACAGGAGCACAGGGGCTCCTTTCCTCCAAACTTAAAGGAGCAACCCAACATCCGGGCTGATCAGATCCCCGAGTGACAGGTCAGTGGGACGGGGTTGACGTAACGTACATGAGCCTCTCAAACCGTGAAGGCCCGCTTCTCACACCGCAGCGCTGCGTCATGGACTGTATTTGCAAAACACGATCAAAACTCGAAATTTTTTTTTCTAGAAAACTACAATTACTAGGAAAATTAGACCACCTGCCAGCCTAGATCTTTGGATTCAGACACAACGTCTAGCGAATGGGTACAAAAACGTCTCAACGCTCTCACTTCTCTTTTTATCCAATGACGAACCAGGTAACAAATACATCTGGGCAGGTACGGGGCACGGACTGCACTTCAGGCGGCATTGATGTGCGTGGTTCCCGGGCATGGGAAGGTTTCCTGTCGATCTTCCACCCTTTCTCTGAGAGAACACAGGGTTTCTGGCCCCTTCGCTGCCCATCTGAGGTGGGTGCCAGCACATAGCTAAGTTCTACCGACGGGGGCGGGAGCACAGCGCCTCCAGTTGGTGGGGAGCTTCCTCAAATACACCCCGGCTCGCAACCCTCCCTGCTGGCAGGCTTTGCTCCGTTGCGGCTCGGCCTGATGTCCTCCTCCTCTCTCACCCAGATGCCGCCTGCCAGTCGCGTAAATGCCCCTTCCTGCCCGCCGCTCCCGGAGGAATGCTAGTGGTCTCCCGGGGGGCCTGCCCACCTCCTGGGGTGGCTTCATTTGGACTACTCACCAGTGTCGTTGGGGTATTTGTCTCCCTTGGTGCACGTCCTCCCGTCGTCCTCCCGGATGTAACCCTCCCGGCATTCACAGCGGTAGCTGCCCACGGTGTTGACGCAGATGTGGGCGCACAGTGTCTCGTTGCTGGTGGCACACTCGTCGATATCTGGGTTTGGACCAAAGGCAGAGAAGGCTCCGCTTGAGAGAACTCTCTTCCAACGACAGGGGGACGTTGGGCTTGGCCTTCCTGTGAACGTCTGCAGGGGACCCTTTGCCAGCCTCCCTCCGAGAATGCTGGAATGAAGCAGGACGCTAGAAACAGGAGCCATCTCGAGGGGAGTGCCTCAGGCAGGGTCACCGTGGTGACAAGCCGATCAGTAATGGGGTTCTATGGTGGCCCTGCCACCACCAAGTCATGTGACCTGGTTCCCGCCCCGCCCACCCCCCCCTCCGGTGCCTAGCCTTCAAAATTCCCACCTACAAAACACGAACGATGCCTGCCCGAAATACTTCACCGGGCAAATCAGGAGAGAAAATGAGATGATGGAGAGCAACGTACACGGAAAAGCAGGCATCAGAGACATGAACTTCTACAAGGACCCATGTGTGCCGAGGGCTTTTACGTTCCCCTTTATGGCTCTGGGTTCTGAGCAGCAGGATGGTGACCCAAGGTCAACTTTGGGTCAATGGCTCCTTCCCAGTTAAGAGAGGTAATGAAACCGGAGAAGAAAAGCCACTTCGGGTGAAAGAAGATAGTCACGATGGGTCTAACGGAGACAGTTTTCCCCAAGAAATTTCGGTGTCATCAATGACCCAGACAGACCGCCCGTGAGCTGTGGAAACGAGCCATGAGCCCATCAAACAAGCCCTTCTCTGCCCTTGACCTAAGCGTGAAGCTGCCTCTACTGTCCAGGGGAGGGAGGGCAAGGTTGAAAGGAGAGAAACAGATAGAATTCTGAGCAGAATGCTCTTTTGCTGACCCCCATATGGGAAGCACAGGGTACCGTGGCTATCACAAACTCAAAGAAGAACCCTCGCGCCTGGGACCGCGGAAGGACAGAATGGCACATCGCAGTCTCTGTAAGAGGCACCGGTGGTCCCGGCTGCACTCACTTGGTGGTCTCCACCTCCTCCTTGTCATCGTGGGGTGCCACTGGGGACAAGCCAGGAGGCTACTGTCTACAATTTCTCTTAAATGGTACTTGCTAGAGTCCCCGCTGGGGCAGAGGAAGAGGGGCCACTCATCACAGTTCATTTATTCTCCACTTGGGACCGTATGCCTGGCTCCTCAGTTCATCCTCCAGCTGATTCTCGAACTTGATGTGCACGTGAGTCACTCGAGGCATTTGTGTAAAACGCAGAATCCGGCCCCACCCCTCAGACTCTGGAGGCGAGGCCAGGATCGTTTTTTTTTTTGCAAAAGCAAGAACCCCAGATGTTTCTGAGACAGGTTAGCCACAGGCTGACCGCACTCTGAAACACGTGGCTTCAGGGAACAATTCCCACCAACTGTCTCCGGGACTTGCAAAGTGCGCGGCTGGAAAGCCAAGCCAATGGGGGAAGGAACCCGCTGGTGGCGAGGGGTGGCGCTGAGTTCTCTCAGCTGGGCTCCAGGTGGCTGGCTTCAGCTCCCTCGGACTCACTTCAACCTGCCTGCCACATGGTCTCTTCCTGGCTCCCAGCCCTCTCTTCCTAGTCTTCCGAGAAAACGTGGATTCTTACCTGTCTGTGCTTTTAACATTTCTGGCCGCTTACATTCTGCGTGACATTGTTCTGCTTTTCATTTGACGATGGTCCCCTTCTCCTACTCTCATGTCTCACTGCCTGTTAGGACCTGACTGGTACTGGCTCCCTGAAGAATTCCTTGGCCGTGGTTGGTTTAAACAACCACAACGAGGGGGCGCCTGGGTGGCTCAGTTGGTTAAGTGTCCGACTTCGGCTCGGGTCACGCTCTCGCGGTCCGTGAGTTCGAGCCCCGCGTCGGGCTCCGTGCCGACAGCTCAGAGCCTGGAGCCTGTTTCAGATTGTGTCTCCCTCTCTTTCCTCCCCTGCTCATGCTCTCTCTCTTCTCAAAAATAAATAAATAAATAAATAAATAAATAAATAAACAAACAAACAAACAAACATTTAAAAAAAAATTTAAAAAAACTACCACAACGAAAGCCCGTGCCCGCTAGCTTTGGTACTAACACACCTCCATCTGGGTATCGGGACACAAGGGAAGAAACAAAGATCAAAGTGGCTCCTGGGGGCTGGTCCCACCCACGAAGAGTGTCCAGCAGAGGACAGAATCATCCCCCCAGGAGCTGGAAGATCACGTGTGGTGGCAACGCACCCAGGCAGTACGGCTTCTCCCGCTTCCGGTGTCGCTCCCGGTCGTACCGGTATCCCGGATAACAGGTACACAGCACTCGGCCAAAGTTATCCGTGCACTGCTGTTCACAGGGAGCCTCGGCGCACACATCGTAATCTGAAAGAGACAAGCGTGAGTGCACATCAGCCTCAGTCATTCAGCAGCTGGGGGCGGGGCCAGAGCAGAATGGGTCTGGAGCAGACCTTCTGGGCTGCATTCAGCTCGGGACCTGGGAAGCGTGGCCAGCTGTGCGTGGGAGGGCACGAACTCTTTGTGTAGCACAACAGGTAACTTAGTGCTCAGCACGGCCACTTAAATGCCAACGTCACCTGTGATCCTCCCCCGGGTCACTTCTTCGCCCTCTGGTGTCTGTCCCTCTAGAGAGCAAAGACGTTCTAGACGGCCGGGCCCCCGCGGCATTACCTGGGGGCCTGTTTTGTCTCTTTCGCCAGCTGCGGTAGAGACAGGGGATTCCTTCCGGATGCACACTAAAAGAGAGGCCGGGCCTGGTGAGGGGTGTGGGCATCACAGTGTGAGGAGGGCAGGGGCTGGCAGTCAGGCGGGGGCAGGAGGAGTGTGAGTGGGGCTGGGAACAGAGACGGTGTGGGCGCTGCAGAGCTGGGCCCCCCAGTGTGTTGTAGCCGTGTGTGCCCAGGACGGACCCCACGTGCCGAGAAGGGGCTGGGTGGGGTCGAGTGGCTGGAGATCTCCGAGCAAACTGGCGTGGATGCCCTCTTAACTTGAAAAGAATTAAAGCATCTCTTCCGCCCAGTCCTTACAAACGTATCTAATGAGCCTCTGAAGGGACTCCGGCTGGGAGTCGGGCGCTCAGGCTGCATTTTTACCTCCAGACTATATCCAGCATCTCAATCACTGCGCTCTCTTCCCCGGGCGCTGACAGATAAACGAAATTTGGATGCGGAGTACCGGCTTTGCTCGCCCGCCACACAGGAAGGCGGGATGGGTGGGTCTGTCAGCCCGCGACGCAGGCGGGGTCAGTGTGACAAGGAGCATGTCATTCTCGCGATGACCTGGGAAGCTGCCCTTGCTGCAAATCCCTTCCCCCCGCAAACTGGGATTCCAGGCCTGCTTTTCCGGCACGGGTTGGGTTTCCTTGCCGAAAATCGCCTCTAGGCGGCCCATGTTTTGTGCTCTGCCTTGTTTGCTGAATGCCTACACCCTGTAGCAGGCCCCACTGTAGGGGCCATGCAGCCTCCTGGTGGAGGGTCCAGGTTCTGGAGCCAGCCCTCCCAGCTCTGCTACTGTCTCTGTGATCTCGGATCCTTTAAGCCTCAATTTGCTTACCTGTAAAAGAGGGGTAACAAGAATACCGACTTCAGGGTGCTCTTCTGAAGGTAAACCCGGATGACGCGTGAAGCACCGTGCCTGACCCACAGCAAAAGCTTCACCCTGTTCTTCTGCTTCCTTTATGGCTTCGCTGTGACGATTGTTTGGGTATCTGGCAAGGACTGTGTCCCCTAGAGGAACTGGCACTACTCTCTTCCTACAGTTTATGCTCAATTAGTAACCGTTGGACTAGAACAAATGAGATTACTCTATCACTCTGGCCAATCAAAATAACACAGCAGGGCGTAGCAAAGCACGTCTGGTTGGCCAGCATTCCTCAACTCTGCTGTGGTAGGGCAGAAGCGGCCATAAATACTCAAGTGCGTGAGTGTGGTTGTGTTTCAATAAAACTTTATGTACAAAAACAAGCAGTGGGTCAGATTTGGCCCACAGGTTGTTGACTTTTGACTTAGAGCAACAAATAGGAGACAACTTTTAAATTGCAGCTTCTACTCAGCAGATTTGGTTAAACATTCTAGTCTCTTTACCACCTGTGATGGTTCATTTTATGTGTCAAATGTGGGTAGGCCACAGTACCCAGATATTTGGTCAAACACACTCTTAATGTTTCCGTGCAGATGTTTTTTTTTGTTGTTGTTCGTTTTTTTGTTAATAGATGGGATCGACGTTTAAATCAGTAGACTCTGAATAAGGCAGATTGCCCTCCAAAAGGTGGATGGGCCCATTCAATCAGTTCACGGCCTTACTAGAAAAAAAGACTTCCCCCACGGAAGAGGGAATTTTGGTGGCAGATGACCTTCTGATTCAAACTGTAACTTTCTGCTGGGTCTCCGGTCGACCGTACAGACATTTGATTTGCCAGCCTCCAAGTAAATCCTTAAAATGAACCTGTTTCTCTGGAGAATCCTAACTGATACACTTATCTTTTCTGAAATTCTACGTTTATACTTTGCATTCTTGGTGACAGAAACCTTGATGACTCAAGAGATCTTTAGTAAGACAGACACACACACACACAGAGACTTATTCCCACAGATTAAAACGCTTAAATGTTCCAGTGAAAGCAACAGAGCAGAGTGTTGTTATGGCGAGGCTACGTTAATCACAGGTGTCACAGACTCACTTGAGGGTGAGGGGCGCTGCTTGTAGGCTCTGATGTTTGAAACCACAAGACCTAACATTTAAAGAAGATCTAAGTATGTGGTGCCCACGTAACCTGCTTTTAATCAGGTTGGGCAAGGTCTTTAGCTGAGATCTTAAAGTGATGGGTCCAAACTTAATTTTCTTAGTATCTGCCCAATTGCAATATAAAGGACACAGCTGGGGACTGGGACAAGCTGGCTGATACAAGAATGCAGTTATTTGGACCTTTGTTGTTGCTTTCCACCACGCTCTAACCCACAGAATTGGCTGGCAGTGAGACAAGTCTGTCTCGGGAAGACCCAAGGCCACATACACCATCGTTACGTTAAGTGATTTCCTAACCACTCTTCCTAAAGCAGCTTTCTCCCCAGCTGTGGTTTAGTGAATTCTTCCACCCTTTCACCGAAGAGAGCAATACACCGGAGGGATTCATTTATTTCTGACAAAGAGCCTGTTCTCTAGGAGATAATGCAGCATGTATTGGCTCGGCTGGGCTTCTGGTCTTCCAGAAGCCCTCTTCCAGAGATCTGGCTTCTTGGGTGACAGTGAAGAAACCTCTTTCTCATTACCCTCCCACCTCTCCCCAGCCCCAGGCACACCGATCTCGCGCTCTCCAGACAGGGCTTTGTGTTTCCTGGATCAGCGTGGGAATCCTTTGCAGCTCTCTTCCTCCTATTTGTGTAGGCCCCGGGCAGCCGGGGCTCCTTGGTAAGCCGGCTCCCCCTCCTTCTGGAGACCACCTCGAACTGCTCTGGTTCTCTGTGCTGTGCGCCTGCTCCAAACACTTGTAGCCCCGAATGCCTCCACCGCACATATTACAGTTATTAATAAACACAACAGCAGCAACCGCTATTTATCAAGGACTTAATGAGAGCCAGCCTCTGTTCCAAGTACTTAACATGTGGTAATATTCTTAAAACAACCACGAGCCAAGTACAAATACTTTCCCACAAAAACTAAGGTAGGATTTGTATTGTGGACTGAATGTCTGTGTCCTCTTGACATTCGTATGTTGAAATCTTAACCTCCAAGGTGACGGTATTGGGAGGTGGGGGCCTTCGGGAGGTGCTTAGATCATGAGGGTAGAGCCCTCACCAATGGGATTGATGCTTTTACAAAAGAACCCCCAGAAATCTCCCTTGCCCCTTCTGCCGCGTAAGGACACAGCAAGGAGATGGCAGTCAATGAACCAGGAAGCTCTCACCCGACGTGGAGTTTTCCAGCGCCTTGGTCTTTGGCTTAGCCTCCAGAACTAAGAGATGAGCGTTTGCTGTGTAAGGCACCAGACTATGGTATTTTTGTTACAGCAGCCGGAATGGACTAAGGCAATACGGAAAGTGGAATTCAAATTCAGGTCTGACTCCATGCAACCTATACCCCATCTCACCAGCTTGAGGGTGTGTATGCCCTGAGAGCTGGGCACCTGCTGCTCCCACTGCTCTACGCCTTTAGTGCTGGGCTGAGCAGAGTGTCTGGAGGGGCTTTGAGTTCAGCATGTGGAAAACACAGAGGTCAGGAGGACGTGTGTGCTCTGTGTATGAAATGCTGATGACGGGGGGGCGCCTGGGTGGCGCAGTCGGTTAAGCGTCCGACTTCAGCCAGGTCACGATCTCGCGGTCCGTGAGTTCGAGCCCCGCGTCGGGCTCTGGGCCGACGGCTCGGAGCCTGGAGCCTGTTTCCGATTCTGTGTCTCCCTCTCTCTCCGCCCCTCCCCCGTTCATGCTCTGTCTCTCTCTGTCCCAAAAATAAATAAATTAATTAAAAAAAAAATTAAAAAAAAAAAAAAAAAGAAATGCTGATGACGGGATGATAGCTTCTTCAGCTTAAAAAAACCTGAAACAGGAGAATTACTCAACATAGGTGTACCTGTCGGGTAACGATGGAGCTGGAGCATGCTACGTGTAGCCAAACTGGCACTAGAAGAATCCAACGCCAGAAGAAAACGGAAATCACACGCAGATAATCCACGTACATTCTACGTACATCGGAACTCTACAGACACCTAGTGATTAGTCACAAACAAGGTGAGAAGACATAATCTTTTACATTACGTACCTTCTGGGATGCATTGTCCAAGAACAAATTTATACCCTTTGCAGCATTTTTTCCTAAGAAACAAACAAAAGTGTGTTTTAAATGTGACATCAGATTAAGAATATAATTCTTTTCAGGGGTGCCTGGGTGGCTCAGTCGGTTAAGCATCTGACTCGATTCTGGCTTGGGTCATGATCTCACGGTTGGTGAGATTGAGCCCCATGTTGGGCTCTGGGCTGACAGTGCAGAGCCTGCTTGGGATTCTCTCTCCCTTTCTCTCTCTCTCTCGCTCGCTCTCTGCCCCTCCCCCACTCACACGCATGCTTGCTCTCTCAAATAAACTTAAAATATATGTATAATATATATTTATAATTCTTTTCAGTTAGTGATTTGTGCCCAGGAAAAAGTGAGGTATAAGGGAAAGAAGGGGTTGGGTATTTTTTTTTTAATGTTTATTTATTTTTGAGAGAGACAGAGACAGAGACAGAGCTTGAGAGGGAAGGGCCAGAGAGAAAGGGAGACACAGAATCCGAAACAGGCTCCAGGCTCTGAGCTGTCAGCACAGAGCCTGATGTGGGGCTCGAACTCACGGACCACGAGATCATGAGCCAAGCCGAAGTTGGACACTCAACAGACGGAGCCACCCAGGCGCCCCTAGGGGTTGGGTATTTTTAAGGAAAGCTGAGATAGAGATACAAAGGGAAAATATAATCAACAGCACATGACCACATGTTCCAGTAGCAGAAGGTCCTTTTTTTACCACATAATATATGGAATTAATCACTTGAATTCTATGAAGTGGATTAATTCAGAGACTTCAAGCTACTTGTAGCAGATGATCAGAGGCCTACAGGATATAAAGAACTTTTACATAAAGGATAGAAAGAAACTTTGCATCCTGAAAAGGAACTCTGAGGCTGGCCGGGCCCCTCATGCTACAAGCCAAGGATTCACGTGACTTGCCAATTATAACAATTTGCTAATAATAAATAACTAGGTAATTGTAACCTAATGATTGCAAATTATAATTAGGTAGCTGAGGCTGAAGCCCAAGCGGTCCCCCATCTGAAGGCTGGCTTCACCTGGACCACATAGGTACTAAAAGCTATCTAAATTATCTGAATTAAACAGACAAACAAACAGCAAACAGGCAATTCTAGCAAAAGTTTCCAAGACGTCCATCTCCGCCTGAGGTAGAGAAATGGCACCATTCGTTCAAAATGTAAACCTCCACGGGAAAGATGAGGTCTCTGGTCTGGGGTTTCAAGCTCTTAACAGACCGACCCCCTGCAGATAGAGAATATAAACTCAGGACAAAACAGAAGCAAACAACCGCTGGCAGGTTCTGGAGAGCAAAGAGAGGCGGGCAGGATTTAAGAGGAGAGCTGACATTTGGAACGAGGGACTAACCCAGGCTAACTTTCCTGCTTTTCAGGACTTTGGCCCGAGCGCCCATCACAGTTGCTACGTGGTGGGGAAAGTGAACACACAGAGAACCTGTGACAGGCTTCGGCCCGATCAGATGGAGGGCAAAACAGGGATAACCAGAGGTGTGAAAAATTCAGGGGAAATCCTGGAAATGAGAGTGCTGGAGGACAGGAGCCTTAAGTTCTGTGTATTAACTCTGCCCAATCGCGGGGAAACCCTCACCCAGGCATGCGGGGAGCAGACTCGAAACACCCCAGCTAAAGGCCACACGGGCTGGACGAGGGTTGGGTTGACCAATGCCGACTGTGAGGCCGTTTGCACATTCCATCCATCCGAGTTGCTTGCCTGCTCCAAGAAAAGTATCAACGCTTTTTGGATGAATAAAGCAGGATCCAGGATCTCCGCAACAGAACTTGTATAAATGTGACCCATTCTCGAGGGAAAGACCATCAATGATGCCAACCCCAATTCCAGAGGTTGTGAGTATCAGACACCGCGTTAAAGCGGCTGTTACGATGGTGTTCGATGAGGTAAGGGAAAAGGCACTTGTAATAAATGAAAAGGTAGGAGACCTAAAAGAAATAGCAACTGTGAAAAGAATGAAATAGAAAGTCAAGAACTGGATGGGGCGCCTGGGTGGCTCAGTCGGTTGAGCTTCCAACTTCGGCTCAGGTCAAGATCTCACGGTCTGTGAGTTCGAGCCCCGCGTCTGTGTCTCCCTCTCTCTCTGCCCCTCCCCCACTCATGCTCTGTCTCTGTCTCAAAAATAAACATTAAAAAAATTAAAAAAAAAAAGAAATTCAAGAACTGGAAAATATACGTATCAAATTAAAAAAAAAAACTTGCTGGATGGGTTTAACAACAGAATGGTGATATGAAGTGGGAAAGAATTTGTGAATTGGAATACATGCACAGGAATTACCCAACTTAAAGAGAAAAAGTGATTTTAAAAAAGGCACCAAAACATCAGGGACTGGGGAGGAGGCGGGGGGACAACCTCAAAAGGTCCAAGGTATGGTATGTGGAGTTCCAGAAGGCAAACAGAAAGAGAATGGAGAAGAAAACAAATGTGAAAATGGCTGAAACATCCCGAATTTAGTGAAAAACATAAATTTACACACTAAAGATGTTTAGCAAAAGCCAAACAGGTTGAAGACACACACCCATGCATGCGTACGTCTAGAGATGTCATAGTCCTACTGCTGAAAAAAAACAAAAAAACAAACAAACAAAAAAAGAGAAAATCTTGAAAGCCAGCAGTGAAAAACTGCACATTCTATACCAGGAAAGAATGATCTGAATGTCCATGCGCTTCTCATCAAATACCATGGCAACCACAAACAGTGGCATGACATCTTTGAAGTGCTGAGAAAACAAACCGACCTGTCAATCCAGAATCCTCTATGCAGTGAAAAATATCCTTCGAGAATGAAGAGGAAATCAAGACGTTTCAGAAAAAAGAAAACCAAGCATTCAACACCAGCAGATCTGGGCTATGAGAAATGCTACAGGGAGTTGTTCAGAATAAAAACACAGGGACCAGGGAGAAAAACCTGAATTTTTAGGAAGGGCTGAAATGCCTCGTAAATGGTAAATGTCTTGGTACCTATATAAAACGTGATTTTTTTCACACTTAATTATTTCAAAGCAAAAACTGTATGTCCTTGTCTTGCAGGATTCATAACGCAAGCAAATGCAATCAACAGAATAATGGACCCCACATGGTCCATAATGTAAATGGACCCACATGCTTACAAAATTTCTACACCACGTATAAAACGGTACAATTCTGACACTTCCCTTGTGGCAAACATTCCCCTTTGTTCTGAGTTTCTCGGGCCTCCTTACTTTTCCCTTCCCTTCCCCCTACCCCATCCTCCCCTATCCCCCAACCCCCCTCCCCCGCTGGGCTCCTAGAGAACTTCCCTTTACCACTTCCAAAATCAGTATGTTCATTCAGAGGCCAAGAATTAAGCTGGGGGCAGTGAATCTGCAAGTCTCAAGAATACAGCCCGGGATGTTTTGCTCTTTTTCCTTGACTATCAAGGTCAAACTATCATTAAGAAACACCCAGAACTATTCCTGAGCCTGGGTGGCTCAGTTGGTTAAGCATCCAACACTTGATTTTGGCTCCAGTCATGATCTCACAGTTCATGGGTCAGGGTCCCATGTTGGGCCTCTGACCCGACAGCACAGAACTTGCTTAGGATTCTCTCCCTCTCTCTCCGGTCCTCCCTCACTCCTGGCTCCCTCTATCCCTCTCTCTCAAAAATAAATAAAACTAAAAAACAAAACAAAACAAAACTGGTTCTGTGTAACCATAAGAGAAATGAGATTCAAGGTTATTGCTATCCAAATGGTCTCAATAATTTGCATTTGGACATGCTTTCTAGGTGGAAGAGAAAGGCAGTTAAATATGGTCTCCCGCCTGGGAAGTGCACATCGCCTGTGGCCTTTCTATACCACACGTGTGAGCCTATCATCTGTATGTTGTATTGAATACAAGGTCGGAAACCACAGATTTGGGAGATGAGGCATTCTCTAGGTCCTAAAGCAAATTCCTACCTTTGTCAAACGGTCAGAACCTTCAACCAGATTAGACAAGACCTTCTCAGAAAAATCCGGTACGCTTAGATGTATTTTTTCCATCACATTTTAGTAAGACAGCAATTTAACAAAATTTATAAGGATTGTACTAAGTCCATTAAAAACTTCTCAGATAATGTATTAAACATGCACACACAACTGATCTGGTAAGAGAACGTTCTGAGGCCCAGCTGGGTACAGCAACACTGCCTTTCTCCCTGCAACCTTCCTCATGTGCAGTCCAGCTGTGGTAGACAATCTTACTTCAAAAGCATAATAAGTGGGCTTCCTTTATAAAGGACAGTAGCAGCTGGGACGCTCCCGAATCAGACCTGAATGAAATAATTCAGGGTCCCGTCCCCTGCAAAGGACGCATTTGCCTACCTGTACCTGTCCAATCGATATAGGTTACTTTGAATCTTTCCTCAGCATATTTTGTTACATATATCTGTGTGTGTGTGTGTGTGTGAGATTTACTGCTATGAATAACATGTGGCAGTGTTCAGAGTTTTCCTACAATTAGACGTAATCTCCCAACATTTCCAACTGAACTGTAATTTTACATGACAAGAGAAACCCATGGTGTACAAATTCATGATGATGATTATTTCTAACAGAAGTAGAGGATCTACCTTGATGTTCCATAAAACTCTTGTTTTCCATGGTTTAAGAGAGTCCAAGTTCCTAACAACCAGAAAGAAAACTGCTTACTAGGGTATTCATTAAAATTTTACAGTTTACTTACTATATTACTTGAAACTGTCCTATGGAAAACTAAGAGGAACAACAGTGCCCTAGATGATCTGAAACTCAAGTGAATCATAAGAAAGTTGGAATGGAGGGGAGACATGTGTTTTTGATATATCTTCGGGGCAACGCCACATTTAAACGTACGGTTCTATTTGTCTGTTTCTATGTAAATGGCGCACCTAACATACAGCCGCTGAGAACTTTGATGGCATTTCAAAGTTCACGCACACGGATACAACCCTTACAATCTCTCTCTCTCTTCATCCAAGACATCCTACTTGGGCATTCTGATCTTTCTGAGCATTGCAAGAGCTTGGGGTTGTCCATTTAGTGGAGCCAAAAATAACCTGTCATCTGCCTTGTTACAAAATTAAATAACACAGTGATTTGATAATGCTTTCAAAAGGCTACAGAGCCCTGTCGGGAGATCTAAGCTTCGGGATGGCCATGCTTCCTCTAAATACCTGCTCAGCCCAGAATTAACTTCCCCTTGGCTTTTTTTCTTAATTGCATACCTAACACCATCGCTCTGCTCGAGGCGAGGAGGTCTGAGACTTCACTGTACCCTCTTGCTTTTCGAGAGCTCCTGAAGACGGCATTATTTTGCAGGTCAAACACCCATCCAGCAGAAGTCACGATTTAAAATAAACGACGGAATATTCCAAAGTATAAAAAAATAAACACTGGCTGCACATCTTACCCCATTTCAAAGATTACTTACAACACAACTTATGTATAATGAAGTTGAAATGGCCTAAGTGAGACCTCCTCGTTATGCAACCGGACCTAACTACAAGCATGGCCGTGCGGTTTTTATCTTTAAGAAAAACAAACAAAGATGGGGAAAGCTCATGTGGACTTTGGGGGAGACAGCCCTTCGTGAGCCGCTTCACGTGGCAGAGCTCGGTTTTCCAAACGCAAAATGCCTTTCCCATTTCTTGGCGAGGGGAAGTGGCGATTAGGTGGTTGTTACGTAGAAAGGGCGACATCTGCTCATCAGGAAAGTCTGTGGAGGTTTCCCCTGGGTGCCCCAGAGCATTCACACACACACAACGTTGTAAATAAAAACAGCGCGGCCAGAAATACATCCCAGCAACCGAGCGTGTGTGAGAGCTTTTGGAAGGAAAAACCGAATCAGGAAAATGACGGTGGCAGAGATATCAACATCGGACTGCCTGCTGTTAGTTATCAGATTCTAGAGAAGAATTAAAACCACCACCACAACAAAAAACCTCCCTGCGGAATTAGAAGGGCAAGAAGGAACCTTGAAAGGTCAAGTGAGCTAGTAGGCAAGAGATATTTCAACACTCGTCCCACTGCAACAGTAAATTTTCCTAAGATTTATTTGGGGTTTCCTCTGCATCGCTTGCCTACACATGCACCAGACAGCTCAGATGTTTTGTTTGTTTTGTTTGTAATGAGAGGAAAAAACTGCACTTTTTAGAGTATTTCGGGGTTCTTTTTGCCCAGCTACAGGTAGTGGATGGAACGGTGGCTTTGGGGTCAAGCACATCTGGTGTTCGATTCTGGCTCTGTCATTTAAAGAGCTTGTGATGATGAGGCACCTGGGTGGCTCAGTCAAGTTGAGTGTCTGACTTCGGCTCAGGTCATGATCTTGTGGTTCGTGGGTTTGAGCCTCGCGTTGGGCTCTGCGCTGACGGCGGGGGGGGAGCCTGGTGCCTGCTTCAGATTCTGTGTCTCCCCCTTTCTCTCTCTGCCCCTCCCACCCTGTGTGCTCACTCTCTCTCAAAAATACACATAAAAAATTAAAAAAAAAAAAAAAGAGCCTGTGATAGGACTTTGGGCTTGTTTCTTAAACTTGTTGAGGCTTTAGATTCCTCGGGGATAAAACATGAATAACAATATTTGCTTTCTTTTTCCAAAAATGGAAGAGAGGGGGAGGGGGAGAAAGGAGGGAGGGAGAAAATTTTGATTTCAACATGGAAAAGTAACATTTTTGTCCTTTTCTTTCACAAGCTAATGCCAAATAATGGGAATAGGAAATATAAATTCAAGCTGATAGTCCATAGTTTTAGGAGTATATTTCTTTTTTTTTTTTTTTTAATTTTTTTTTCAACGTTTTTTATTTATTTTTGGGACAGAGAGAGACAGAGCATGAACGGGGGAGGGGCAGAGAGAGAGGGAGACACAGAATCGGAAACAGGCTCCAGGCTCCGAGCCATCAGCCCAGAGCCTGACGCGGGGCTCGAACTCACGGACCGCGAGATCGTGACCTGGCTGAAGTCGGATGCTTAACCGACTGCGCCACCCAGGCGCCCCTTTTTTTTTTTTTTTTAATTTTTTTTTCAACGTTTTTTATTTATTTTAGGAGTATATTTCTAATATGGAGTTAGTTTATTTATTAAAGTTTATCTACTTTAGATGGTGTGAGTAGGGGAGGGATAGGCAGAGGGAGGGAGAGAGAGAATCCCAAGCAGGCCCCGCATTGTCAGCACAGAGCCAGACGTGGGGCTCGAACCCATGAAACTGCAGTCATGACCACAGCCAAATCCAAGGGTCGGACACTTAACCAACTGAGCCACCCAGGTGCCCCTCTAATATGGAGTTAATATGAACACGGCCAGTGGACGGGAGAATGGGAAGTGATTTCGCAGAGCAGAGTGACTTCAAACCTACATGCCTCCAGGGGCGGTTATCGTGGAGAAGCCAACTGGCCCCGCGGAGGCTCGGCCCCGCTCAGGAATCGGAGACACCAGGTATGGAGGAAGGTGGAGGCCAACAGACAGCAGGCCAACCTGAAGGTCTGGTGAGAAGGTGGACTTCTGGTTTCCCGACCCCGGGCTCCCTTTGTCGGATACCCTTCGTCCACCACCGCGAGAGGCAGAAGGAACGTTCCTTGGGGAAAACTGTACCCGAGGAGATCGACTGTCACACCAAGCCAGAGGCCCACATGGAATATACCCATGAGTAGATACTCCTGCCCACGCACAGAGTTTCCAAATATTTTTAAAGAGTTCCTTCAATGGAATATCTCATTGCACAACAATGGAAGCCTCCCGGTGATGGCTTCTGAAGGCCCCGATGGCGGCTTCCGCGCATCTCCAACCAGTTAGTCCTAAATGAAGACAGAGGCGGCTGGGAAAGTGCAGAGCCCAGTCAGCGTGGTTGGTTTTCACCATCTAACTACTAACTACACTGCGACATGCCAGACGAGGGGTCCATAAGAGACTGACGCCAGGAACAGCACACAACTCCTGGGACTAAATTAAAAGCCTGAGGATTTCAAAGCGGTCCTGAATTTCTTTGTCAAACTCCTTAGAGTGAGGAAGTTTTCCTCTTTGTTTTAACCTTCCTCTCTTGGAGAAACTTTGATTGAGCTTTCCATGACTTCACATGAACTTCTAGAATGCCTCTTACACCAGATGCCCTGAGAACAGAACCCAGTAAAATGATTCATCTCCCATCGAGGCCTGCCTGGATCCAGCCCTGTAACCAGAAAGTGCTCCTCCCAGGAAAATGGAATAAGATCATGTTTACCGTAGCAATCAGTGAAGATTAAAAAACAAACAAACAAACCCATTTATTCATCTACATATAAACTTGCTCCTGCCAAATCTCAGTGACAACGTGAAGAGACTCATAAGCAGTACGTTACATATCACGTGGTCTTATATGCACAATTACCGACGGCCAAGATCAAATGCAGAACACGCATGGCAAGTCCGCAAAAATTTAAACACAGAGTAACCACAGGATCCTACAATTGTACTGCTGAGTATATACCCAGAAGAATTGAAAGCAGACTCAAAAGACACATTTGTTCATAGCAACATCATTCACAATAGCCAAAGGTACAAACATCCCAAACGTCCCTTGGCAGATGGGTAAAGACAACGTGATACACACAGAGAACGGATTATTATTCATCCTTTAAAGGATCTTCTGACACATGCTATAACACGGATGAAACTTGGAAACATCACGCTAAGTGAAATCATACCAAAGAAATATGGAGAGAAGAAATTGGAGAGAGAGTTACAAATATTGTAGGCCTCCACTTATATGAGGTGCCTGAAGCAGTCAAATTCTTAGGCAGAGAGTCGAACCGTGATGGCCAGGGGGTGGGTGAGGAGGGAATAGGGAGCTGCTCAATGGGTACACAGTCTCAGTTTGGGACGATGAGGAAGTTCCGGAGACGACTGCTGCTGGTTGCACAACAAGGTGAACATGCTTACTGGCACTGAAATACACACCTAAGAATGGTTAACGTGGTAAATTTTACGTTGGATGTATCTTCCCACACATACACGAAAAGACTAGAGGAGGAGGGGAAAGCTGTTGAAGCTGTTCCTCTCACCATTAATACCTGAGGCATGGGATCATCTGGGTTTTAGCTGTGTGAATTACAGAAAAAATATTTTTTAGGCACGTGAGGGTTATCGTTAGATGGGGCTAAGGTAACAACCAGAAGGTAGTTATTCCTACAAGGCTTCAAGTGATAATAATGTATTCATCCAACAAATGTTCACCACACATCTTCCAGGAAGACAGAAGAGCCGGTGGTTGGGGCCCTGGCCCCTGGGGATGTACCTCCTAGGTTTGAATCCCGGCTCTTCTGCTTTCCAGCTGTGGGGACCTTAGACAAGTGACTTAAAGTCCCCCTAACTCCATTTCCCCATCTGTAAAGAGGAATGATAATCGTGTCCACCTTGCTGGCTTGGTGTGTGGGTTCGATGAGTTAAGATACATATGGAGCTCAATACAATGCTGGCTGCATGAAGTCCAACAGGGAACGTGCAAAGAAATGTGGTTTTCCTGTTGTGTCCCACTCTAATGCTCACCTTCAAGGACCCTGGTGTGTTTTAGAGGAGGGAGCATGAGGGAGTCAGTGGCTGAGCCACGGTCTGGCTGCCCATCGGCTTGGCTTTGAGAAGAAGCCAGGGCTGACTGACAGCAGTACCGAAGCCAGTGTCTCGGCCGTTTCATTGCCACGGTCGTGCCTACACAAAGATGATCTTATCAGCTAGCAGGAGAACCCTCTCAGGCCACTAACACATTGCACTCCCCTCTATGTGATCAGTGTAATATCTGTTCTCCATGATGAGAGGCACGTGACCGGATCTCGTCTTGTTTGCTCAAAGCTGGCTCAGCAGCACTTGGGAGGCGCGGACAACTGCCTGGGCTGCGGGGCTGAGAACACGTGTAGCCACTTCGGTATATTGTTTCCGCCGCCTCCCTATCTCCCGGCCACATCAGCCATTCTCACAGGGTCAGGGACCTCCGCAGAGAGCATCCCTGAGTCCACACGGGTCCCAGAGACAAGAACCTGGGGCTGACTGCCTGCCTCTTCACCACGATGCCAACGCTACATATCTAGCTCTCTTTTCACACACTTTTCCCTCCTTCCCCACCTCCTCAAGTGAGTTTTCTACCCCACGAACCCTCATCGTCTTGCGCCCTGGCTGTCTTTTCCCTGATTCAATAGACAAGTCGGCCGTTTTTGAAACGTAAGGAAAAATGGTAACACACTGAAAAAGGTAGTTAGTTTGGCATTACCTTTGTATAAAAAAGATAAAGATAAAAACTGTATGCATCTGTATATTTACATACACATAGGCAAAAGATCTTTTCATTAAAAAAAAAATAAAGATTAGGTTGGGTATTCATGGATCTCTTTACGTGGGTAAGACTTTTTTTTTTTTTTTTGAGATGTAATTGACCTATAACATTGTACCAGCTTCAGGTGCATGACATATCGATTTGATATTTGTATGCGCTGTGAAATGATCACCACAGTAAGTCAGGTTTTTTTTTAATGTGTTTTCTGATTTTCCTTCAATGAACAGGTGCTAATTTTGTAATAAGAGAAAATAAAGGAACTAGTCAAACGAGAGGGATTTTTTAGGGTGTTTTGGTACATACGTTTTGAATTTTTTAAATTTATTTTAGAGAGAGAGAGGTGTGTGTGTGCGGGGGGAGGGGGAGAGAGAGAGAGAGGATATGAATCAATCTCAAGCAGGCTCCACACTCAGCAGGGAGCCAGAGGTGGGGCTCGATCCCACAACCCTGTTTATGAACTGAGCCGAAATCAAAAGTCGGACACTCAACCGAGCCACCCAAGTGCCCCTGTTTTGGTACATTTCTAATGCCAGGCTTGGCAACAGTTTTGGAAACTGCTAGTTTTGAAAGTTGGCCAAGGAGTAGCAGTCATGAGCACGTTTGAGAACAGTGCATATAGGCACCCACCCACCATGATTTACTTCGCCCGGAAACTCAAGACTTACATTTTGGACAACTAGGTTTCAGCCGAACTGATTCTGACCCAAGTCACCTGGAACCGATATAGGGCATTTATTAATGCCATAAAATTACTTCTGGGACTTAGGGCATTGTTTAGAAGGATGTTTGTCCTTTTTTCACATCAGAAAAACGGTTTAATAGAGGTTCGTCTGAAGGGAGGATTTTAAGAGAATGATTTTCCCCATTCATAAGACCTGTTTAAACCAACGAATCTCTGCCGACGTTTATTCCCAGGGTTGCTAATTTTCAGAAGCACTGATAGCTGTGAATCGTGTCATACTCTCTGTTCCATTGGACACGGGCAGTGTGTGGAAAGTGGAGACCATTCCTTGCAGCGATATAGTTCACCATATGCAGTGACACTGGGGGGCCCAAAGGCCTAGTCCCAGATGTATTTTTATCCTATCAACCCTCTGAGCATCCAAGGAATGCCTGAATGGTTATTAATAATCTGTTCCAATGGCATTCACCAAGAAAATCAGATCTTCAAGCAATGAATTGTTCACGATCAACCGAGCAATACAAGAAGTCATCCACGGTGGTTCCCAAAGCATTCCTGAGGTCTTCTGAAGTTTCCTGACGACTCCTCCACCTTCTCCTCCCACCCTGGGCTCCCTGTGCAGCTCAGCCAGCGTTTTCTCGCTGCTCTCTCTTCTTCAAAGGCTGGGTTCAGCTTCAGGATTTCAACTCCGACCTCTGTTTACGACTCCTGAACTGTAACCCCCCAGGCCCCCTAGATGCGATCATTTTGCTTGCCTGTATTTTCCAGGTTTCCTGTAATTATCAGGTCTTAACTTTCATAGTGAGAAAAGGTTATATATATATTTTTTTTTTTAATTTTTTTTTTCAACGTTTTTTATTTTTATTTTTGGGACAGAGAGAGACAGAGCATGAACGGGGGAGGGGCAGAGAGAGAGGGAGACACAGAATCGGAAACAGGCTCCAGGCTCCGAGCCATCAGCCCAGAGCCCGACGCGGGGCTCGAACTCACGGACCGCGAGATCGTGACCTGGCTGAAGTCGGACGCTTAACCGACTGCGCCACCCAGGCGCCCCGAGAAAAGGTTATATTTTAAAACTAATAGAAGAAAATTAACTTCTCGCTGCCACCGTGGAAGGGAATAGCATCCCTGATGGGGCCAGAGCTCGGAGGCCAATAACCCACAAGACCGTTTTTATATATTGCCTTCGGTTTTTCTCCCTAGTAAGAGACCCAAATTACCCATAACAGCCACACTTCCAAAGGTCATTGCCGTGGCAGAGATAACTAGCTGTTTCTCCATAACTATTTCCTTTTATCCCCCATTGTAACAAAAGCCCAGATTATAGCTGGGTACGTTAACCTCCCAGAAGAAAGGGAAGAATTCTGCAGCCTCGCACCCACCAGGCACTGCCTTGCAAATAAGCCTGGCAACAGGATGTGAGTAGCCGTGACACCTTAAATGGAAGGGGCACGTAAGCTGTCCTTTTCACCTTCCCGTGAGTGACGGCAAGAACACGGTAGTGAGCGATCTTGGAACGTAGCGATGGGTGGGTCAACACACAAGGAGCTCGGTCAATGTTGCTGTCCAGCCACCACAGAAGATAAGGACTCCTGACAGTTTTGTGTAAGAGAACAAACTTCCACCTTGTTTAAACTGTTATTTTTGGTTTCAGCTTATAGGAGCCTAACACACCCAGAAAACTAAAATAACTAAAGGGAATGAGTCTATGGGAGCAAGGCTACTGCAATGCAAGGTTAGCAAGCCAGAAGGGGCCTGGAGAAGAACCAGACTTTTATTCCACCTCAGGAACAACTGTGCAGGGAGCCCTTGAGCCTCGTGAAACGCTGACCCTTGAAATATAAGTGTCTGGAGCCGTCCTTGCAAATTAACCAAAGCTAAAGACCTCTCTGCTTTGACAGGGCCGCGATCCTTCTTTCCATGCCGTGGGCAGAGTTTCGTTGGCACTCAGCCCCCTTTCCTGTACTTCACCTTGGTAAGTGAGGCATTTCCCGAGGGCTCTTGTAACGACAATTTCCCGATTCAGAATTCTGCCCACGGGTCGGTCAGCTGGGAATTCAATGCGGCAGTCTGAAAGGAGACAGCTTTACGTGTAATGACTCTCAAAGACAGAGGGAGCCCGATCGGAGATCTTTCTTCCATCACTCATGTGACATATGCCATTCCTCATATGCATCAAATTCTTACGGAAAATGAAATGAAACACAACTGGTGCTAATTCAGGTCGAAATTCATACGCTACCTCTAGATGATTCGCAGAATAGAGCAGGAGTCTTCTACTTTAGACGCTGAATTATATAATGATCCGATATCACAGTAAGAGCTTTAATTCGGATTAACCAGCAACTGGAAACATCAAATGTGAATTCAACCAACACTTAATTGAAGGCTTCCTATACACCAAGCCAAGCATCTTCCACAGATTATTCATTAAATACTCATAACCATGCTTCTTACAGATGGGAAAACTAAAGCACAGAACTTGGTAAATAACAAATTAGTAGCCGAGCTGAACATGAACCCAGGCTGCAGGATTCCAGGGGCCACCTCTTCCCGGAAGTGGGTGTTACAGGCGATAGGGAGATGAGTGTGATTTGCATTTGGTCCTTGAAAACAATCGGTGTGGGAGAAACACATGTGCACAGCCACAGAGACCACAAGAGAGGGCACTATCGGCATCAAAATGCCGGGACAGTGTGCTTCCTCAGGACAGAAGGGAAGAGTCAGAACTCACTTTCAGAGGCTGCAGGAATGTGCCGCCCCTGGGGGTTGCTCCAGTCCAGGAAGCTAGATCGGGGCCCCTATAAAGGGACCCTCCCTCTTGCTACATCCCAGCCGTGACTCTCTAGCTTGGCCCCAAATCCACCTTCTCAGTCTTGCAGCCTCGGCTCACTCTGGGGGAAAATCCCCTGCCCTTGATTCAGGATTCAGATCACTTTTAGGATGTGCCTCCGAAGCCTGAAACTCACGTAATCCGTAAGTCAGAGAGTTAACAGTACGGGCCCAGAGGAGAGGTCGGGTGGAAGAGACTGCAGACTGAGAGCCCTCAAAAAGGCTACCGAAATGGTTCAGGCAAGAGGTTAAGAGGCTGTCAACAGGGTAGTAGGAATTGAGAAATAAGGATAGATTTTAAAGAAATCGTGGGGGCAGAATCGATAGGATTTCCCAACACACTGGATGCAGAGAATAAGAAAAACAGAGAAGTCCAAGACTGGAGAATGATTTCAGGGGAGCTGCCTGGAGGATGAGGTCACCCGTAGCTGGTGCAGGTTACACGGGAAAAGAGCGAATACAAAAGACTGTTATAGTACAGATTTGGGGATGACTAGAAGGTATTAATTACCCTCAGTTTTGTAACAGCATTGAGGATGTTTGAGGCCTCAGGCAACTCACGGGCAAGGCAGGGGCTTTAGGGGAACAGGTGATGCTAAGTGTCGGATAAACACACCCAGGGAAGGTATGGGCCAAGGACAGAGTTTGGGGAGATGTCCTCCTGCAAGAACTGGGCCCAGTAAGGAAGCCAGTCTTACTCTGAGTCTCTGCTTCCCATTCCGCGAAAAAAGGGCCTTGGACTAGGGTGGTCTTTAAGATCTCCCCGAACTCCCAAATTCCCTGGCTCTTAAGGTGATGAAAATATTCTCTATCTTCACTGTGGTGGTAGTTACACGGCCATATACTCTGTCAAAACTCATTGAACTGTTCACTTAAAATTGGTGCATTTTATCGGCTGTAAATTATACTTAAGTTGATTTAAAAAAAATTTCTGGCTCTGAGTAATTACCATTCCATGCAAAATTATTAAAAAAAAATGTTTTTTTTAACATTTATTCATTTTTGAGAGACAGAGGGAGACACAGAATCAGAAGCAGGCTCCAGGTTCTGAGCTGTCAGTGCAGAGCCCGATGCGGGGCTCAAACTCACGGACCCTGAGATCATGACCTGGGCTGAAGTCGGACGCTTAGCCGACTGAGCCCCCCCCCAGGTGCCCCACCATGCAAAATTATTAACGATAGTATGAAACAGTCCAGTTATGGGTATTTTTTCACCAGAGAAAAGAGAAATACAGGTCAAAAAATGTATACCCTCAATCCCCACGGGGAGAAAACAGGCATGCATTCGAAGGAATTCTCTTAAGAAATCAGTTTCCGATCATTCCAGACATTGGTATGAGTGAGATGTCTTGAAAATGTTTTACAAACACGTGCCAAAGTAACACGAACCTGTGGATGACCCTCTGATGTGTCATGTGCAGGTTTTTTAGGAGAGCCTGGCTTCCCTGGCACCTGCAGCTCACAGGTGCTAGTCACTTCTAGACAAGTTTGTTCAAGTGGTGGTTCTCAGGAGTTCGTCACACGTCAGTCATCATGTGGATCAACTTAAGGGTTTCTAAGGCACAGGAATGATGTTCCTGATGCAAGCGATACCCACTTTCGATACAACTTTGGATCACTGGTATCTCAAGCATCAGTTAGAAGGGAGAGGCTGCCCACATCTCTGTATTAACATTGAGTCCACTAGGGAGTTTCTCATTTATCATATTTTTCCTTTTTGCAGATTTTGAGAGAGAGAGAGAGAGAGAGAGCGCGCGCGCATGCACCTAAGAGTAGGAGGTCTGATCCCCAACAACAGAGCTTAATTTGGAGCTCTATGATAAAGGTGGCTCTACAGAGAATCTTCTAGGCCGTGAGAGTACACGCAAATCCCTACCATTGTACCTGCTGTAATCGGGCTCTGCTAATTGACCAGGAACTCCTCCAGGGCAGGGATCGGCTCTTGGTTATCCTGAGTACTTAGCCCCACGTCTGAAGATCACAGGTGCTCAGCACATTCTGGCTGAACTGAACGTGGCTCCAACTTTCCTTGGGAAGACGCTATCCAAGGGGCTATTTACATGATAAGAGTAATACCTTTATCTTCTTTTTTTCCTTTTGGTTTATCTTCTCTGGCCTCCTGTGGGCTCTTTCTTCTTCCTTTTCTAGATCACAAGGTACAGAAGGAATTAGGGACTGGCAGGAGTAATGGACAGGGAGGAGTTAAGGAGGGTGTAGCCCCAGTAATGTTTCCTGCATGGACTAATGACAAATCCCAGGACTAAAAATAGCTTTATCTGGAGTAAGTAGACCGTGTGTTCTGAGAAGCAGCACTGGGACGCCCAGGTAATCCAAGCGAGGTGTCCACGACTGGAGAAACAATCCAGGGGCTGCCTGGCAACTGAGCCGCTCCGTCCAGGGCACCAGGATGTCTCAGGATGCCAATTTTGGATCTTTGCCCGGTGACAACATAGGCCTCTGTGTTTAGGCGGCCTGAATGAATCAACACCATGAAACACAAGAATGTGGAGACACTGCACGGTATCACTCTATGGGCAGCTGTTGTAAAGTCGGGCAGACCTGAGCTTGAGACCCGACTCCACCACCTACTGGGTTGGCCAACTGACGTAACTTATATGGAAACTTATATTCTACAGTTTCTTCTGAAAACCGCAGTATTACTGATACGTGCCTCGTTAGGGCTTGAATGAGATGGATAAAATGCTTGGTATAGTTCCTGTTATGTGGGAAATATCCAATAAAAGGGTAGTAATAATGATAGCAGTAACAATTACTGTTTAGACTCTTTCCTCTTCCTCAGTGTAGGGGTTACAGTATATATTTAATGAATGCTTATAACAATTAAATTATTTTTAAATGTTTATTCCTTTTTGAGAGACAGAGAGAGACAGAATGTGAGTGGGGGAGGGGCAGAGAGGGAGGGAGACACGGAATCCGGAGCAGGCTCCAGGCTCTGAGCTGTCAGCACAGAGCCCGATGCGGGGCTCGGACCCACGGACCGCAAGATCGCGACCTAAGCCAAAGTTGGACACTTAACCGAGTGAGCCACCCAGGCTCCCCTATACCAATTGTGATGAACAGCTGTAAAATATCGGAAGGCACGAAGGCTAAACAGTACATTAACTTACATTGGATCAAAAAATAATTGGATCCTGACCCTGGGCAAGTCACTGATGGATGCCTTGGGAAACATAAAGAATCCTAAGATTAAAAAGAGCTGATACAATCACGGACGACGCAGGACACAAGAACCGTTCAACTACAACGCAACCTTTGAAAATAATAAAATACTCAAGACATTAAAAGACACCCAGTCCATCAGAAACTGCCACAGAATAGGGCAGGCCCGGACTGGAATGGTCTGGGAATTCTCTGTGAGTTAGATTTGGATTTTGCAGGAGGGATAAGATCTACCTAGACAGCGAAGAGAATGGAAGGCCATTCAGGGCAAAGACGGGGCACGCGGGGCATTCTGCCTCGAGGTGCTGACCATCCTGGCGTGAGGGACACAGCACTGTTGGAGTTTTGTCACGTGGTGAGAGAGAGCAGTGCCTCGTTAACAAGAACCGCAAATCACCCGGGTATCTCTTGAACCGGAAACGTCAGTCACTGTACCTGCCTGTCCATGGCTACTTCCCAGGGAGAACTGCCCAGCCCATTGCTGTGTCCCCCTGGGTAGACCGCCCAGTCCTACTTTGTACCAAGAGGCAACACTGCTGTCCCGCTAGGTTCAGAAGACTGGGAATGGGCATGTGGATCCAAGGCGGCCAACCTAGCCATCTCTCCGGGGACAAAACAGTGGGCCAGACCGATTTCATGCTGTCGTCCAAGGCTCTACATTAAGAGACGCCCCGAGAGCGGGCTAGCTAGCTGAGGCGGTACGGCGGGGGCTCCCGCAGCTGGGAAAGGTCTGGAGAGACCGGTGAGCTGAAACCCTGAGTTGGGGGAGGAAACTGGGCATTGGCCAGACTCCTGAGAGAAGCAGATGCTTCATGAGGGAGAGGCGGGGGGGAGCCAGCCCCCAGGGCTGCCCTGTTTTCTAAGGCCACTACCTCCCCCTCACCCCCATTTCAACACCAAGTAACGTAACCACAGCTCCCTTTACTCCTGAGGCACTTCTGTTCTTTGCCACCCCAAGATCTTGTTCTTTTCCAGTTATCCCGCAAACAGGGATGATCCCATTTGGGGAAGTAAGAGTACAAAAGGCTTTTTGATTTGGGGATGAGTCGCAAGTAAGGCTCCTGTGATTGCTGTGGGTTTTATCAAGAGCCCAGATATTTGTTTTGGGTACAGAAATCACTCACAGGTAGTTCAAATATACACGTTCTTATTAACCTGCAGACACAGCCCTTATCACACAGAGAACTGGACTCTGTCAATAACAGATGAACGTCCAGGTGCTTTCGGCAGTAGGAAATCATTTACTGGTGACCTTGAGAAAGACTTGTGGCTTGAGTGTAAACAAGAAACCAGTGGTACCAGGCAGAGCAGAGCAAACCAAGGAGGAAACACGTTTCTCAAACGTGAGCCTGCTTTAAAGAACAAGGGAAGTTCTCGTGTCTCTGGCAACGTTAAGTGCGTAAGTCGCTGGCAGAGCTTCGGTGCCTTCTGACTTCTGTTTGGCTTTCCCCAGGGTCTGGTTCCTTACTCCCCGCCAAAAGACACCCTTCTGTGGGTTGCACTAGAAAGAAGTGGCAAGACTGACACATCAACGCACTGCCGTTGCATGCAGGTGACCACTCCTCGCTGTTATATTAACGGCTGCCCCTCCTCCAGATCTCTGAAATGCTTCCTGATCTGGTCTCCTGATACAACCTCAGGCCAAGTGGTTCTCAGAAGTCGGAGAGAGCAGTTTTTCTTCCCCCCCCCCCCCAGTATAGCATTTCCGATAACGAGCCAACAGTGCCGTGGGATCGAGCAGTAACTGTAACCTTGAACACTTGCCCTAGGGATTTCAGTGTTCACTCCAACATCCCAAGCAAGGACTGCTAGAAAGCCTAGTGACAGAGGACTCCTTTAACTGGAGGCGAGAGTCAAACCAGAGTCCCTAAAAAGAACTGTATAAGACACCAATCTCTCAAGGCATCAACTTTTCAAAAGGATGGTGTTCAACTCAGAGGAATATGCCTTGTTCGACTTCTGGGCACTGTGACCAAGTGAAGAACCCCAGATACCGCGGGGGTGGGGGGGGTGGGGGGGGGAGTGATGCCCTGTGGCGAGGGACAAACCGGGGGTTGCTTTCTGAGTTCTAATAAGTGACACTAGGGAAGCAATGGTCTTCTCATGCTCAACAGTGGCCCACTGAACTTCCACACTGAGGAGAGCTGATGTCGCTCAGGGGCTGAAGTGTGTTTATATGGGGTGGCAAGACGGGGCAACGGCTGGGGAGCAGGTGTAGGCAGGAGGGGCCTTCCCACACAGCCCCAACTGCTCTAGCCATTTCCTGTCTGAGCCGCTACCTTCCAGGGACTGATGCTCTAGGGACTTTGGACAGCTGTGAAGGCGGCTATCTCAGGTGCGTATCATGGAATGAGGGTCCGCTTCTAGAAAGCCCAGGGCTACGAGGCAGAACTCCAGCAGAGGCTGTCCTCAGTGGAGAGAGAACTCGCAGGAAAGTGGGGTAGGACTATGCCGGGTACCACCCAGACCACCCTCTGGCCCGAGGATGCCCCATCAGCGCCAGCCAGAGCACAGCTCTAGCCCACAGTGGTGCCGGCCGGCTGGACCCAGAATGTGGTGCTTTTCCACAGATTCCAGAAGACCACCTGAATCAACAGTTTTCTCCCTGTGCGGCTCACCCTGGGGGACAACCACGGCCACACCCTGCCCACCCTTTCTGTATTTCCACTGGGACAGCTCTGCCAGCAGCGGGGACCTTTGGAAGGAGGTGGGGCATGTCTCAGGTATGTGACTTCCCTTTGGTTTGTTGGTTTCTTTCTACTGAAAGAGGCCACGGTCTCCTGAGTGTCCTTCTCAGAGCCTCTCAGCAGGTGCAGGCCCAGAGAGAACAGCTGACTCCATCCAGCAAACTCAACATACCCTTCTAGACCCTGGGCCCCCTTTCTAAGGAGGCTACTCTGCTTAGACCCGCTGCGTGATAAAACCTGGAAGTCGGACAAGTAAGGAGGGACAATGGTGGTGGGAACAGCACAGCAATGCTCCCTCTCTGTACGTGGCCTTGTGCCATCACACCCTGTAGCATAAGCCAACGGAGCAAGGGCAAGTCACATGCCCAGGGCCTGCCTCTACGTCTCCACAGACTGTATTTTCACCATTCCATCCCTGTGGTGGCAGGAATCCAAAAAGGGTAAGGAAGGGCTTCCCAGGGTGGGTCACAGGTGAGAAGCTGCCACCTCCTATGGAGTCGCATCAAATCCTCATGAGGAACGAGACGGTCTGTGATCACCCCCATCTTACAGGTGAAGAAACCGAGCGCCAGCCAGACAGCTTAAGAATCGTGGCTGAGGTCATACCGTGAAGGAGGGTTAGAGCCAGGATTTCAGTCCTCAACGTACAAAGTACCGTGTCTGGCTCAGAACAGTCACTCGCTAAAAAGATCTGAAAACAAAACAAAACAAAACAAACCTGCAGACATGGAAATAACCATGCCATCACCAGCAGAGCCTCGTCCTGAGCCCAGGAGGGCCTGGGCTGTTCGACAGGAGCATCGGCCCGAGGAGTCCGAGCGCTGGGGCTGCCCTCTCCTCCCTGGGAACACCACCTCGCCTTCTACCTCCTGGCTCTAGAAGGTAGCTCTGGACCCACGCTCACTGATTTAGGACACAAGGGTGGGTAAGGCCCATTTATCCCTCCTGAGACCCAGGCCAGGACTGTGGGCAGGGAGCAAAGCTGAGTGAGTGCCAGGTTGAAGGCAAGGGCTGAATTGCTAGAAAACCCGCTGAGGTGCGGAGGAAACCCCCGATGTCTCTACCGGAAGTGTGAGTAGTCTTCCCCTGCCTGGCCTCAAATACACCTAACCTGCCCTTCGACGTTCGGCTCAACTCCCTCCTCCTCCGGAAGCCTTCTCTGAAATCCCACCCACTAGGAGCGGTTTCCAGTTCCTGTGAACATCCACATTTCACGGGGGCTCATCCCAGGAGATCTAGGGGGTACACGGGGGAACACTCCCCCCCCCCCAAACAACAGTGGTTTCTCAATCCTGGCTGCCCGCTGGAATTCACTGAAGAACTTTTCCTCTTCAATGAAGGAGCGCCTGGGTAGCTCAGCCGGTTAAGTGTCTGACTTCGGCTCAGGTCATGATCTCACAGCTTGTGAGTTTTTTGAGCCCCGCATCGGGCTCTGTGCTGACAGCTCAGAGTCTGGAGCCTGCTTCGGATTCTGGCTCTCCCTCTCTCTCTCAAAAACGAACATTTAAAAAAAAAAAAAAAAAAAAGATGAAAATACTTATGCCCAGGCCCAACTTCTGAATAATCGAATCAGAACTTCTGGGATTGGCACCAAGGAATCAGTATTTTTATTTCATTTTTTAAGTTTGAGAGAGAAACAGTGAGCAGGGGAGGGGCAGAGAGAATTGAGGGGGAGAGAGAGAGAATCCTAAATAGACTCCATGCTGTCAGCACGGAGCCCGATGTGGGGCTCAAACTCATGAACTGCGAGATCATGACCCGAGCCAAAACCAGGAGTCAGATGCTTAACCGATGGAGCCACCCAGACACCCCGTGGGAGTATTTTAAAAATCAGCCAGGACTGGGGACCAGGGCTACTGCACCCTGAAATCTGACTGTGGCCTTTTTGTCCTCCCCCCCCCCCCCCCCCCCCCGCCATCTAGCTGGGAGCTCCTCAGGGCAAAGCCCCAGCCCCATGAAGCTCTGTTCTGGACACCAAGCCCAGGCTTCCCCATCACCCGTGCTCATTGGATGCTTGCTGAGCGATGGCACCCTCGACTGAAAATCGCAATAGCCCCCAGGTGGATACGGGGCACGTTTTGCTTTGTCTTGTAAGGAGTCCTATGTGTTCATCCTCTGATACAGGCAGCCTAAGAACACGGGTTCCAAAGAAAATAAATCCCCCACTCCCCTCACCCCGTGAACATCCCAGGGGAGGAACAGGCTATGCTGTTGGTTATCTCCTGCTTTCAATTAAGGAGGCTTCAGCCAGATTCCTTGTGTGCCTCTGAGGCCCCAGCCTTGTAAATGGCACACTTTCAATTATTTATCTAAACAAAGGTGAGCCAGAGGGCAGCGCTAAATGCTTGTCTGGCAAACTTGAGCCCAACTCTGCGCCCTTGGAATTCTCAAGCTTATAGGACTTGGCTTTGTGACTCCAATTTCCTTAAACACCCCCCCCCCCCAAAAAAAAAAAAGGAAGAAGAGGAAAGAAAAAAATGGAAGAAAGGCACATTAGCTACAAGGCCATAAATTCCATTCCAGAGGTGAGAGGCGTGCCAGAGGGGAGCTGCGGGGACCCGAGCTCTGTGGCTGCTGCGATTGCAATTTCGTTGCTAGGCTGCTGACCTCAAACAGTTGTAACTCACTGGCGAGGAGGTGGACCGCCGACTCCCTTCCAGTTTTGCGCTCTCTCCTGTCGGAGGACGCATAATGTTCTATGCCACCGATGAATAATAAATCCCCTTAAAAAAGGAACAGAGACCAACGGCGATCTGCAGATGGAAATGGAGGAAAGGCTGCCTCTCGCCTGTGAAGACAGGCTCCTGGCTCGTTGCCAGCAAGACGAGCGTTCTGAGCTGTTCTTTTTGGGGACGGGTCGGTGCCCCCTCCCTCGGAGGACCAGCCTGTGATGTGCACACGACACAGCCTGCTGTCCTACGGGTACACTGGTGGCCGTGGGGGGAGCAGTGAGAACTGTCTCTGCGGAGATCAAGCATCTTCGTGGGCCATGAGATGTCAGCTACAGTGAAAGAGTGATTCGAGAACAAAGTGGCTGGAAGTCAGGATTCCTGGGCATCGGCAGTAGAGACAGCAGCCAATGTTTATGGAGCATGCGACCATCTTCTCGGTCCGCTAGCAGCAGGGAGAGGTGTTATTCGGCCATACAGAGGTCCACAGGGGTTAGGCGACTTGCTCTGGTCACACCACAAGGGATGGGGCTGGAATCGGTACCAGAATCAGCCGGGCTCGAAAGCCTGGGTTCTGAATCTTGCTGTTATACAACCCTCCCGGGTCCCAGGACGGACACTCGAAAATGTTTCTGGAATCCACTTCTCTCCGTCCCCGCTGCCAACTACCTTAGCTCAGACCTAAAATCCCTCAGTTTTACCTTTTTTCTAGTCTCTTAATTCATCTATCCCGCTTCCAATCTTTCCCACATCCCACCAAGTGCAAACATTTTAAAGTGTATCTATTTTATGACCCTGTGCAAGAACGTCCCTTGGCGACGGCTCCAGTCTGATCCTTTGTGAGGCCCAAGTGACCTCACCTCACCCTCTGTCTTTATCATTCCCCACCGTGATCAGCCACATCAAATGTCCTGCTCAGAAGAACCCTCTGTAAAAATTCTCTGCCTCCTTCAGTTAGCCTGTTTATGTGTTTGTCCTTCCGCCCAGACCGGGAGCTCCTAGGAGGCAGGAGGCTGGTCTTGTTCATCGTTGTAATTTCCCCAGGATCTGGCAGAAGGGAGATGCTCACGGATGTTACAAAGCTGACTCACTCACTGATCGAAGGAACAGAATCTCTAAGTTGGGGCAGTGGGGGGAGGCGGGAGAGGGGGAAGCAAAGATCGCTGAATTTTTTTTCTAATAAGCTTCATCTCAATGTGACTGGGTGCCAAGGACACATCAACTCTTTTAATTTTTTTAATGTTTGTTTATTTTTGAGAGAGAGACACAGGGCATGAGCGGAGGAGGGGCAGAGAGAGAGGGAGCCACAGAATCTGAAGCAGGCTCCAGGCTCTGAGTTGTCAGCACAGAGCCCGATGCGGGGCTCGAACCCACGAGCCGTGAGATCATGACCCGAGCCGAAATCGGATGCTCAACCGACTGACCTACCCAGGTGCCCCAATCACTGAATTTCTGACAACTGACTATACATGCATGGGGGTCTCAGTATCATCAGTCTTAACAATTCCTATGTTATAGTGTCCTAGATTTCGCTAAATTTCGGGAATAGCCACGAGAAACTAAGAAATTGAATTCTAGCTAAAAATGTTGGACATTTCAGTCCAGACTTACTCCGCTCAAAAGTATTTTCCTCAGGGACACCTAGCTACTCACAGTAGCATCTGATCCTAGAACGCCTACCTTTCTCTTTCCTTGGCCAAAGCACAATTTTCTCGGTTCATCAAGAATTCTGGTTGACTCCTGCTGTCCTCACTTGATGACATAAAGAGCCGGCGCCTGGGGATTACCCGGAGTCTGCAGGGTCTTCCCGCCTTCCCCGTGAGAAGTGGAAGTTAGCCTGGGCAGAGGTTAGCTTCAAGGTTTATCTCAACCTCCTCTGCTTTGACACTGTCCCTGGCTCTTAGAGCCAAGCAGAAAGTGACTTCCTCTCCCCCTGAACGTTCATGGCACCTGTTCTGTGGGTCACTAGGGCCCTGTAAAAAGTCACATGCAGCAAATCACAATGGACAGGGCACAGCGCTGGGACCGTCATCCCAGTTGAATTACAAACGCATCCTGGGGCCCCGGGTGGTGGACTCCCCTCGCCGGACCTCTGTTTACTCGGCTGCAAAATGAGTGAGTTACACGAGTTGAATTACATGGCCTCCTTCCAGCTTCTTTCCAGACCCATAACTCTATGAAAAAGGCCAGATACTTTGACACTATTTGAAAGCTCCCTTGTGGGGTAGAAGGTGAAGGGTAAAAAGTATAGAACTCTGGGTCACAAATGATTTAAGAGTTGAAAACAATGATTTGGAGACGTTCCTCATTTTCCACAAGGCCACACGATGGCAACCTCAAACTAAACACGCAACCAGGAGATGGCCCAGCAGGGTAAGAGTTAGTGTCCATTGGGCCTGATGCCGTAGGTTGTATTGACTATGCTGTGACACGTTCATCGTGATAAAGATGGGTGACTGCAATCATACGCAAACTCCTACTTCACACACACGGGAAAAGCGACTTAAGCGTTCCTTTCGGTCATGATCAACCAGGGTGAATTCAAAACATACCGCTGTGGATGAGCCAAATCTACATTCCTTGAAACACAAGAAATAGACGTACAAGTGGATTCCTCTGGGGATGAGCTTTGAGTTGTAAGGGACTTGGCAAGGGAAAGGGAGACCTGGAGAACCAGCATTTTCTTATTAAATTACATAATTCCGTATCTTAAAAAATAATTTATAAAGACATGTTAAAATGAGAACAAGATCACATTCAAAGGAAGAGATAAAGATAGCAGAAAGTCAGGCTAAAGAGAGCTTCTACAGTTGAGCACTATGCTTGGAGCTGATTTTCCTGGCCGTGGAGCCTAAAAAGGGACCTACGAGGAGTTAGTTCTAACACGTATAGGTTTGTACAAAAGGTGGGAAATGTACCAAAGGGATGTTCATCACTCAGAGTCCCAAGTGGAAACAGACGGTACATTACAATTAGGATAGGAGCGCCAGGGTGGCTCGGTCGGTTAAGCGTCCGACTTCGGCTCAGATCAGGATCTCGCGGTTCGTGAGTTCGAAACCCCCATCTGGCTGTCTGCTGTTAGTGTAGAGCTGCTTCGGATCCTCGGTACCCACCCCCGGCCCCTCCCCCGCTCATGCTCGCTCACTCTCTCTCAAAAAATAAACTTAAAGAATAAAATAAAATCAGGATAACCCAAAGAGGGATTGCTTACAAAGAGGCTAAAGTACAAATATGTGGTCAGGGTGTAGGGAAACCACAAGGCCAAATGCAGGAACTCAGGGTTGGCCACAGAGGAGCTGTTGTCGCCCGTAGGGGGTTGAATACTGGTCCTCCACCCAGGAACCTTAGAACGTGATCTTATTTGGAAATAAAGTCTCTACAGATGTAAATCGGGTAATGACAGATCATACTGGATTGGGTTGGGCCCTCAATTCGACGGTAGTGTCCTCATATGAGACAGAAAATGATACACAGAGACAGAGAAGGCAACCATGTAAAGACAGAGGCAGGGATTGGAGTGATGTTTGCAAACCAAGGAATACGAAACACTGTTGGCAAGCACCACCAGCTCTCAGAAAAGCACAGGCTAGCTTCTCCTTAAGAACCCACAGAAGGAACCAGCCCTGATGACACCTTTATTTCAGACTTCTGGCCTCCTGAACCGTAAGAGAATACATTTCTGGTGTGCGAACCCACGCGGTTTCTGGTGATTTGTCATGGCGGCCCCAGGAAACTAATATACCCCTGCGCTTCCTAAAGGGATGAAAAGATGGCAAGGAACGGAGCCCAGTGGGAGACTGTGTGCCAAGTGGGCCCCTGGGTGGGGCGGCGACCCTTCAGTGGCAGGAGAGCACCAGGCTGGGACAGCCTTGTAAGAAGGGAGCCGGAGGAATAAATGTCCCAGCCTCACCCTCTTTCTTCCATCCCTCCCATCTCCACCTGGGGCTTCTCACGGGTTATACCCAACAGCTATTCCCAAACAGAGGGTGTGAGAGGCCTGCAGACATGGGCCACACAGGCCAGCCCCCGGGCACAGAGCAGAAGGTCACAGGGTGGACAGTGTATCTGGAGGGGTGGACAAAACTCTAACTCAAGCTTCTCTCTTTGGCCCCTTTGTTCTCCGGTCTCCACACTCAACCTTCATGGTGGTTTTTGCCGTAACAGGGATGCCGCCCGTATCCGCACCATCAGCCCAGCCTCCCTCTCCAGCTCCAGTCCCAGCCCAGGAAATCTTTACCAAGACAGCTCATCAGCCCTTCAGAGTCAAAACATTCGAGGATCAACCATCTCATCTTCTTTCCAAAACCAACATCCTCTTTGGAATTCCTTATCTTACCTCTCCAACCCATTTAGGCTGAAACTCTCGGATTCATTCTCTTTGCCCCAAAATAGCAAGGCTTGTTGGTTTTAATGAAGACACTGCGCCTCCGTTCACCCTTTCTCTCCATTTCTACAACTGCCACTCCTTGCGTTGAAGCCACATCCGTCTGCACTGGGTAACGGCTGGCAAGCTCTGAGCTGGCTTCCACAACTCCAGGTTCCCAGGTCCTCCGATTTTTCCATAGCCAGGCAATGCCACCTTCCTTGTGCCACACCCGTGTTCGAATTCTCCGTGACCCTTTGTGCCGCAGGCCCTCACTTATCAGATGCTGAATCTGAGGCTGAGGATTCCAATTCCTTCTCGTTCCAATTCTGTTCGACCTTTCCAACTGTATTTCCAGCCATCTGTCCAGGAGAACCTTGCTGTGGCCGAGCTGCTTCCTTTGCCGTCCTACCCTCATGCTTGTCCCTTTATCACCTGATGAGAACAGTCACCTACACTCTGTATGCCAGGGTCTGCCGTGAATCCAACTGAACTGAAAGCATTTGCCAAAACTCTTACAAATCTCATTTTCTCGGTGATTAGTAGTAGGTATACACCTGCACCTTTCCCTAGATCTGTATCTTCCAGATTGACCCACAGGCCACGTGCGATGGTAGTTCGTGTTTCTTTGGGTCAAAGAAGGTATTACAGCACAGTCCTCAAGGGCTTGAGCTTTTGGTATCAGACAGACTGGAGTCACAGTTTGAGTCCATCCATTTCTACTTGTGTGACCTTGGACAGGTTACGTATCTCCTCTTTGCGTGTCAGTTTCCTCATCTGTGAAATGGCAGTTTGAAACTTGCCTCACAAGAGTCATAGGGAGGGTGAGAAGAGCTAACGTACGTAAAACACTTCACGCTCCACAGGCCTAAAGTTAGCCTCTTCGCGTAAAGAGCGAACGGCACAGTCACGCAACTTCTACTCAAGGGCAGTAAGTGTGTCATTTGTAACCGCACGCAGCCCAGACACGGAGGCTTGGTTGCTGGGGTACATCACACGGTCCCCATTCTCATTCTCCTTGTCCCTTAAAGCCAGCAATTTTGCCCAGCCATTCTACGGCTAAGAAAAAGCAGACATAAACTTCCAGACCACGGTTTTTCCAAACCACCAAACCTATAATCAGTGCTTGTACAGATCCCAAACTGTTTTTGCGTCCTCGGTAGACGGAGAAGCTGGCCACAGCAGGCCGATGCTGGTCTCGTCTGTGTTTATCAATGCTGTTAGCCACCTTGCGGGCACTGCTTAAGGTCCAAATCAAAATCTCCTCAAAAAGTTACCTATGTAAAGACACAAACCTGCGTGAAAAATTATGTGCACGCTTCGCAAGAGCTGCTGTGGGTAGTAACCTAGTGTGATCAAGAATTTTAATGATACGACCTATAAATTATTTGCTATCACCTAACATACTCCGGAAAATTCAGCTATTTTATTGCCATCTCTATTGGTGCGCATTCATAGATGCATAGTTAATACTCACAAAACGCTAACGTGTTTACTTTGAATGCAATACAAGGGGATAAAAAAGGAAAAGCAACAAAGACTTCGGTCCTGAACCAGCACCCCTCATGGACACACACTGAAACCGTGAGATCTGGGACACATGCTATCTGGCGCATTTCTTAAGTTTGCAGAAGAATGCCACACAAAAAGGGGAACTTTGGTGGAAACACGCCAGATTCATACAGGAGGGGATGGCACAAAATTATTTCATGTGTACTTTCTAATGACCTTTCTGGAATCCAGATGGTTCCGTTGCTCTCAGAGCATTCTTAGATAGGGCTGATCTATGGGATGTCATTATTAATGAGCTGGGTGAGAAAAGAAATAATTAACTGACCCAACATGTTTCCCAAGCCCTGGAATGGTGGTTTTCTAAGGGGCAGGTTGGGGGAGGGAGGAAGTGTGTGAACCGTGTTGTACAAGGGCGCTCAGCTGCCAGCGGCAGGAGCCAGCAGAAAAACCCATGAACCCAAACGTCAGGCCACAGCGCTGCTGGAGTTCACGCTGTGAAATGTGAGCCGCCCTCATCAAGGACTTTTGGATTATGAAAGGCAGAAATATCTGGGAAGCGATGCCACTTATGTTGCAGAGGGACAACCGTATGTTCTTCCGAGTGACCATCGGTTCTCGCTGCTCAGTGAATGGTACCAGAACTGTGTGCCCTACATGTGATCTGCTCATTAGGATTTAATTCTGTGTGCTCCAACCCTCTCCCCACCCCGATCTTTAGTCCCCAACACTTTTATAAGCCTCAGATCTCTCTGCTTTCTCTCCTTACTACCTATAGGCCATTGCTTTCCTAGCAAATAGGATGACCTTTAAAATGTGTCAGCCCTCTGCTCAAACTCTGCCAATGTCGTCCCACTGCATACAGGATAAATTCAAAACTCCCTGCTCTGGTCTATAGATGCCTATGTGATCAAATCCTTGGCTTCCTGGCCACACGAAGGTCCTCCCTGGTTGTCTGGGCTGGAGCTACACGAGCCTGCTTGCTGCCCCCCTCCGTCCCCCATCTCACAGCACGCCCCTTCTTTCCTGGTGTTTTTCCCCACACCTAGAGGGCTGACGTGTTGGCATTCTCACATGAAGCACGAATACAAGGATTCCTCAAGAACACGGCTATATTTGTGGGCTGGCCACGTACAATTTACGTGAAGATACGTTCGCTATGCAAACCCTAATGCAAGGAAGGTCCCCCAAGATTTCTCCCCCTGCACACCAGATCCCTACCTCTACGCTCCTGCCGGTCAGAGTTCTGCACCCCCTTCTGTTGATGACATCACTATGTTTCACTGAGTGGCAAGACTTAAGCCACACCATTATTTCGAGGCAACAGTTTAAGTTGCCAGTTAAACTGACACAATGCTTCATCACTGAAAGTCTTCTAGGCTTGCTAAAATCGTTCTTTTAATCCTAGTTAGACACAGATTGTCATAGGTCACGTGTGGTAACGAGAGACTGGTGAAGATGGTCTTAAAACATCTTCACATTTGAAGTCTGACTCTTCAGCGTCAGTCTATCAACGGAGGGTCCCCAATTCCTGTTCTTTACCACAAAACGTCCTTCGTGCCATGGGACCATTGGTGATGCGACATTTTTGGATTAGTAGTCTGAGTACTGAGAGCCTACTTTGGACTCCTGCTCCAGGAATGCTGGAGACATCGGATTCACCACCACCCCCCCGGGAACCTTTCGGTTCTAAGGAATTACAGGTCAACTGTGTCCGCTGACTAATGCTTTGCTGTGTCCCCAGGGCTTTTTCCCAAACAGCAACTGTGATGCCAGCACGTTTGCGGTTAGAGAGCTTGCAGATGTTACCAAAAAAAAAAAAAAAAAATCCTCTCTGCTGCCTGGATACAATGAGCAAAAGCTACCTCCCCTATCTTAAGATTGATGACATTTGGTCATCGTCACTGCCCTCCTCCTCCTCATGACAAACGTGGTCACATCCTAGTTCTGGGAACCTGGCCTTCTCACAGCTCCTGACCGCGCATCACAGTTCAGAACCCCGCCCGGCCCAGGTCAGTGCACACTGGCTTTGAAGAGTGGCCATAAACTGGGCTGAGCCAATCAAATTTGCTGAGGGGTTTCAACTCCGAGATAGGGGATCCATGCCAGTAGTTAGCTGTGGAGAGCAGACCATTCGTTGACTCTAAGGTTGGGGTAGCGGTGGGTGCTATGTATAGCAAACAAGCACAGGAAGAGAATCAAATGGAAAAGGTAAGATGTGCAGACCAAGAACCCACACTGAGAGCGAACAGACATTTAATGAGAAAGTAACGTTAGCCTTTGACTTTCCAATTCTCGATCACACAAGGCTCATGCAGACTTCATTTTCTGTCCTTGGCTTTGGTGCTTCTTCTGTAGCCTTACCATTAATTCTGATACCCCCCGCCGAGGTAGAGTTCTGCTTCTGGCTGTCAAAGGAGCTGTGGCCGTAGGAGCTGGAAACTTCCCTACCCTCAAACCACCCACCAGAGAGATGGGAGTAAAGAACGTGTGAGCACCGTGATGCTGCCCTGTGAGACGGGCAGAGTGGGCATCCTTGTGTGATTCTGGAAGGCCCAGGGCCAGGCAGGAAAGATCCCGCAGCTCCTCAGCCTATATGGGGGGTCCCCTTTCCCAGAGTCCTGCTCCTAGGAACGGCATGCTTTCTGCTGGATGAGATATGGCCCGGTTGTGGATGGGGGGGGGTGGGGAATCAACCTTAACAAGAGATGTGCTTGGGGAACAGGTTCCCTGGCAGGAAGTACAGGTCCACAGCCCTCGCTGGAGGGGGGAAGGAGTCAGAACACAAATACCTCTCCCCATCACCTCCCGGGGGTCCCCTGCCCTCCTCCTGATGACAGAAGACTGAGGGGGCAAAATGACCACCTCCTTCTTTTGAGAGTATGCCATTTCCCGGAGGGAGAGGTTGAGGTTTTCGAGTTGAAGGGAACTGGAAAGCGACACCGGTGTAGGCACCAGGGAGAATCTGACGGGATGTCCAGCCTGAACATCAGCCAGCAACGCCTGACATCGCGGTCAGGTACGTAGAGCCTGGTGGCGGGACAGGTGGCCAGCACTCTGTGCCATGAGGGACATGGTGGGGGGGCGGTCTTCTGGGCAGACCGAGCATCGAGCCAGTGGGAGCTTCTGGTGGCAGACCAGAGACCCCGGACTACCTCGCGCCTCGGTAAGGGCTACGCTTTTGAGCGACAACAGAGGGGAGAGGCCGCACGACACCTACGTGAAACAGGTCAGAGAGCCTCACCTCAGAGTTACGAGCCCTGCAGGAAGGAGACTGAGGCTCAGAGCTGGAACCCGGACCCATGTCTGACTGGCTCCAACCCGTGCTCCTGCCCTCCACACCATCTCAGGAAGCAAGGAGGGGGCAGACCGTTCCTGCTCTGGGGGGGGGGGGGGGGAAGCACGCCAGGCTTGGACCACCACGGGCTGGCTGCCGGGGGCACGAGGGACTTGAACGGCCGTGCTGACCTCCATCAGACAGAGGCAGCTTGGAGTTCTGGGACACTAGAAAGACGAGAACAGCAGCACGACCACCACCTGGCACGGGGCCATCACTTCCTTATCCTTTTCAAAAAACTTTCACACACACACACACACCACTTGCCTGTGTCAAATTCGTGACATCAATGAGGGACCGCTTCTGTACGTTTCAGAGCATCTAGCAGACTGCTGCTAGGTAGTATACAGTGGCACTTAATAAGTGCCGATTACCGTGCCTGGACTCTTGGCGTTCCCCTTACCTAGCTCCTCAATGGACACACGCCCCCCCCCCCCCCCCCAACGGCCCCACCAAGTTGACTTGAGAGCCACGGTCTCACTGCTTTGATTTGGCGCTTTGTTTTCCCAAAGCTCAGCCTTCAGTACAGCCAAGACCAGTGACCCAACAGGCTAGTCTGACTTGGAAAGCCGCGGGTGACATTTTCAGCTGGCTCAGACGCTGAGGCTGAAGCATGTAAGGGTAGCTTCTGGCTGGGGTTTTGTTTGCTATGGAATATAGACTTCCCTTGGGGGAATTCAGGCATGTTTTCTTTTTCTTTTTTTTCCCCTTTTCTTAAAAAAATAAAATAAAAAGGCTGCAACTCTAATCTAAGTGGCATCTGCTGACTTGAAAGAATACACACTTAATCCCTACTCCAGAGCACCCTTGCCACAACGCGGAATGCCTTCTGGTTTTCAACCACTGAAACACAAAGGAAGAGTCATCTACTTTAGTAGAGCCATTTTAAGTTGTTTTGGCCACAGTTCCCTAGGTCGATAAATCTCTATAATTTCAATTTCTGACCCTCCTCATTTTAGCTCGACTGTACTTATGGACGACACCGGGCATTACAATAACCAGGGGGCCAGGTTCAGATACACATGGTTTTCCTTTTATGTTTGCAAAGCTGAGAAGCAGGAAGTTCTGGTATTTATTTTACTTTTTAAATTTATGCACGTCCTCGCTTCCTCCGAAGAGGGTATAAAGTAGCATAAAGTGATACATGAACGAGGGCAAAAGGTGGGGGGGGGGGTGCAAGAAAAAGAAGGGTGGGGAGAGGAAGCCGGGCTAGAATCGGGCCCAAGGGAAGAAAGACACGACCATCACAACATGCCTGCGGGCCACTGTGAGCCACATGCTTGCTTCCAAAGTTTCCCGCTGGCGTTCTAGTTAAGCCAAGAACAGCTACGTTTTATTTAAAGACCAATTTTTCAGGAATCCAGACAATCGATCTTAGTAACAGGTCTATAATAGATCTTCCGAAGAAGGACCCTGAGCTGCAATTTTCCCATAAATGGTATCATTTCCAAGAACGAGGCTGTTAAGATTCTCCTCTGCCCGTGTCTTTTTTAGGTCTTCTCATTGCTACCGTGTTCCAAGTTTCTGAGCCCAGAAACTCACGGGGTCTGATTCTCTGAGCAGTAGTTCATTTGGATCGTCAACACAGACCCTCCGGAAAGCCTGTCTTGGACACAATTTCAGGTTGGAAGGCCAACGTAATCTTTAAGTGTGTTGAGCAGTAATTAAATAGTAGGAAAACTGATCCTTTGGGAAAATGTTACCTTAAAAATCGCGTCGGCTCTACGTCGCTCTTCTCTAGGCCTTGCACAATCCTCTCCGGAGAGAGGGAGGAGAAAAGAAGCTGAGGTGACAGCCTGCCTGAGTTCAAATCTGTCTCTGCCACCTGCCAGCTG